>NC_139698.1:46040805-46320805 GCF_964188405.1 Protomyctophum parallelum
TTTTCACTATTCTCAATTGTTTTTTAAATGATAATAAAATAAGGAACGGTTATGGATGTACAGGGTTTCCACCAGCTGACAGTGACGATATGTGTTCTCTCAAATCTGCTCAGTAAGAGACGGCTGCCGCCTGCAGAAAACTAAAATGACAGCTCATGCTGGGAATTAGCCTTACATTTCTTTTGAAGTCCTTTTTTTTTTCATCATTAACATTCTCAAGTATTTGGGCTTAACTAGATTTATTTCAGTTTGAACCAGAGGTGGATATCTGCTAAATGAAAAGTGACTTTGTTCACTTCATCGCTGTGCAAGCAGTTCTCCTTTTCTTCCTGCTGGCTCAGAGTTACAGACGGAGCCCTCTGCTGTAAATGAGCCAGTGTCTTGATTTAAACAAATAATGTCTCATATTGAAAGTTACAGTTTTTCATAAGGAGCTGTGTGGACGGTGTGGCACAATAAGCAAAACATAAATGTATTGATTGACAGAGATACTTGTTGTACATGTGCATGTGCAAATGTAGGAGGCCTTTGAGAGTATGGGAAGCCTTTGGGAGTATGTTTGTGTGTGATAGTTTTTTTTTTAAGATATTTTTGGGGCTTTTTGTCTTTATTGATAGATATACAGTAAGTTGACAGGAAATGGGGAGAGAGATGGGGGGAAGACGCACAATAAAGTTCGTCGGGATCGGGACTCGAACCCACGACACACTCATGCTGGATTACCAGCCAAAAGGTGCCTGCAGGACAGCTAAACTGGCCCATGCAGGCCTGTGTGTGATAATTAAACTACACATAAATGCTGTGCAATCATGTAAATAGACATTAACTAACTGTGACCTGTGATGAGATTTCCACCTGACTCACTCAGCATAACTGTTACCACCAACAACAAAGCATACAGTATTAGTGTACTGGTATTAGTGTTAAACATGACCATGAAATATGGCACCAGTGCAGCTGACATAGCATTAGCATGCATGCACAGAAAAAATTGTGTTGTAACTGAGAGTACTAATGTAAGCCATGGTTACATTTGTACACTCTCAAAGTAAAAAAAATAAAAACAAAGCTTTTGCACACCTACAGGCGACAGGTGCGTAGGAGAGGGTACGGTGCCCCAAAAATGAAAAAGGAACAAAGTAAGATAATCTTGTGGTTGTGCAAGTGAAAACACTATGGATTTTTCCGTGTATGAGCTACGAACCTTTATGTAGCTGTTATTGTTTTGGCAGTGGGTGTAATCTAAAAACTAACGACGCTCCCATTGAGAAGACCTGCGCTGTGTGGCAAGGACGAGCGATACTGCAGCTTCACACAGGAACACCCAGGCCAATTAATCGCTTCTTATTCAGGCCATCGATTCCATAAAGTGGCTTGGCTGCAAAGGCAATTTCAGAAAGCGATTCTGACAGTTAACTTTGGCTCACCCTTCGAGGCAATTTAAGGCTGTTTAACATGCATCGATGGGAAATATTTGTCTTCATATGAATTAATTGCGTGATGCAAGAAAATCTATATTTGCTACTATTATCTGTTCCTTTGCCGTCTGTGTGGCAGATAGCGGAGATGGGGAGTGAGAGAGAGAGAGAGAGAGAGAGAGGAACGGGAGTCTCTTCCATCTTTTATACAAGTTTGCAAACGCACGCACGCGCATGCACGCACGCACGCACACGCACACACACACACACACACACACACACACACACACACACACACACACACACACACACACGCACATGTCTTAAAGAGCAGAGCTGAACGACAATCCCAGGAGTGATTAGAGACTATTAAGGTGGGGGAAGCGCTCTATCCGATCTTGCTTCACATCCCCCAACATCCTCTCTCTTTATTGTTATTCTAGGGGTGCCTCCTACAGACTGCGTGTGGGACAGACATGCGTGCTTGTGTGTGTTACATGGTGCACATCAATGCCCTATTGCTCACTATGCTCGAAATTCCAATTAAGTGTCTGCCACTGTAGCAATTCCACTTGTAACTGTTCCAGTATCTCTCTGTCGACTTTCGTGAGAGTCACGATGGAGAATAAATTGGGCATAAAGTTAAACACCTGCCGCCAAATCAGAACCGAAGCAACTTTAATGAGCAATATTGTATCAAGACACATTTTAGTTTTGTCTGCCATAGTGTACTTACTGCATTACATAAATCTGGTGTCCTTAGTCATAACCTCCAGTCCAGCAGGTCCAAATAGGTAAATACAATTAGCAAATTAGTGTCACAGCCGTATTCTGCAGGCCTTAGACTGCCACTTTGTCACCTTCTGCAGGGGAGATCATCATGGACAGCTCTCATCCCAGTCACTATACCGCTTCCAAAAACTGTACCATTCCGGAAAGAGTCTTTAACGACCAAAGCTGCACACCACCTGGAGAGGATGGCCTTTGGCCTCAAAAACAAGCCACAAACAAGTGAGTGGCAGCCGGCAGGGCCACTCACTGACTGGCGCTTGAAACCCACCAGGCTCGCAAGCATAAGCGCACAGACGCAGGTATTTTCCCGCTGCATGTTAATGAATGCAGATGTTCTCACTGGCCGTGCACGGCCACTATGTGTGTGTATGTGCAGTCAGTGTGCTCTGCTTAAAGTGGCTAAACGTCTTGTGCTCTCATCGCTCTGGCATTGTGACTCCTATATTTATTCTGATTACAAATGCTCTGGGAGCTATCTGCTCCATGTTGGCACTCTTAAGAAAACAAAGAGGACTCCTCACCTCTGCAGGCGCAGCCAATAAACATGAATGATTTGTTGGAGTCTGCACACTTGCCTGAAGAGCTTGGTGTTATGAAATGGTCTATCGGGTGGAAACCTCATATGTCCAAAACTGTTACTTTTCAGGATTCAAATTCAAAAACATCAAAAGTAGCAGATCTTACAAGCTCAAAACGTGTTGCTTCACGCCAAATTTCGAGCTTGCAGATTGGCTATTTTGATGCTTTTGTGTGACATAGCATGATCAAGTAGGGCATTAATTCATGAAAAGAAACAATGGAAAAAGCAACGGAGATAAGAGTTTTCTTCCCGACAACAACGAAATGTGATGCACACAGTGGTACTGACCGCGTCTCCCCAGGTAGCACTGATGCTGATGCTGCTGCCAGGAGCGCTGCATTGCTTTCTCTCACTGAGGATAAATCACATACAAACTAGAAAAAGGGAGGTAGTTACATTTTCAATGTCAAACCTGCATGTGGTGGTTATTCTTTTTGCTAAGCTGTTCCTTGTGTTGTATACTGATATATTTAGTAACCTAAAGTAAGTTATTTTTTGTGCTAATTTGCAAAAACACTGGGAGCAGTATCAAAACTACCATCTCTGCGATGGCAGTGGCCTCTGCCATCGCCCCATGCATCATGATGGATGGGCCGTTAATTCTTCACAACGAGGAGAAAGCTAAAGCGACAGCAAACCCAGTGTGTTTATGTGCATTATCTCTGTATCACATTACACATATTTACTCACGAGTCCACAGTGATAAGTGTACCCTACTTTCTTCCATTCATAGAAGTCAAATCTCAGAACAAGGTCACACCATTCTTCTCCAAAGCGATGCTGTATCTGGGGTGGGGACATGGAGTGAAGCACCTTTATGAACCTGCAAACAAGCAAACTAATTATTAGTGAAATTGTCAGCTTTTCTAGACATCAGCAGGAAGCATTCTAAGGTATTAACGTATTAAACTACAGCTAAAGGTTGAGCGGCCAGATAAAGTATACAAAAATTACGGAAAGTATTTGCCATAAAATAATATTGCATAATATCGCTGCTTATTACACGGCAATTTTGTTGTCCGTATAGGTCCAAAGTACACATGTAGAAGTTTCCGTGCACTTTGATCAAAGATCCTGGGACGAGATAGATTTTAACAGTTTTTCATATAATTCAAAATGGCGGGTGATCTAAAGGTCAGAGGTCAAAAGTAAGAGCACGAAAGTTGTTCGGCATGAGGAGACGCATATGTGTATCGAGCTATGCGTGGTCAAAGTTTGCATTTTCAATTGAGTGCTATAGCGCCACCCTTTGGCCAATGGTCATGAGCTTCACATCGTCACCGTTTGGCATGGCCCTCTACCATGTTTCTGAGTTTCACGAAAACCGACTGCACGGTTCAGCCAGAACTGCTATTTTTGGGGGAAGAAGGAGAAGGAGAAGAAAAACACTGCTTGGTCCCTTAACAAGTCCATTCAGGACTTCTTGGTCCCTTAATTACGTTACATAACTTTGGGTGAATCTATGTAAATTTATGTTACCTGCTTACTGTTACCTGTTTCCTGGTCATGTGACCTGAGTAACCAAATACATGACAGCAGCGTGTGTGGCAGCCAATTAGGACTAGGTCCTCAGTATGACTATAGGTTTTCTACATTTCATGAGCTTTCACTAGTCAGACCTGACAAAAAGGACAGGATGGGATACTAAAATCACTGTCTTTGTCTGTGAAACCACTGTCCAAGTGTCCATTGATGAATCATCTCGGAAAACGATGTCCTCTGTGCTCATGGACTGCAAACGGTCCTCTGGTGGTATGGGAAAATTCTGACACACACCCCAGAGCCGGAAGATGCGTCCATGTTTATATGGTAGCACCGGTGGGTTGAGTGGAGGAGGGTGCTTTAATGTCCCAATCATAGACCTCATGTTGTAACATTTGGATTCTCAGTCCCACAGAAGACCTGTGCACATTCTGCTGTGACTGTATATGAATCTAAAATGCTTGTGTTTATCTATGCAGATGCTGTTATTGGGAAGCTGCCTTGATTGAATTTGAAGCCTGTGTAGTGGGGTGTGGTGAAGAGCTGGTTGATTTCATTATAGGGAGCATCTTGGGTGGATTGCTAGTACATTGTGATTTGCTGATTACTTAGCCAGGGGTGGAGTCAGTAGTCTATATATAGAGGACATGGCTCAGTTTAGAATATATGCTCAAGGCTGCCATGGGGAGAGGTTGACACCTGTGCCTCTCTGTTTAAGTTATGGTTGTTTGAGTTGCCTTTTCTTTAGTTGTCCAGTTTTTTATTTATGTCATCCAGTCTTGGAACACATTACAAACATATTTTTCATCTGCAAGCCTGCCTCATGGTCCATTCTGTCATTTAAAGGTTTTTTTCACTGACAAGCAGCTGATACACAATCCCACTTGTGGAACCAAGTCACACTGAATGTAATGCCTACAAAAGTGTTTATGATTATTTTGGAGGGTCGTGACCTGAAAGGTTTGGGAACCCTTAGTAGGCCTATAGGGGAAATGTTCCTGCTTTGACCAGTTCTGCTGTTACTTAGGCCTACTTACTTAGGCCTATCGTCCAAGGTTGGACATAGGCCACGTACAAGAGTTCTCCAGGGATCCCGGTCCTGGGCCATTTTATCCAGCTGTCCCCATGTATGGCCAGATCTCTCCACATCTGCATCTTTTCTTGTTTCTTGGTCAGCCCCTTCTCCCATGAGTTATAGAACAGGCTGTATCTTGTGATACTAGATGCAGGCTTGCGAAGCGTGAGGCCAATCCATCGCCAGCGTCTTTGGAGAATTTCTTCTTCCACAGGGTGTTGGCTTGTTTGCTGACACAGTTCTGCTGTCCCTGACAGTAATTGCTGAGTGAGTGGTGAAGACAGTTTCAGTGTTTAGGGACTGCCAATGACAAACATGCTTTGCCATCAACAGAATGTTGAAACCAGATGGTGAGGGGTTTGGGACTCAAAGTCAAAGGGAATTAGTTATTTTTATTATATCCTTTTATATGGCAATTTATATATGTTTTCCAACAGAGGGGACTGCAACACTGCACCTACTTGTCAGCATGGGCATAACACAAAAGTTCAAATACATTTACAATTCATTATTTTTGGTGTAGGGAGCGAGACAAAGAGGGACACAGAGAGAGATTGAAGGGGTACAGACAGAGAGAGATTGAGATTGAGTATGAGATCTGTGTTGGAGGAGAATGGCAACAGAGAGAAGGGCGGAAAAGCTATTTACATGTGAGTGCCTTTTAATCAGTGGCGAAAAGTGCCAATGAATTGGATAAAACGTTATCTGAGAGCCATGGAGTGGAGGTGGAATTAATGGTACATTATGTTCCCGCTGTAAACAAGGGCTCTCCAAATCTTCGCTCATGGAAGTCATTTATCACACGGTGTTCAAGTGCAGCTCTTTCCCTTTTTCCCTGGCTTTGGATTTGGGCCAGAAAGAGGACAACACTCAAACAAAAAGTTAGAGATATACAGACAGAGAAGCACCTTTCATTTGATTTCTATCCATTATTATCCAATTTGTGCCAGCTCGATCGTCAGAGTGTCCTCGCACGCACGCACGCACGCACGCATACACGCAAGCAACGCACGCACGCACTCATGCACGCACGCACACACACACACACACACACACACACACACACACACACACACACACACACACACACACACACACACACACACACACACACACTTTACTGGTTAAGCATTCAGTGAGTGAGTGTATTTTGGGAGATGCTCTAAATCCAAGCTGTCTTCAGTCAGCGGTTCAGATAAACATTTCTCTAGTCTATTCTATCACAACATCTACAACATCTATGTCCCACCATCACCCTCTTTTTGCAATGATTTAATGGTTAAAATCTCCAACCCTCGGCACGACCTTGGCGGAATTTGGCTTGTGTTCTTTTGTTCTAAATAACCAACCCCCCCCCCCCCCCCCCAACACACACACACACACACACGTACACACACATGTACACACACACAGTATATATGTCCAACCTGTTTTGATTTCATCTTGTATCTTGTTAAGAGGGAAGGTCACCCCTGCCCCTGAGCCATGTGATACCGGAGGCCCTTCGTAGTAATTGGTGGAGCACGCAGAAACAAGATACTGTATGGTGATAGGAGGTTTAGCGTGGACGGTGTTCAACAATACAGATGGGCGTCCGTGGCGGTCCGGCGCAATCCCCTCACAATTCAGGGAGGCCTTATCTCCGTTCAACCTTGGCGTCGGCAGATAGTCTTGCTTTTTCTTTACACATTTCTTTATCCCACGATTTTGCAACCCATTTTTTCACCCAGTGTCAACTGAGGTTTCAGCCCTTTTGACAGACAGAACCTAATATCCCGTAGCTTTTTAGCTTTTAGCTCACACTAGCCTCTCTTTCTCTCTCTCTCTCTCTCTCTCTCTCTCTCTCTCTATTTCATTTTATGATAAGGTTCTGTTGAAAGGTAAGTATCTTCTAAGAAGTAATAGAAGTAATCACTTTATCTACTGGAAAAATTGAGAAAACTAGTCAGGATGTGGCCTCCTGGTGGTGCTATAATAGGCCAATGTGAAAAGAGTAGCATTTCTTCTTACACCTTGGATTTGAGGTATTTTGTTCCAAAAATGTGTTTTGCAAAACTCCACCTGTTGGTGGCACTATAACAGGCCAATGTTAAAAGGGTGGGATATATTATTCCTCAGCTTAGTAGGAAAGTCTGTGAAAGATTTCACGTAAATTGCACGTTGCGTTCATGATTTGAGGCTTTTTGTTAAAAACGGGCCAATCCTGCAAACTTTGAAAGCCAATTTTAGCCCTTTAGGATGGAATCTGAAATATCGGACAGATCCGTCTTGAACACATGATTATAGAGATAGTGTGTAACGATTTGCTGGATTTTTGGACAGAATCTGGAGGAGTACTATAAAGAAATGTGTTTTTCAAAAGTCGACCTCCTGGTGGCACTATAACGATACGATACGATATCGACCTTGTTAACGGTGCCAGAGATTAGCTGGTAACAGACCGACGGACACACGCACACACACACACACGTGCAAAACATCCGTGTGTGCAAAACATACTCTCTCCCCATGCCTTCGGCCTGGTGGAGAAAAATAGGCCTGCCTGCCTGCCTGCCTGCCTGCCTGCGTGCGCCCATGCATGCGTGCGTGAGTGTTCAGCAGCTTTGTGTGAGTTTGTGCCATGGTTGATGGTTGTGAGTATCATCCTTTTGATGCCGGATGTTTGAGCCTTGATTCATTAAATTAAGAATCAAGAATTGCATTACATTCCTGTCCAATACTGTGGGGAAGAATGGACCATGAATTCACAGAGCCATAAATCACAAGTGTTTTATTCACAATTGCGTTGATTTCCGTCAAGCTCTGCTGTGTACTGACATGTCTTTGGGGATGAAGCCATCGTTGGACTGGCTGAGTGCCTTTGGCTCATGGACTTCTCATTGGATCAGTAGAATAAATGGCATATTCATTTCTTGGGTCTGTCACTGGGGCTTCTGGGTTTGCATGCTGCAGGCAGAACCTAGGCTATGCTTGTAAAAAAATAAAAAATAAATAAACATGGGAATGTGCATTTTCTCCCGAGCAATCTCCAGGGCACTGGGTATAATAAAAGAGATGTAAGTAGCTTGCCATATCAAACCCGTAGGGAAATGTGTGAAGTGGACGTGAGGTTCTATTTTGGTAGCTTTGAAATGAAAGCTATACTGTCATATTGCATTGTGGCCAAGACAACATGTGCCCCTTTAATTTCTAATGAAATTATAGTTGAAACCCGTGGGTTCAGGATGTTATTGTAGATGCCGTTTCTGGTGGATAAGACTTTATTACTTGTGCCTTTTTTCATTATCTTGAAGGTTTTCATTGTGCGGCGCAAACCAAGGCCAGATGGTCTGTCTGTCAGCTGGCCGTTAGTAAAATTACCCAGAGTGGGCTCGCCAAATATTTCACGACTCTATGCTGCGGCTTATTGAAAATAAATGCACAGTGGGTTCTTCCATCGCATTTTGATGAACGTGGATTGATGACAGGGGCAGTGGAGGCAAAGGTTTGAATGTATTTTTAAGTGGAGTAATTTTTATCTGTGAAAGTTTTTTGAAAAGCTAACTGAGGTGCTCCAACGAATGTTCATAAAGCATTACGGTGCGTACAGGCTCCATTAAGGACGCTGTGCGAGGGTGAGTGATCTTATTCTATGAAAGGGAGATAGAGCGAGAAAATAATATTATCAAAGTATCGCTGTAACAAATGTGTAAAATTAGTGCTACCTTTTACTTCTAGCTTCACACACGAGGTAATAGTGGACACCAGATCTTTTTAACAGTCACTGGCCTGTGAATACATGTAACTGGCCAAACTGATGCATAAACCATATAGTCATGATTTAGAATAGATTTAGATCGGATAATCTTGGTGACAGAAATGGCAGCCAAGAACTCAGGCTAAACACTTGATCACTGACCCTGCTTTATTCTAGAAGACAATGCAAATAACATGGACACCAGAGGCACCTGAAGACATTAGTAGGCGACACTGTTATACCATAATGTGAATTGGTCACATCTCTCAGTCTATGTACACACAGCCCATACACCCGTTTTGTTTTTGGAGGACTATTAACGATAGTTACGTATGTAACTACGGTTCTATGAGTCCCGAATGACCGCCAGAGGCGGTGCTTTAAGCACTGAATACGTCCCTTCGCACATGCGCAGTCGAGTATTTTATACCAACAATGTCGGTTTTGATGTGCGGTCATTTATTGCAACATGGCGGCAGGATATCTCTGCCACGTAGACCTTCAAGGTAGAGGGAGATCGGCCCTTACCTAGTAGGGATTGCAGGAACTCCAGGATTTTGGGTACAGGGCAGTGTACTGGGTCTTCGCCCAGATCCCTACACCAGCTGGAAAACAGCTTCCACCTGTTGTCGTACTGTAGCCTGGTGGACGGCGCTCTGGCGTTCAGTATTGTGTGTCTCACCGGGCTGCTCAGCAGTGGCTCCGGCCCCTGAGCGGCCAGACGCACAGCTGGAGGCGTTGTGGGCATGGGTGCCAGATCCGGCTGGAGAACTGTACGTACCAGAGGAAGTGATGGAAATGCATAGAGCAACTCCTGTGGCCAGGGGTGCGCCAGTGCGTCCAGGCCCAGCGGACTGACGGTTTCCACTAGGGAGAACCAGCGAGGGCAATGGGTTGACTCCCCTGAGGCAAAGAGGTCCACCTGTGCTCTCCCGAAGCGGGCCCAGATGGTGTGCACCACATCCGGATGGAGGCGCCATTCCCCTGATGGGGGCTTCTGGCGGAAGAGGAAGTCTGCAAGGTGGTTCCGCTCCCCTATATGTGCACCGACCGTAGGCTGGTGAGACGGGGGGCCGCCCACGTCAGCAGGTCTGTGGACACCTCTAGCAATCGTGCAGACTTGGTTCTGTGAAATACGGTTGAGGTTGTCTGACCGTATGAGGATGTGCCAGCCTCTCAAATATGGCAGGAAGTGTTGTAGGGCCAGGTGCACCGCACGTAGCTCCAGCACGTTTATGTGGTCTAGGCGATCTTCCGCCGACCACTGGTCGCGAGCTGTCTCTCCATGGGGCTAGGGCAAGTAGACACCGTTGTGACACCGTTATCTTCCTGTGTCTGTGTCGCTCGGCATCCAAATGAAAACTGTTCAGCCACCTCTGCAGGGGGCGCAGTCGGAGCAAGCCCAGGGGGACAACGGCCGCCACGGACGTCAGTTTGCCCAAGAGGCGGAGGAATGTGATAAGCGACAGCCGACTGCCTCTCCGGAACATGGGAGGAAACTTTAGGATGTCGTCCACCCAGCGGGAGGACGGACAGGCTTTCATCGTTATGGTGTGTAAGGCCAGACCAATAAACGTTGTGGTTCGGGATGGGATCAGGCAACTTTTTTCCACATTATCTTTAACCCCAGCCGGGCTGCATGGGACAGGAGACGTGCTGTGTCCTCGGCTACCTGCGCCTGGGATGGCGTGCAAATCAGCCAGTCGTCCAGATATGGAAGGATCTTGACGCCCTGCGACTGGAGAGGCGCCAGCGCCGCTGCCACACACCTTGTAAATACTCTCGGAGAGAGGGAAAGTCCGAACGGCAGAACTCTGAACTGCCAGTGGCGGCCTCGATAGGCAAACCGCAGGAACTGGCGGTGTTGCTGAGAAATGGGGACATGAAAGTATGCGTCCTTTAGGTCCACTGATGTGAACCATTCCCTGTGGGCGATGGATTGCAGGACGTCTCTTGAGGTCAACATGTGGAACGGAATGACCTTCATGAATTTGTTTAGAATCCTCAGGTCTAAGACAGGACGAAAACGAAAACAGGAGGGTGGACAGCTCCTGGTCTAGGGCAAGGGCCTTTGCCGGGTCGGCTATGGTGGTCATTCTGACCCGGCCGGCTGTGGGGGGCCGGCGTCGGAACTGGAGCTTGTACCCGTGGGTTAAGGTGGCAACCACCCACGTGTCCGAAGCTTGAGCAGCCCAGTACCTGAGCTGCTGAGGTGTAAAGTATCCGACGGCCGGCCCCGTGGTCTCAGCGTCTGCCCCCCCGGCCCCTAGGGGCTCGGGGGGGGGGGTCCGCCAGGGTCCGGGGCTCGAAACCAGGGTTGCCCTGGTTTTCTCAGTCAGGTTGGCCTGCGAGAGCCAGACTTGGCGCCGCGCCTGAACAAGAGTGGACATCATCCGTCCAAGTTCTCGTGATATGAGGCCGAATGCCTCCAGTGATGCGTCACAGAGGGTGTTGGAGTCTGCGGGCTCTGCGCTCGCGTTGTCCGCCTGCAGAGATGCAGAGAGGGCCAGCATGAGGTGTGACAGGGAGTTAGAGATCCTCCCGGCACGGGCTCCTGCGTCATAAGCCCTTATGAGGAGGTCGTGGGTGGTCCTGCACTGGGGTCGGGGGCACCTGGTGTCCTGCCGTAGCGCCTCGTCGGGGTCGACGACTAAGGAAGCAATGCAGGGCTCCACAGTCGGCATGCAAAGCAACTCCTTCCGGGTTGTCCATGGCCGCGAGAGTACGCCCATCGGCAGAGAGACGAGAGCAAGCCTTCGAGTCTCTCCAGCAAGTATGAAGCTCCTTCAGAAAGTCCTCCGAGTGGGGAACGGCAAAGCTCGAGGGGGCTGGCTTGTTCTTGAAGAATCGGCTTGACGGGGCTGGCCCCGCCTGCTGCGGTCCAGCCAGGCCCTGATGTTCAAGAGCCATGTACAGGGCGGCCCTCATGGAGCCGCCCCCCGTCTCAGTCAGACAGGTCTGGGCTGATGCTATGAGCCCTGCTCCGAGGCCTCGGAAGCCCCCTCTGCCCCATCCTCCTCACCATCATAGTCATGGAAGTGGGTGGCTGAGGCCGCCAGGGACAGTGTGTCAGGGTCCTGACCCTCAGGGATCAGGTGTGGCATCGGAGGAGTAGGTGGTTCCACTCCCTCCGGCTGGATCTCGGGCTGGCGGGCCATGAACATGGCCCTCATTAGAGCCAGGTCGGCAGACAGCTGGTTGACCTTAGATGACAAGCTATGGTCAGGCCCCGCCCTTCTCCTGGAAGCGGGGGTCGAGGTAGCAGGTGCGGTGGATCGCCGCTTGGAAGCCCTGGTCTGGCGTTGAGTTAGCATGCCCAATGGGGGAAGCTCACCTTCAACCTTCTCCACCTGTGCCAACCTGGCTGTCCTCACCTCCCGGGGCATGATGGTGCAGTTCATGCACGGGTTGTCACCGAGTGCCTCCCTCAAATGTTGGGGGCCAAGGCACCCAGGGCAGAGGTCATGCCCATCCTCTGGCCGCAGAGGAGCCTGGCAGGAGGTGCACAGGTGGTGGCGGGGTTCGTCCATCGGTAACCTGCAGATGTAGCCCAGAGCGCAGACGCTAGTGGTCGCTAGGGGTAGAGCCGTAAGCTGAAGGGAGGGAGCGTGGACGCTGCCTGTGCCAGTAGAGGCTACTGTTAGCTGTGCTAAAGGCCGCTTAGCTGGAGGAAGGGGGCGCGCACGCCACCTATGCCAGGTAAGGGGTGCTCTAGCAGAAACCAGTATATATAATGATATAGTTATATATATATATAATTTAAGAAAAAACAACCTATAAAGTGGCAATGACTCTGTGCCGAAATTAAAGTACACTATTGAGAACAAGTGACGACTAAATCAGTCAAGCTAATTCATATAGCTGGGGTTACTGAAGTAACCTCGAAGATACGCCACACTATAGTCCGACGATACTCGTCGGCGGTGCTATATAGCTGGCCAGTGGCCAGCAAAGACTCATTAGAGAGGCAGAATAATATAGCAGTAAATAAGTACACTTATAAGTAGTATAAGTAAAGTATAAGTAGTAAGTATAAGTAGTACCGGTGCTGAACGGGACGCTCAGGTCGCCGTTCGTAGCACGCAACCGTGTGTGTGGCAGGGAAGCAGCGCGCACGCAGCCTATGCGCACAGGGGTTGTCTGCGTACCTTGTTCCCACGGAGAAAATAAGACGATGTGAAGCCCAGCTCCACTCGAAAACGATACAATAGTAGTAGTATTAAGTCGCAGTTCCTGGAGGGCGAACGCACGCGTCACAACTCCGACCAATAATGGTCACAGGACTACCGGCGACTTAGCAATAGCAATAGCAATAGTTCTGTAATCATGCAGTTCAATTCTGCTGTAGAACTCTGTACTGTGTACAACTTGCGCGAGCGAGAAGAAATTAGGGACTGAGCCCCAGGTGACTGCCGGAAGATATAGACGTCTCCGGGTCATCACGGAGTCAAAACCGACATTGTTGGTATAAAATACTCGACTGCGCATGCGCCTCTGGCGGTCAGCAGGGACGAAATAGAACTATGTCATTCGTGTCTAAATTCTGTTCTGGGTGTTCAGATTCCATTAGCAACAGGAGAGAAATCTGGCAATTGAAATGAAAAATGCCACTCGCTGCCCGGCCACTTTATGAGCATACGAGCTACTTTTATTTCCTACAATAAAGTTCCACTTAAAGTAGCATGAAAATGACATTCCCATTACTGAGCTCCCACCGCTGCCATCAGCCCAGAGTGCCAGAAAAACCTGGCCAATTAATAAGCCTGAATTACAAGGTCTACACATTCAGATGTCTACCTTTGAAAGAGTGGGCTTGGGAACATTGAATAAAAATTAAGGCTTATGTGTGTGTGTGTGTGTGTGTGTGTGTGTGTGGGGGGGGGGGGGGGCAGTCCTGCATATGCTGCTTTGTATCGGTCGCACACAGTGATAAGAGTGAGTTTTATCTTTTCTTATTTTCATAATGAGACAAATGTCAGTGTGGATACAAAACATTTCCTGCCACACCCGTCTTCTGACGGGTTCAAAAGGTTATCTCTTACCTCCAAGCCCGTCTTGCGACGGGTTACGGCCCCCGTTTACGGCAGGCCTCTGAGTCTTACGGCTCCCGTCTATGACCTGAGCGGCATCCATCTTGAAACGAACGAGAGAAAACAGTCAAAAAAACGGTCATCCGATCTCCATAGAGTCCCATAATGGTCGCGATCTTCAGCGGAGTATATCTCCAAACAAATCCTCTGATTTGGTGAGATGAGCTAGTATAAGTATAAGTATACTCTTAGGATGGCACTAAAAGGCTGGCACATCGCTCCGGTTAGCATATTATCGTCTCGCATGCTAGTTGGCGACCCGATGGACAGGATGCGCTCTTACTTCCGGTTTCAAAATGGCCGACAAAGTCATTTTGCAGTTTTTGCCTGGAAATCTACGGTAAGGTACTCGAAAACATGCCGGCAGGACTGAGAGTATGTAAACCCTAACTGTATATGTAAATATGCAACGCAATGCGCTACTTTTGCCGAATGCTCACCTATTTCCAAAAAGTGTTCCCCAATTGTGACATGCCCAGAAAATGTAGCCTAGTGTTCATGTGGTTAACAGGTGAACATAATCGCATTGATAATAGATAATAAATGAGTTCAACTGATGTCAGTGTGCGGCTTCAACCTTCATACTGTGTCCATCTGGCGAGCATAAGCAGCTGGATTTGTGTGTGGTCGATGAGACCAAAGGGCCGCTCGTCCTTTCAGTCGGTGGATGTCCTGATTGTGGGATGGAGCTGCCATTAGTCATTGTCCCAGACGCCATCCACCCCACTTTGACTCCCCACCACCCTCTCATTTGTGTCCCATCTCCTGGGCCAATCATATCCCCATTAGTCTTCATTTCTCCTTTGTATGGCGCCACACATCCCTCCAACCAATGAGCTCCTGCTCTCATTCTCCTGCCGTTGGTTTTATCTGCAGAATCGACAGCGCTGGGCGACCCTCCAGCCGAGGGCCACCGTGCTGTCTTAACCTCCCCATCAATTACTGACCCCTGCTGACTGACACACACATGCCCACGCTAGGTCTCACACATCACGCACATGCACACGTGAAGGCGTGTGCTCTTTAAGAAAAGTTACTGTAGCTTTTCTTTGAGACCACGAGCAACTCAAGAGCTCGACCGACGAACGAGCGTTCTATTCTGGGGCGAAGCAATGACACGTGCGGAACAATCTATACACAGCGCACGCCTCCCTTCCAGGCTCAACGCAGCGTTTCCATCCACGTTAATTCCTCACAACTGACACAAATGCCCACAGTGAAACAACAAATGGATCTTAAATTGAGATTGTATTTTTCATTATGTGTGCATGTGCGCAACACAGATGGGAGGATGGTTACCAGAGCAAATGTCATTGATTGTGTTCAACCACGTTCCCTTTTTCCCCACCGTGCTTTTGAATGCTCCTCATTATGGCTTTATTTGTTTCAGAGATACCAATCGCGGTGTTTTGAGCTTTGTTTTCTCAGCCGATGGCGCGCTTGCTCTGAGGGGACAGTGGCAGCCACTCAGACTAAACGAGATGTGGCACAGCAATCTGCAACAAGAGGATGAGGTCATAATAAGTGCCCTCATACATAAATTACGTCGTTAATGCACAGCTAATCAGACAGACAGACTGGGGGCAGTGCATGTTGACGCTGTGCACGCAATGCAGTTATGGCGGATAAACTAGGATTGACATCAACAATCCAACTGCAGTCACAGAGGGCTCTCCAGAGGCAGCTGTGCAAACAGCTTCCACACAGGGAATGCATGGGCGTGCAGGATCAATATGTTTACACACCTGTTTGCACATAGCAAACAATGCCACACTCTTTCTCTGTGTAGAAAAGTTCAGGGCACAAAAAGAGTGGGCCACTTTGCTCAATCATGACTGCGTTATGCAGTGCAAAAGCATTATGGTGCACCAAATGGGGGTGGCGGTGGGTCAGGGGTAGAGTGGCCGGATGGTAACCGCACGCAATGTTGCCAGTTCGAACCTGGCTCCCCCAGAGTTAGTGTCAAAGTGTCCTTGAGCAAGACTCTGAAGCCCTAATTGCTCCTGATGTGCTGGTTGGTGCCTTGCATGGTTTCCGCCGCCATCGTGTGTGTGTGTGTGTGTGTGTGTGTGTGTGTGTGTGTGTGTGTGTGTGTGTGTGTGTGTGTGTGTGTGTGTGTGTGTGTGTGTGTGTGTGTGTGTGTGAATGGGTGAATGTAATGCACAATCTCTGTAAATTGCCTTGGATAAAGGCGCTATGCACCATTTACCAAATGCGTTGACAACGTACGCATCTAAGGTAGACACACCAGACTCCCTTACGTTCTCGCCAGAGTGCAATGCTATGTGCTTTATTGCAGTTACATATGCCTTGTTGGGCAGTGCTTCTGTCTTCTGGAACTGTCATGGCTGCCAAGTGCCAAGAAATACACACTAATGTTAAATATGCAGCTTGTACACAAAATTATGTGTCTGAAAAGGGCGGAAAATGTGGAAAGCTTAAATCATATTTGGTCAACATTTACTTTAATTTGATCATATCATCGGATCATCAGAAGCCAGCTGCGCTCCATTGGAACTTGATTCAAATCACCTGATTTGCACAAAGTTGGATTCAACAAACTTAATGCATATTCCAAATACGGCGGCTGATGGAAACCCTCGCCGTGCCGTACCATGCAGCCTCATCGCATGCTCTCCACTAAAAATAAATTGGATCCGTCCGTCAACGCATTTGCTGTGAATGCGGCACAAAGGCATAATCGCACAAGCACGCGCGCGCACACGCACACATGCACGCAGTACAGTCGCGCACACACCACCAGAGTGAAAAAGAAACGTTTACATTGGGATGTCATAATGGGCAGTGATGTGAAATATTTGGGGTTCATTATTGAGGCTGACGTGCGTCGTAGATTTAAACGCAAGCCCATTTGGTGGGAGGGAATAACACGGTGTAAATCGAGTGCACGGAGACACTTTGAACAGTGCCCCTCGGAGCGGGGCTGACACCGCAGTAAAGGGATGAGGTATAGATGGAGCCCCAGGGCGCCTGGCAGCGTCTCAGTGGAAGTGTCAAACTCACTTATAGGGGAGGTTTTACTGCCAATCTATCTGACTCATTCAATATAGATGATCCTAGCAGAGAGAGAGAGAGAGAAAGAGAGAGATCAAGAAAAGCACCGGTGTTCAAATACATATATGTACAAGCACACACATTCAGGCACACACACACACACACACACACACACAGACACACACACACACACACACACACACACACAGTCACACACACACACACACACACACACACACACACACACACACACACACACAGACACACACCTGTGTGCACAGTCAGTTGGTCGTTAATAATCGCTAATAATGTTTAGCAGCTCATAATACTCAATAATTGTTAATACCCTGCTAATATTTAACAATACTCACTTATATGAGCATACTGTACTCAAACAGGGGCATCCTGCTGCCCGCGGCCAGGCAGACTAGAAGACGTTTGAATCCTCTGCGGTGCATCGAGCCTGGCCGACGCTCTACAGAGTCTAACAAGCACAAATGGGCGTTTTTTGTGGGAAGGGAAGCGTGGCGGGGAGGATAAACTATCTCTGTCTAGTCTAGAGACTATTGGTCAGGGTTCAGCAGGGTGTAGAACTTGTACCAATGCACACGTTACATCTTCCAGGTGAAAAATCATAGAACCCATTTGGTGAAAAGTGTGGCTCCTCCACTTTCTTAATCCACTTCCTCCCGGGTGCTTCTGTGTTTATTCCTACTAACAACACCATATGTTTAAGGCAGAGATTAGGTGGAAATAAGCGGCTGGTGATTTCATGTGTAGCTTATCATGCAGGCATCTGGGTGGCACAGGCATAAAGTTCTTGCCCATCACTGTGGAGACCATAGAAGTTTGAATCCTCCACGCTGCCTCTGGCTTGGCTGGGCATTCCGACGGATGCAAAGCCGAGTGGGGAGGGTGATCTCTGACGCTGTACACAGCGTCCCCTACACCAGAGGTTCCCAATCACCGGTGAGAGAAGGGAATCCTAAGTTTTCCCAACTCGAATGAAAAAAAAGAAAGAAAAATGCCAATACCATTCGTCAGCGTCAGTGACTATGATTTATAAACGGCTTCGAGTCTGTGTTACTTCCGTGTTGCGTAGCATAACAGTGACATCACTGTCCAATCCTTGGTATCTTTACCGTTCATGTGCGTTTAGCGAGCAGAAGCAGCGGAACCAACAGATGTAGCCTATTTCGTCAAGCTCACACTAATGAAACAAAACACTACACGGTGACGGTACAGGATTATTATTTCATGTCAAAACATTCAAGTATGTAATGCGTATGTAATGCATGTTTAACTAAAGTTTTCCACATGTCCAAAGTCATTTCTGAAAAAGACATAAGCTTAACCTTTAAAAATAAATTCATACTATCATTGTTGATATAACACCATTTAGGTCAGTAACATTATGTTGTGATAAGCAGCGGTTAGCCTATTTAAGGGCCACATTCAACTGTCTTCCGTGAGAACGGACCCTAAATAATAGGTCTGTAACTCTGAGAGTATTCGGGGGTCATAATGTGCCATATATAGTGTCATAGTAAATCAGTGTGTTCTGAAGAAAACCTGGAGACTTGACATCCAGTAAATCCAGGGTCTTATAATCAAAATAAGGACATTACAATGGTGTGTAAAATGTGCCACGGACAAGCCCTGGTCTTTGCCACAGATACATTTGCCCGTGTACGTACGGACATATCCATGACCTCTGGGCCACGCGTATATATATCAGAGGAAACGCGTGGTCGTTCCCAAGGCCAGCCAGTAGGTCAGTAGTGACAGGTATGCTGTAACACGAGGGGGGGGGGGAAACAAGATGGGCTCTTTTCACTTGCTGGTCACATCCCTGGTCAGTGAAAAATCGTCCTGAGGATGAATGAGTTGGTTGGTGGGGGAGCAGCGTTGCACTATACCTCCACCTTCTAGCCACCAAAGTAATGTTTTTTCCACTCTGAAAAATACCATTATGATTTCTCCTCTGCTTGCTATGTTCCCTGAAAAGGAGGTTTCATGTCACATAAACAACACGCACGCACGCACAGATGATCACGTACACACTTGCGCCTGCCCTTCGCACACAAACACATGCACGCACACATGCACACTTTTTCTTAGAACCAGCCCACAACATCCTATTTCCATTAATTATAATATTTAATGGAAAATGAAATAGAAATTGGTCAATGAAGCGACTACATCATTTATCATACATGGAGGTGTAGGGAATAAATGATAATGGAGACATTACGAACAATTCCAACCTTTACCCATCGTTTGACAGGCTCAGGATCACTCATGTTTAATAGCTTTGTCTTTTACGTTCTCTTGTTTGGTGACATGATCACCACCCATTATGATTGTTCCTTTACAATGCTTTAAATAACTCTTTACAGCTGTTGTAAAAATGTTCTTCACAACATTGCTTAATACCGATGCACAATCATCATTAAGAATAGAAGTGTGTATTATGTGCATTTGAATATACATTTGATGTTTTCATAGTTGTGCCGTTTAAACATGTTCAGCTGGCGGGGGACAAGTATTGTCACAAATCAAACTAAATGAGCTACTATTAATTTGCTCATGAGCAATTTTCCAGGGTGCTCATTCAGACTGACCCAGAAATGTCTGCCTGCGTACTGTGAAAATCACATAGATAAGGCATCATAATTTGTCATCCTCGTCAAAGAGATAACATGGTTGATTACAGGAAGACCTACGACAGCCGGCCACACACAGGCATCCAAGACATCGCTCATTCCATCGCATTTATGTTCATGTCACAAGAACATTGCTCTTCCCCAAGTCTGTGGTGGCTGGTGGCTCCCTTTCATTCAAGAGCTGTATTCCGCGTGAAACGTTAAAGCTGTGCGGATGGGCTTAGACACATGTAATGTCTTTTACGCTCCCTACTGTATAGCTCGGCAGGGGTGGAGGGGGTGTGGGGAAGTCACCTCAAGCAGTCGGAATCAAGACAGCTAAGTGCTGACTACTGGCTGGAGATTATGCACAGAAGTGGAACTTGGTGCAAAGGGGAAAGAGAGACCAATCTACAGGCTTTGCCGAAATAAGTCTTTGCTAAATCTTTGCAAATAAGATGTTAATTGTTAACAAAAGTGTTATGTAATGCCCCTCCCCGTCTGTCTGTCTGTCTGTCTGTCTGTCTGTCTGTCTGTCTGTCTGTCTGTCTGTCTGTCTGTCTGTCTGTCTGTCTGTCTGTCTGTCTGTCTGTCTGTCTGTCCCCGCCTACTCTATACCTCCTACTTTCAAAGACATTCATTCATTGATAATAGAGATGAAAGTATTCATATTCTGCAATTCATAACATTCAAATCACACACTCAATGGTGTCGTGTATAGGAACCAATTTTCACGAACTGAATCATCCCCTGGAGTGGTTTGACAATGGCTAGGCCATTCAAAGGGTTACATGCCGGCATTTCGACATACCCCCATTCCGACCTACCGCCATTTCGACATAAAGGTTGGTAAAATTCACACAGGCATAATTGGTCGGCTGAATAAATCTCTTCTATTTACATCAGACCGGATCTGTAAACAACGTGTATAGCTCTTTGATGACATAGATAAACACCACAGTGGAGCACAGTGATTATGATGAAGCCAAACATGCAGTAATTGTCCATCAAAAGTCTGTTATGCTCTCTCGTTGTTGACTCTTTGTCAGTGTGCCGATTGCCTTCACAGCATTCAACATGCTGAAGTGTTTACAGTTAGTTTTTGTATCTATATTTGCTGCTACACTGACTGCAATTGTGTATTGTATAGATGTGGTTTTCTTTTTGCCCTTTATCATTATTGTTGTTGTCTCCACCAGCCGAAGGCTAGGGGAGAGTATGTTTTGCACTCCGTCCGTGTGTCCGTCCGTCCGTCCGTCCGTGTGTCCGTCCGTGAGCAGCTAATCTCGGCCACCGTTAACCCGGTCGATGCCAAATTTTGCACACACACTCCCTGGATGCCAACCATGAACCTCTGCCCCAAACTTTCCAGAACGGCCTGTTATAGCGCCACCAGGAGGCCGCTTTGTGCAAAACAAGTTTTTGCACAGTACACCTACAGATTTTGTCCAAACATCACGCAAATTGGTACACAGTCTCTCTACAGCCATTCAACCAAACCGGTCTTTCAGATTTCTCAGACTCCATCCTGATTGGTTAAGATTGCCTTCCAAAGTTCACAGGAGTGCTCAGTTTCAAACAAAATGCTGCAAATCATGAACACATCGCGTGATTTCCGTGAAATTGTGCACCCACATTCCCACTAGGCCGAGGACGAAATGCCACATGAACAATTTCAACTCAGCCTCAAGGCGCTATAACTGGCGCTATAACTGGCCGAAAAGTGTTTTTACCTCTAACTGCACGGATCTGTGGATAACTTTGTATGCCAACTCCCTAGAGGAGGAAGGAAAAACCTTTGCCTGGAATTTTTCACATCTGCTCTTTATAGCGCCACCAGGAGGCCGACATATGTAAAACACATTTTCTATTATTACTCCTTCACATTTTATCCAAATTTCACGCAAATCGGTACACATGATCTCCATAGTCATGTGATCAAGACAGGTTTGTTTGATTTCTCATATTCCATCCTGATTGGCCACGATTGCCTCCTACAGTTTTCAGGAGTAGCCCGCTTTGTACAAATCGCCACAACTCCTCAACGCAGCGATTGCGATGAAACTGTGCACGCATATTCCCACTAGGCTGAGGAAGAATCCTGGTGGAGACCTGTGCCGATTGGCACTTTATCTAGTTTTTCATATTTCCCTGCTGCTGCTATGTCTAAAGAGCCAAACAAATGTAGGGAATATCTTTTTTACTCTCATGTAGTGTACCTGTACACAAGACATAACAGTAAGAACATTAAAACTACTAATTTTAAATATCCAATGTGCTATTTGACTGTGTTGCCTTAACACCAAAGATTGCTAATCTACGAGCTCAAAGCGTGTCACGTTGTGAGGTGTTGTGAGGTGTTGTGAGCATGTACAGTAGATCAGCGATTTCCAGTGCACTGCACCTGCATGCAACTATGTATAAATAAAGCTTTTTTTATCCACAGCTGGGTGAGTGAAAGAAGAAGTTACCATCTTCATTTTAGCCCACAATATCCTGTGAGTTACTGTAAATAGAGGCTTGAGCACAATTAAGGGCACCCCCATAAGGAGATATGGGGCCATGTGCGCTAATTTCCTTTCCTGTTTTGAGATGGAAGTGATAGTGTCATTGTTACGGCATGCATGTCTATTATATATAAGGGACACCATCCATCTGGCAGCACAAAATCAAGCCTTTGGTTGTAGTCTGCAGGTACTTGGAGACGACTGATACACTCACATTAAGGTACGTTGTACACATTGGTGAGATGAGAAAACTAAACAGTTGTTTAGGTTATCTATTTATTTTCCCCAAGATCACTACACACACACAATGGTCTTCTTTTCATAGATAACTCCTGCATGATGGCACAAGACATGAGGATGCACTCCTTGCTCCATTTCATGGGGTTAATAGTCCTGGCGTCAGCTCTGACAACGCTAGATTCCGACCCAGAGCTACAGGAGACGGGCTTCGGTCGCCCCCCTCCCCGCCACGGGCTGCCGTTGCTTCAATGGTACGCCAAGGCGTGCTTGGACAACAACATGAAGGCCCTGTGTAAACCAGTGCAAGGCGAGTACGGCTTTCACAAGTTCAAGAACAGAGGTCCTGCGCCACTGCTCCCAGAACTCACAGACACGAAACAGTACGGTTACTATACGCTCGGAAACCTCAATGCTCCGCATGCTCAGGACTTGCCAGAGGAAGTGAGGAAGTACTACGACCGCAACAACCCTCTCAGCAACATGGACAGAGTGCTGGTGAAATACAACAGGAACAACAAGCGCATTGAAGATATCTACATCTCCGCTCATTACAAGCCAGAAGAGACGTACAAAATCGGACCCCATCTCCTCGCCTCCCTCAGACAGCGACTAATGTTCATTTACATGGATCATGTGATGTACTTTAAACACAAAAGCTTTCAGCCAAGCCTTTAATAAGCTTTAAACATGGTGTAAAATGTCAGATACGATAAAAAAGAAGTGTTAATTGAGACCTTTAGCAGGTTCTTTCCTTTGCAGACCAAAACATACAAATGCAAAATATAACATGTAGTGTTTTCCATGGTGAGACTATTTTGGCTACATCTTGCATGCTTTTGCATGACCACTGAATTATTGGCTAAGTACTTGTACAGTACATGGCCTATTAACAGTATGTCTGTGTACACACAGACACACTTCTTTGACTTATATTCCACAAGTTCTTTGTGTCTTCCTACCAGGGAAGATCTGAATCCCCCCCCACCGCCCACCCCTTTTTCCCCTCACTGTATATGTTTCTTTTCCCTACCTCCTTTATGATGAATTCCTGTTCTGTTCTTTGACTATATAGAAGTGTCTATTTGTACGTCTCTAAATAATGCACAAACTCAATACAATACAATCTACAACCTCACACAGCAAATCAAGCATTACTCTATTGTATCAGCTTCAAGTCTAAACTGTGATTTTGGGATATGGTACCTTTACCATGCATTTGCCATACCTTTGATATATTAAACATTATAACCAGTGAAGTGGTTTATAGTGTTACCATGCATGTATACTCTTCTGTCGGGTGGAAACCTCATATGTCCAAAACTGTTTTCAGGATTCAATTTTTTTTCAAAATTCAAAGTTCAAAACAGCTTTGTGCCGCATTTTCAGCTTGTGGATCTGCTACTTTGATTATTTTGTAGTAGTAGTATGATCATTGCTTCGCGTAGCCAGACATATTTTATTTGCCTTTACAGTGATGCTATGTGAGGCTATAGTATAGGCTACGTATCGACGAAATGGGAGTTTATGTGAAGGTGTGCATGCATGTGCATGTGCGTGTGTGTGTGCGTTTGCGTGCGTGTGGAGAGTGGATAGCCATGGTTGTGGTTCAGTGGTGCATCATGGTGATGGGATGCAGTGGCCACTGAGCATGATGATGATTTAAAATGACTATAATTGCCATGGCAGAAACCCTGTAATACACAGCTGAAGGAATTGAGACAAAGGTTTTTGCTTTACAAGGAGATACGGAAAGCAATAAGGGGCACAGACCAGAGAAATATTACTCAGTTCTCTCCATGCAGTGAGAGAGAGAGAGAAAGAGAGGTAGGTTGTAGAGTGGATCATTATGGAAATTAAGGTAGTGCAAAACTGTAAAAACACAGAAAAAAAGATGCTTTGGCTAAAAAGAAATACTTGAATAGAAAGAAAGTGGAAAAGATTAGAAATAATGAATGCTGCTAGGCAAGATCAATGAGTCTGTTTGTTGCTGGCACTATCCATCTGGAAGTATCACATATTATTACTTTAAAAGACCAGGTTGAACACTAATACATTTTAAATTGTCGTACACTCCCACATAATGTGGCCTCAATGTGAAAGCATCATGAATCTAGGTACTAGGTAGGAATTATTTGGTGCAATCCAGAGGTCAGATCGAACTGTAATGCAGTCATTCAAACCAGCACAGGCAAAAGCAAAGCTAAAGCAAAGTTATCTCAAATACCACCATGTCAGTATCAAGAAGGAAATCATGAATTGTTATGCACAGCCAAGGGATGATGACAAGTTCTGAAAACACAAGGTCTCCGTCTGGTGGAAACCTCATATGTCCAAAACTGTTACTTTTCAGGGTGCAAATAAAAAAAATGCAAAAGTAGATCTTTGCATCTCTTTGCACCGCAAATTGTAGATCAAGTGTAAGTGTGTGTGTGTGTGTGTGTGTGTGTGTGTGTGTGTGTGTGTGTGTGTGTGTGTGTGTGTGTGTGTGTGTGTGTGTGTGTGTGTGTGTGTGTGTGTGTGTGTGTGTGTGTGTGTGTGTGTGTGTGTGTGTGTGTGTTGCACGTGTCTGCCGAGTGACACCTAAGTGGACCCGCCAAACACAACCGAGTTGTGATGTCATTCATTTACATACACCACTGCACCCTTCCTCTTCATTGTCGCCCCCATTTCCCTCTCCCCCTTGTTTTGTTCTTCTTAAATGAGCTTGAAATCAAATCAAATTGAAGGAAGCGCTCGGAGGAGTCAGGCTCTGATGTTTCACTCTGCCTGTCCATGCTTAACAGAGGCCAGGTTTTCTCTGAGTGGATGCGGATGAGGGGGAGGAGGAGGAGGCGGGGGAGGGAGGGAGTCCGAGCTCTTTGACAGAATTCTAAGGCAGCAGAATGAACAGATGTCTCCCAGTGATTAATGTGCCTCTCTCCCCGTGCCTCTGAAGAGCTACGTGCTCATGCATCTCTAACCCTCCTCCCCACTTCGTTTAGACTCTCTGTCGTACGACAGACAATCACAGCTCTACAGTATTATTGCCATTGTGCGCTTGTTTTTCTGGAAAGTCGCTTGTAAATATTGGTAATTGCAGTTTGGGCTTGTTTCTGAAGTCTATTTGCTCATTTGGGCTTGCTTCCAGTGTTTTTTTTCTGTTTTGTTATGGTTGAAACTGAAATTTGTCCGCAGACCCCTATCTGAATATATTTGGTTCCAGGGAACCCCGTCCTGGATTTGTGTTGTTAGAATCATGCAAAGTATTCCACATTTTGAAGAATAGCAGATCTACAAGTGCACAACACGTCGCATGATCGCATCGATGAGGAGAAACTCAACGTCAGGCTGTGCTACTACAGTATATGGGGCCGCTCACACGTTTTTGTGCGGCATCGTGTCAAAATCACGGTGCTCCCCTCCACCCCGTCCCCCTCCCCGCGGCAGGTAGGACGCCAGTTAGAATGTGACTCCCACTGGAAATGAATGTAACCGGAAGTTCCTGAGCGGCCCCTATGAACAGGAGCGTTTTAACGTGTGGAGAAAAGCAGCTCAAGGGTGCACTCACACATGTGCGTAAGCCTTCCGACTGCCACGTGGCTCCCCATCCGTTGAAAATGAATGTATAAGCTGAATTTCCCCTACGCCTTAATGTGTGAGTATACACCCCAACACATTTTAGAGTTAAAATGTGTTGGGGTGCACTCACACGGTTACACGCCGGCATTACGAAACCTGCTAATCCGACGCACTGACATTCCGACTCGCCACTTGACTAACCCCATCCCTAACCGCAGGCGGATTAATAGCGGTGTGTCAGAATGCCACTCATTCCCCACCTGCTTGACCCTCGATGCCAGACTGCACACGTGTCCCTACCTGCCAGCTCGCCTCTCATTGAAGATGAATTTCAAGGCACGTCAATCACTCCCAATTTAAAAAGAATCCCCCCCCCTCCCACCACCACCCGGCCCTTTTTTTTCCAAGTCCATCAAGTCTTTTGCATTTATTTCTTCCAACGTGTAGGATTAGTGTTGCCTCAGTCTCTCCAAACAGACTGTTGCCTCACACAATTTTCAAATGCTTCCGCCGTACAGTTTGTACATCAGCAGCAGTAAACGGCTCAAGGCTTGTAGTGTGTCCTTGCCTTCATATATAAATAATTTGTTCTTGTAAATCAAATTATTCTGTTTGCCATGTTTGGCAGAAATGGAAATTCAAAAATATGACAAACGATGTACAGCTTTTCAGGGGGCGTACATTCTCTACACTACAGTAGCCTATAAACTAGCAGTTGAAGAATGTGGAATAGTTGTCTGGCTGAAGAGACTAATGTTACCTAAAACCCTGTAGCTGGGGGGATAATAAATGTCTGTAACTTACAGTCTACAAGTGATGTGGCTGTAAACTTAAAGACACTTTTGTTCGAGGTGGGAAGACATGGGGGCCCCTCTATGAATGCATGAATTAAAGACACACTTTAAGCACGGGGAGAGCACGGCATTCATGATGCGAGGAGAGGACAGAGAAGAGATACGGACTGTCGTTGCTTTCTTCAAGGGCTTAACAAAAGACATGCAGGCTCTTCTGTTGCAACACCTGCACTGCCTTTTTCACATGGTGTAAGCCTGACCCCTACTGGAGGATGAGTCAAAGGCTATAGTGTAAGCCTGATCCCTGTTTACATCATTGGAAGTTCATAGATAGCCTGATAGGTAGTTTCTGACTCTGAAATCATGAATAGAGAACTATATGTGTTAGGCTAGCTAATACAATTGTATAGGCCTATTGTCATGGAAAAATATATATTTTTTAAATAAATGAAATACATTGTACAGATCGATGTGTTCAAATTTGTCTCCAAATGCCATGCTTCTATTTTTTCCCTGTTTCTCCCCCTGATTGGCATTAGCGTAAATGTACCCAGCCATTACAGCGCAATAGCTCCCCCTATTGAACTGTGTGTGTGTGTGTGTGTGTGTGTGTGTGTGTGTGTGTGTGTGTGTGTGTGTGTGTGTGTGTGTGTGTGTGTGTGTGTGTGTGTGTGTGCGCGAGAAATGCAAACCCACCCATGGCCCCCTGGGAAATAGCCCATTAAAACCCAGCACTACTTGGTAATGAATACCAGGCCTATGGTAAAGGGCTCGCATTAAATATTTACACCCAGGGTTAATATTTTATAGGGCAATTTTGTATTTAAATTGGATTTAATATTTAATATAAATACAGTGCTAAGTGGGGTATACTGTTCTCAAGCATCAAGTCTAGACACCTACCATATGAGTGGAGAAGTAAATATGTATGTGTGTGTGTGTGTGTGTGTGTGTGTGTGTGTGTGTGTGTGTGTGTGTGTGTGTGTGTGTGTGTGTGTGTGTGTGTGTGTGTGTGTGTGTGTGTGTGTGTGTGTTTGCGTGCGTGCGTTCGTGCGTGCGTATGTAGAACACAAACATGAACAAACAAGGGAACAGTCACCCCTACAGTGTTTAGACTTAAAGGGCCACTTCACCCCTTTTGCAACCAGATCATATTTTAATGATGTTTAGGACACAGGAAATACTTTCATGTGGTTTTTATGTGTGTAATATGTGTTTATTTATATTTTAGTCGCAACGCCATGTTCATGACCAAACATTGTCATGAAAATGTGGTCTCACGTCCTTCCTGGACTACAAGTCACAAGTCCACGCAGCCTCCCCGCACTTCACAGGGAGGGGCAGGGCACCAAAGCATTATGGGCATTGTAGGAATTCAGCAATCCAGTGAGTCAAACTCTAGTTCATTATCTTTATGGGCCATTTAGGTGGTTCCCAAACTGTGGTGCTTGCACCCCTTGTGGTGCACGAGCGCCTTATGAAATGTCTAATGGTGGTGCTATGGTTTTATTTTAAATATATTAAC
This sequence comes from Protomyctophum parallelum, assembly GCF_964188405.1. Lineage (NCBI taxonomy): Eukaryota > Metazoa > Chordata > Actinopteri > Myctophiformes > Myctophidae > Protomyctophum > Protomyctophum parallelum. Next base: position 46,069,263 of record NC_139698.1, read on the forward strand.
ATATTATGCCAATATATGGCAAGTAATGCAGCATATAGCCTATGCTGCATATATTATGCCATATTCAGGTTCATATATTTGCATATGTGGATAAAAAGGAGATAGCTTATGCAAAATCAGCTAGGTCGGGAGGTAACAGGGGGTGCATGGCCAAAAAGGTTTGGGAACCGCTGAGGTATAGGGTGCAAATGTCAAATGGTGCTACTGTTATCTACTACAAATACTAATAACATTGAGTGAATGCAATTTTTTCCAGCGGTGAAATGTCTCTTTAAGTTCCGCTGTGATGGAGCAAGCTCTTACATAGGGACTGTGGTTAGAAGAGGCAGAGTTTTTACTTAGGTAAAAGTATCAATACCACAATGTAGAACTGCCAGTTTAAGTACAAATTATAAACAAAAGTAATTACCATGCAAATATACTAAATGTAAAAGTATAGCATTTATTCAGAATGTCACATTGATTTTCAAAATATACAAAAACCTTTGAAAATAGCAGATCTACAAGCTTATAGATCGGCTACATTTAAAACAAAGTAATAATCAAAATCTACAATCTAACAAGTAACTAAAGTTGTCAAATACTAGCAGTGGAGTAAAACGTAGATCATATTTGAGAGTGGAGTAGAAGTGAATGTACTTAGTTACTTCCCTCCACTGCAAGCAGTGGAACAATCATTTCTCTTCCCTTTACTATAGGCCTAGTGGAAACTAGCTGATCTACAAGATCACAAGATGTCATGATGAGCATGTAGATTTAAGTCTCCAAAATGTTGAAATGTAGATTTATTTAGTTTTGTTCTGTTTTCACAAATGTTTAAAAAGCGGAGGGTGGTTAATATGTTTAATACTATAGCAGCAGGTTTTGACATGCAAACCCCTATAGTTATAGAAAGAAGAAGAGTGGGGGAGACTATTCTCCATCCCTTTTGACAAAATAGTTTTGGGGAAATACAGAATCGAGCAGGATACAGTTCTTGATGTGCATAGCAGATTAGAAGAGCTGAAAACATGAAATAAATAAATAATATAAACATTTGAAAGGATTTGTCATGGATTTATTTGAGAGGGTGAAACGTTGAAAGTCTGAGTGACAGCCAACGGGAACGCTTTCCTCACTCCTACATGATTATATGGATTAGGCCATGCAGTGCACAAGGATATCCGAGACCGTCGACGACGTGGTCGACAGCCTGCAGTTATGCAGCTGTCATATCGTACATCCTGCCCAAAAGGAGCAGCATGGTGCAGGAGATCTATGCCATGGAGGACCGTGGTGGAAAAATGTGTAGCCTACTCACATTTTGTACTCAATTATAAACATTTCATGTAGAAACGCTCTGTAGAAATCCGGAAATTAAAATGTATTTAGTTTGAGTAAAAGTAAAAACGTATTTAGAAAGTAGAAAGTTTTAGTCATTGTGAAAAGTTTTCAAGTGTACAAAATGTATAAAGATCATTTACAAATAGCCAAAGTTTAATTAGCTGGGCTGAAGTGGTATTAATAATTAAAGTCTACAAAGTTTCAAATAAAGGTATTATAGTAAAAGTGCCTTGAGATGTAATGGAGAGTAGAACTGAAAGTTCTGAAATTTGAAAATAACCCCGTAAAGAAAAATACATCAAAATGGTAGGCCTACTTTATGTACAGTATACTCCCTGGTTCCCACCACTGTTGGAGACTGAAGTTATGTTATCCAGCACGTGGCAAATGGCTTGCCCAAGGAGAGCATGGTGGGAGATGATTCACACGGTTTGGCAGTTCTCATCCAAAGCGGAAGGAAGGGAGCAGACTGCTCACCAGAATGAGCATAAAGCGGAAAGTGTTTTGGACAGACAGCCTTCTGTTCTGGCACAAACTCTGCTACCACTCCAACACTTCTTCTATTTTTATTATTTTTTTACCCCTCGTGTACAATTTTTCTGTTTTCATAATATTTGTGAAATGCATAATGCATCACAGTCGAAACACAAACTGAGCTGAGATTCCTTTTAATAACAATTTAGGCATGTATAGCACACGTTCTTAATACAAAGCAATTTACAGTAAGCAAGAACACAACAAGGTAATACATCAAACACATACAGTAGAAATAGTCATAAAGAATTAGCAAGCTATTCCAGTTTGATGGTATGACTTCAGCAATGTCATTGGACTAATTTTATACGTTTTTATGATGGTGTTGTGCAGTGTAAATAGCCAATCTACAAGTGCATAGCTTGTAGATCGGCTATTTTTTCAAATGTTTTGAACACCGTTACCTATAACGACATGCTCAAAATAGGGACACCAGGTTGAAAGACCGGGCAAGCTGTGGCGGGCGGACGGCAGATTCAATCACCGCTCTTCTCCCCGTTTCAGCAGATTGAAAATTCCAGAGTTCAAGGAGTACCCTGGCTGTGTGCAGAGCCAATCTCTCACTTCCCTCGCAGGCAAATCTCCCGTCTATCAGCGACTAACCCGGGGAGTCAACCAAAAGCCATGCATCAAATTAATCCAGTGTGCTATGATGACCAAGGGCAAGACTGTGCTGGAGCACAGATACCGTTCCAAACTTGAAACATGATAAATTCACAGTGGATTGTACCGTAATCCCCTAAATCCAAAGAAGGAATAATAATAATTATTATAATAATAAGGGTAATAATAATAATAAAATAAATAACTACAACCACAGGAAGTCTAATGCTGCAGGAGACAGGCTGAAGTTCATGCCAATTACTTGTGATGGAAGTGCACCTCTCAACCCACAGTGAAGAACCAACAATTTACACAGGGATATATGACTCAGAACTAGGAGTATGTGTGTGTGTGTGTGTGTGTGTGTGTGTGTGTGTGTGTGTGTGCGCGCGTGCGTGTGCATGCGCACGTGCAGTGGTGGTGGAAGCCGAGAGAGAGGGCTGTCCCGTTATCACAGCCGAGACAGTGATCCCAATGTCAGAGAGACAGGGTAGGACGGAGCCCTCATTAAGGCTGGAATATGGATGCATATACATCAGGGATGCACAGCAAGGGAGGGGAGGCATGCTAGGCAGCATTCCCATCCTAATCACTCAGCCAGTTATCGTGTTGCGACAGGGTTTGGCCAGTGCGCTGATGGTTCTTGGAATGCACGCATTAGACGGCATTGGGCCGGCTGACTGGGAAAAGTGATGAGAGTGGCTGGCTTTTACCCTCCTGTTTGCGTTCCCTAATTCCTGGCGGTTATTTCTTCATTCTGTCCCCTCTGTGTTCGTTTGGGTTTTAACACAGCCAAAATGACACGGCTGATGAGAGAGGGGAGACGAGAGCGTCCGATTGCTTCTCTGATGGGAAAGGTCATGTGTTATTGTGCTGTTAGTGTCGTATCATCTCCCTTCCTAAACATATGGATGCCAGGATGATGCATCGTTATGGTGGCAATATCTCTCCAACGAGCACCACCATAATGACCCTTATTCTAGAGATGAGGTTCAGCTTCAAGTCTGCTATGCATGTAGATCTATCATTTAAATCTCAAAAGGTCTTCTTATATTTACCCACTCTCAATTTAAATAGCGAGTGGCGGCCATAGGGAGCACAACAACGGCATGGCATCTGTCTGCTCTCTGATGATAAGAAAGGGACAAACACAATTAAAGCAGGATAATTACAATTTGAGAGGCAATAAACAATGATGTTAGAATTGATATTCACAAAAGCCCAAGTCTCATTCAACAGTCTTCTATACTACTATTCCTGATATCTGTAAGTGTAGCCTCAACCACTCAAACCTCTATACTTAGTTGAACAGACATATTCCTTAGGACTCTACACTAGGCCCCCTCCTGTTTTCGCTCTCCACTAATAGGGCTAGGAAGTGGCTAACACTCCTGTGAAAGTGTAGGTCTGTTGAAAGTTGGGTACCATTAACATCCTATACAAGGCAAAAATATCTCATATTAATTATGCTTTAAGTAGCATGTAACGTGTCAAAGTAGTTATTCATGATTCTGAATCCATTCCAATTAGTTTTGCATGAAAAACACGCCTTGGGCTAAATGAGGCTATAGCCACCAAATGTGCTGACCTCATCACATTTGTGATGACGGCTATGGACGTTTTTAGCTCAAAGAGTGTTTTTTGTGCAAAACTAATGCTTGCAATTGATTCAGAATCATGAACCCCCCCTAGTTTGACAAGTCACCTGCTACTTAAAGCAAAATTTAAATTATATGTTTTTGCCTTATAGGATGTTAAAGGACCACTTCACCACTTTTCAACCTATCTTCATATAATAGGTCCTCACTAATAATCATGATAAAATGGCGCAATTTTTTTCCTACTCAGTCTGTGTCTCATAGGAGGGCTGTGGGCAGTTTAGAAACCGTCTTCCAGTGACATCATCGATGGGGAATACAAGCTAGTAGAAACTGCAGGCTTTCTAGACCTGAAAAGTTGCAATGCGAAAATGGAAGCCATCGTTCTCACGATAATGAAAATCTAAACATTTTTGTAAAAAGATCTTGTTTAAAAAATAATCTGTCTAATGATGATGTCACTGGAAGACGGTTTCTAAACTCCCCACAGCCCTACTATGAGACACAGACTGAGTAGAAAAAAATCATGCCATTTTATCATGATTGTTAGTGAGGACCTATTATATGAAGATAGGTTGAAAAGTGGTGAAGTGGTCCTTTAATGTTACGGTACCAAACCTCTGAATTTACGATTTCCACAAAATCCACAATTTCTATAATCTATTTTTAATATTTATTTGGATGACCCTAAGCATCATAAAAAACCTTGAACCCTGTGTGGGGCCATTTGGAAACCACTCAAGGACACTCCGAGAACCATCGGTGTAGTAGATGTTTCCAGTGAGCCAACATGCACAATAGCAGCACCCTGACAGTACACCCAGATATAGGAGACAATGGGCGGCAAAAAGTCGCTCACGGCAGGAGTCCCTTCCTGTTTTTTAGACAGCTGGTGGATGGAAATGACGCTATAGAGTACTATAGAGCACCGAAGTCCTGACGTCACTGTCAGTAGAGGGCGTCAGTCCCCAGGTTTGTGTACTTTTTATTTGCACATGACACCACCAGATTAACTGTGAGGAAGTGATGGGGTGCTGGGTAGCCTATGGGAAAAAGGTTTGTGCACTCAATCTGAACCAACATACAAGTGCTCAGTGGCCTAAGGCAAATGCAATACATATATTGATGATGCCTTTAAAATTAAATAAATTAAGTGACTCTTCACCTGCTGGTTTTGCCAAGGACCACCAAATTGATATATTTGGCCAAGGACCCCCGTCCGGAAATGCCTTGTGCCAGGGACCCCCATTTAAATATAATAGAAAACATGTTCTACCACAAGTTTTTTTTTAAATGTTTAAGGTGTTTGAAAAACAATCATTGTGAACGCTTCATAAATCTATATTTTATAGATATTTCATTAAAAATATAGCAGATGCACAAGCTTGCAGTGCACTTCGTGCCACACTGCAAGCTTGTACATCTGCCACTTTTGAATAGCAAACATGTAAAATAGGGAGATATATTGTGATGCTGTACATTTAGCTGTGGACCTCTGGAATAAGCCTCAAGGACCCCTGGGGGTCCCCGGACCCCACTTTGAGTACCACTACAAGTCCCAGAAAACACAAGCCCACATACAATCTGTATTTGTGTGTGCATTTGATGCTGGGGGAATAGCAGTGAGCTGGGTGATAAGAAGTCGATAAGCAGTCAGTAGATTTGGAGGCAACTGTCGTCGCACGCTGAAAATAGCAGATTTAAGAGCAAATTCCAGAGTCAAATGTGTCCCATTTTATTTGCTATATCGTATATATAAAGTATATGTAAAGCTTAAGTTATAATCTATCACACATGCTGGAACTTGTCACTTGCCAAAAATAACCAATTTATGCGACTGTGGTATAAAGTATAAATTAGGTTTAGGAGAGGTTGTGGGGGATATAACAGAAGGTAGGAAAGGTGAAAATAGAGTTTCTATGGATCTGTCCTGAACTCTGGGGGAGAGAAAAACAGAGTTTATTAGATTACTACTGATCTCTACTGGCAGACACAGACCTGACAAGACACAGGGAGAATACAGACATTTTCAGTTCAATACTGCCACCTAATGGACGGAAACAAAATCACATCAAAATAAACCTCAGATATAAAGCCATTATAGGACTACTTATGCTTGTAGATCTATTTGTTATTTAAATCCCTAGCCATAGTATAAAATAAAACTTTTTTTAACCATATCACACTGGTTGAAAACACGTCCCTGGTTCTTCTGTTGATTGATACTGGCCATATAATGTGTGCCCCATGTATTTATTTTACTTTTCTTCTCTCTCCTTCGTGTTTACTGAATAAAAAATGGTCCCGTTACATTTATTCTGCTTAATGTGTTGTGTAAAGGCACATTGAATCGCCTTGTTGATATGTACACTATGTGTACATTTACCTTATGGAGCCATAAATGGCAAGAACGCTAACCAGTAACAGAAAAACAATACAAGTATTATACCCGTTATTCACTGAAACCGACTTGTTTTAGTCCAAGGTAAATCATCCACCATCATGTACTATGATGAGTAATGTGGAACAATTGTGCTTTAGAACTATAGTATATTCCCATGTTCACATTTTAAAACTATGCCATGAGTTGGCCATATCCAATTATTGGCACTGAAATTGTTCCATTTTCGTATGCATGCAAAATACAAATAGAAAGAAAAGGGTACTGTAGACATTTAACAGTTGAATGTAATTTCAGACTTTATTTTAGTCAACAGCAAACGCAATGTTGACTAGTGTAGCCATCTTGAATGTTCTTTCCAGTTGTATTTTTCTAAACTAGGAATGATGTGTATAATATCCTACATATTCAAACTGAGCATACATGATATATTCAAACTGAGCATGTTTATCACCAAAACAAATCTGTCTCCAGCCCAGTCTGGCCTCGATGCTAGGTCACGATTATACAATCTATCACTTGTGGTACAGGCATTTCTTCAAACTATGCCTATTGGATAATCAATATAAAATATAATAAATGTTAATAGTTAACATTAAAGCCCATTAGCTACTCGCTAGATTGAAACAAATCACCTGATTCTTACTGACAAACCAACAAAATTAAGCAAGAAACCGCAGGGAGTTGAACCCCGTCCCGACCAAGTCAGGAGTGCCACCACCAGAATCTTTTGCTTTTTTGTTGTTGCATTTTTTAAAGGGCTAAAAGCAAAACCTGGGGGGACAGAACCCAAGAGCTTGTTCCCCCAGGAAAAGAAAACCCCTGACACGTTTCTGCGCTATCCTGTTAACACCCGAGGCATTTTGCTTGGTCACGAGGCTGAAACTAGAAGAAAATAGACAACCGTTTCCCCAAACCCCAGCAACCCCCATAAAGACTGTATTGCTGCACTACTGAATTTACCAATTTCCACTCAAACCAAAAATGTATACAAGGACTTATCAGTGACTCATCCAGAGGTGAACTGCGCCGGCAGTGGAGGTTGGCTTGTGGCTAACTGTTGCTGTAATGAAAAGAAGAGTGACAATTTATGCCCCCCCGGCCCCCGCCCCCTTATGCCATGGAAACTACTAAGCTCAAACATTACAGGAATATTTGCCTACAAATACAAGATCTTACTGTACACTCTCCAGGTTAGAAGACCTCACTTCTGCTCGAATATGTGCTTGAACAAACGTCTTGTGCATTGATTTCTGAAAAGAGAAGTGCAGGATACCCCCACCCAATACGAACGTATATTCTCATAAATTGTGTGTTTGACTTATCAGTGACGCCCATCCGGATTCAGAGGAGCAATACGCTGGCAGTCCATGTAGGGCTGGCTAACTTTGTGGCTGTAATGGAAAGAAGACAGGGACATTTTATGCCCCCCCCCCACCCCCAATACTTATCCCATTCATACTGCTCAATGGAACAAAACAATAAGTCTAATTTTGCCAAGATAAGAAAGATTTTACACGAGAAGCCGGTTGAAGTCATAAATGGTCTCACGAGTCCCTGCGGCTGTCACCCCGGCTCAGAAGTGATTTAAGCTGAATCAAGAGAAATCTGAAAGAAAGAGAGAGTGTTGCCCCTCCCCCCAGCCAAATCTACTGCAATATTGGACAGCGACTTCATGAACAATGTATTCAAAATGTTATGAGGGGCTGATGAGCATGCAACATTTTGAGTTACAGTTATGCCATGGCATGTTAAAAAGAAAGTTCAAGGGAACCGAAATTACTTAACTTAAGCACCCATGAGATTGCGGTGATGCTGAATTAGCAAGACAAGCTTGTGGCTCTTGATCTGAAAGTGACTGGATTCTCAAGGGTTCCATCACAGGGGTTAGGGCCATCGCAGATGCCAAATTCAAGACAATTTTTAAGTTGAGTAATTTAAACCTGAGAAACCAAAAGGGAAAAGAGAAAACGCACACACAGCACACAGAGTAGGGGGGAAACTTCTGCGAAGGATGTCAGGGGTTCACGTTTAAGCTCAAGCGCACAGCGGGTTGGTACGTCATTCAGGGGGCCACACTTATTTGCTGACAGCTTCCACAGATGGTTTTGCATTCAGAGGAGGCAGGTGCAATAGAGTATAGGGTGACGAAAATGATCTGAAACAAAGAGTGACCAACACAACACACCCAAACACACAAAGACTTCGAGTTCTAGTCATCTTAAACTTAAGATGCAAAGCAGTAGGGATCTATGGCCAAAGAGGAAAATATGCCAGTAAAGCATAGTTTGCTACAATTTGAGATTAACATAGCCAGTCCAAGAGGTCTGTTGTGTCAAATGACATTGCAGGAGTCAATTGGGTTTGACTAGTTTTGAAAGATGACAAGATCTTACTGCATACTCCAGGTGAGAAGCCCTCGCTTATGCTCGAACCCGTCTTGCAAATTGATTTCTGAAAGAGAAAGTGCAGGGATACCCCCAAACCAATACAAACAACTAGAAAGCAACACATTTGCGCTGCATTTCATTCCAAATCAAGGCTGCACAATGCACAGCTTACCTCAGCTACACAAATTTAGAATGCAATTGCATAGTTACACAACTGCAAACGATGTTCACGAAGAAATGCCTAACATGACAAAACTGCCTCTTGCACAGTTGCACAATGGCGGTAGCTGAGGGCTAGCATCAAATATACATAAAAAAAGACCTGTCTTCCATTTGTTCAAATTGCATGTCGGGCTGAATTCATAGGGCGGGATGATTCTTGAGGTCTTCTAGGTAGACTGTATTCTTCCTTTCGGCACGTGCAATTCTGCAAGATCAAAAAGGCAAACAAGCGACAATCCTATGCCCTACCCTCAAATACCCCAATAGTTATCCTTGCCAACAATGTATGCTTTACTTAAGACACTGGAATTACTGCAATAGGATTCCATCAAATCTTCACAAGAGAATTGCTTCTAAGAAAGCAAAGCAGTGCAATTGCTACATTCTACTGCATTGTTAAGTAGATGCTTTTGTGTCAATACTAATCAGGGTAGTTGAGCCCATTCAAAAGATGGTCTTCATTGAGATTTTATTTACTGGATTCAACTTATCTGCCTTCAAGTTCACTTCAAGGTCACATCCATGCGCAACAAAGTTCCAAGCTTCCGTCATACCTGAAAAAGCACGAGAGAAAACTGCCCCGCAAAAGCCACCCAATTCTCCAAAAGAACAGCTGCATAGTGCATACCAAATGTATTCAATCACAAGCTATGCATTTATTATGCAATAATTGAATCCGTTACACAGATAGTTCACTCATTGCATTAGCAATACAAAGCATTGCAACTAATTGCAAAGTTAGTGCAATGGAGGAATTTGTCAGATAATGAATGTTAAGAGAAACGACCTTACGTGATGTTTGAGGCGCAAGCACAACCATTACATAGAATAAGTTAGGAGAGTTCCGGATGATGGTCTCGAGTAGTGGCAAGCACACGGGAGGCAGCACACTGAAAAATGCAGAGGGAAAAAAGAAGCCTCCCTCCCACAGAGAAACACCCACCCAAACACCCACCAATACAGAACTCTACAACTGTAGTACCACCAATACACAATTTCACTACGTGTTTCCGTCAACACAATTCAAATTAAATTCAGGTAAACCATTTGCCAAAGTAAACATTTAAATACCACAGGACTGAATCCGAAGGCTTTCCTCTGTAGGCTCAGTAGACATCAAAGGCTTATGCGATCACCGGGACATACGACGTGGACTGCAAAAGTCAAAAAGCAGACCCATCCCCAAACCCCCACATTGCAACTTCAAGAATTATAATTGACATCTAGTGAAAAGGACTCGTTACCACACTCCCTGGGAAACCACCAAACTTGTTGCTACACCAGGAGGCCTAGTTTGACATGCTGGGAGTTGCTACGCTGCAATGCAAAATGTCCGCTCGACTGAGATGTGTTGCACTTGGTTGACTGTCGTTTCACGAAGCTGTGAAGTCTAGGAAGAGATGGGTTAACACCCCACATCCCACCCACCCCCCGATAATGTGCAAACTCTCAAATTACAACACTGACACACATTGTATGAGACTGTAAATCTTATGGAATTTACCCCAGAGGGGCAATACCTTCCCAAATCCCTTTTATGCAGGACATCACTCGAGTCCATCCTTAGTGCTACAATATGAAGTTTCAACTCGTATTGGGGTTGGCCTGTGAAAAAAAGAACTGAACACATGTTGTAAGGCCCCAGTCCCCACCCTCCCCTATAGACCCCACAGAAATGTACTACGCCAAGAATGACTACCAATTTAAGTACACAGGGGTTTACATAATAGACTACAGCCAAGTACAATTGTAGCGATGTACAGGGATAGTTACACCCACATGTACATTACATGCAATTAACTCACTGCACACTGTAACCAGTAGATGTAGATGCTCTTTGGGGGGGGGCGTTGTGTTGTAGCGCAGAGGAAAGGCTGTAGGAAACACGCAATCGGGCAGGCGTACAGGTGACCATCCACTCACACGACACTTGCAGACAGCTTCTGTGAGGTTGACCTATTTCGAATAATAAAAAAAAAAAAACAGAAAACGCCCTCTCCTCCTGGCCTGGGGAACTACATCTGAACGCAGGGGGGGGTTGAGAAGTTCCGCTCGTCTGCACACTACCACGACCCAAGGCACACATCACGACCACACTCGAGTCAGCACACAACAGGAGGCTTGACCCAGGGGACAGAACGCTTTACCCGCCTCTCGCCTGGAAAAGGAAGAGAGCTTGTGCAAGAAATTGTGTTCTACAAAAAAGGTTCTGGAAAATTGAATGATTATACAGTGATACCTCTACCCAACATACAAACCAATATGCTTTTCTCTAACACTGGCGAAGCTAGACGATACTGGCGCTCCCTTCTCCCACCCCCTCTGCAGCTGGTACCCTCGAATCACTGGCTGGCTCTGGGACAACTGGACTGCTCCACTGGTGGCCATGCTGTGCTGCTACCCTGCCCTGCGACTCTGGCTCCTTCTGCGGTACCCCCGGCTGATTCTTCCCGCTCATCTGGATCCCCTCTGGTCCTGCCTGGCAAAGCGCCTTCCCCGATCCCCTCTGGTCCTGCCCGCTTCCTATGGCCTCGCTGCACACTGGTCCTGTGATGATCTTCTAATGACTAAGTCCATTTTCCTCAAATGACAACTCAGTCCTTCTCTCCCCGGGGAAAAAAAATCTTCTGTCTTCGCTAAAGCAAGTGTAAAAAAAAAATACCAATAACCCAAAGCCAAAGTCCACATGGGTTAAACTGAGCATGTGGGCTTCTAGAGCTACCACTAAAGGCTCTTAGTTAACAAGTTTACATGAGATAAATGCAGATATCTAATGGCTTGTTTTACATTTGACTGAAACATGACAATTTCAACATTACAGTTAGAAAACTTGTATTCTGAAACTGCTGCATAGGGAAGCAACTTTTTTTTTGTCCTCTTGGAATCTTTTAATATTTTTTTTGAATCTCTGTTTCAAACAATACTTAATTTTGAGATTCTTTTTTTTTTTTTTTTTTGGTAATATGTTGCTTATTTTTTCTTCATTTTTTTATTTTTTTTATCTTTTGGTAATATGTTGTTTTTTTTTTGGCAATATGTTGCTTCTTTTTCTTGGTCCATAAGATGTTCCTCGACCGCACACTACCACGACCCACGGCACACAGCAGACACCACGACCACACTCACGTCAGCACACAACAGGAGGGGTGACCCAGTAGACAGAATGCTATACCCGCCTCGCCTGGAAAAGGAAGAGAGAGCTTGTGCAAGAAATAGTGTTCTACAAAAACGTTTCTGGAAAGTTGGATAATTATTATTATACAGTGATACCGCTACCCGACATACAAACCCAATGTGCTTTTTTTTCTACCACTGGCGAAGCTAGACGATACTGGCGTTCCCTTCTCCCACCCCCTCTGTAGCTGGCCTGGTACCCTCCCATCACTGGCTGGCTCTGGGACAACTGGAGGTCGACTGCTCCACTGGTCTGGTGGCCATGTCGTGCTGCTACCCTGCCCTGCGGCTCTGGCTCCTTCTGGTGTCCCTCTGCTCCTTCCCCGATCCCCTCTGGTCCTGCCTGGCAACGCATCTGGTCATTCCCGCTTCCTATGGCCTCGCTGCACACTGGTCCTGTGATCTTCCTCTAACGACTAAGTCCATTTTCCCCTCAATAACACAGTCCTCTCACCGAAGAAAAAAATAATAAAAAATCTTCCATCTTCGCTAAAGCAATAGTGTAAAAAAAAAAAAAAAAGTTGAGCTGAGCTTGTGACTCCTAGAGCTACTACTAAGGGCTCTTGGTTTCACGTTTACAAGATACACAAAACTTGAGAATGTATGTGTAATGTAGTACAAAAAAATGAATTTAGCTCTTGAATCTTGATTAAAAAAAAATCTGAGCAAAACAAAAATAAAATCTTGATTTTACAGATAGATTGTTAAAAAGCAAAAACATTTGTTACAACTGTCTTGAATCTTGATCTGATTGATTGATTCATTGATTGACATAGCTTGACAATTATATTTCATTGTTTGATTAAAAAAACCTTATAGCTTGATGGATGCTATGGTTAAGATGCTACGTGTAATTAGCAAAATAAAAAAAGATATTGAAATCTTGCTCATTCAACTTGAGAATGAATGATTGCTTTTGGCTCTTTTTTAATGCTTCTTGGTCTTGTTTTTTTTTCTTGACCGTAAAACTTGATAGATGCCTTCTTTGTTTAATGCTTCTTGGTCTTTTGTCTGGACCTTGAATTTTGTTTACAGAATTCATTTAGATAATCTTGAATATTTTTCGTTGTCTTGAATCTTGATCTCTAGCTTGACAATGTTTCAAGTATTGTTATACTCATTAACCTTTGATCTTCATTCAGTTAAACCAATAATCTTTTTCTTGAATCTTGATTTTAAGGCTTCACAGTAGCATATATTTTCTAAGTATGGATTGTTAGATTGGTGAAGTTTTCCTCTTTATCTTGAATGATATTATAGAGCGTTGCTACAATGGAAGCCATTTTAAATTATTTGCCTGTCACCATCTTGCTGAAAAATCATTGTCCTCCGTCTCTACATGTCTAACCTAGTGAGTTGACCAAGTTGATCTACTCTTCACGGTTCAAACGTAGATAACCTAGTCAGTTGAATAAATTAATCTACGGTTCAAACATGTCTAACCTAGTCAGTTGACCAAGTTAATCTACTAGTCACGAATCAAAACATGTCTAACATAGTCAGTTGACTAAGTTAATCATCTCGTCGGTGTTAAAAAGTATATGCATCCATTTCTGAATGAACTGCAACTTGCAGTGTTAAGAGTGTGCAATGCCTTACATTGGTTAGCGTTTGGTTCACTATAATTCTTATAATGAATCAAAAGTTTGATTTACTATTCTTATATTATCGTGAATTAAATGCCGCACCTCATGCATGTTAAAATCTATAACCACTGCAAACACGTTCTGTCTGCCAACAGCTGGCATCATGCCCCCCTGGACGCTCCCCAATCGACGCCTGGGCGCCATTTTGATTTGACTCGATAAGAGAACAATCTAGCAACTTCGACACTTTCTAGCCTGAATTATCGATAATGTCTCAAACAAATAACTGCAACGTCATCTATCCACAATAGACACATGAATAGTCCCTTTCATAACCTGATAGTATCAACAATCCATTGTTTGCTGCATGAACACGCATAGTTAATATATATAAAGCCTACATACATCTGCATTTAAGCCATTTACAGTAAATATAAAGAAGCCTCACTTACTGTACATGGCATTTGTAGGTAAGTGCAATAATAAACTTTCCACTACTTACGACACGTCAGCAAACTTTAGTGGCCTACTTGCCTTACGCCCTGGTACTGCGCAGCAACTATTATGTAAAGCTACTGCCAGTCAAAAGAAAAGACAAAACTATGCCTGTCGCTTCACATTCAGTGAAATAAAATGAAAAGAAATACATATCTTTCGGTTACAGCTGCTAAAGATACCCGACCGCATAAAGAAAGAATAATAAAAAACCGCTATGACCCGCGTGAAGAGCTCGCATCACGCAGTGTATGATGAGTAGTGTATGTATGAAAACGCGTCACAGTCACAGACGGAATTTATACCAACGCGGTGATGAGGTCACGTGTACATCCGCCAATAAAGTAGATCCATTCCAGAACGTTCTTTTCCTTCTCGGCTTCCAGCGGACAGGTGCCCGTTGGCATATTGCTGCCTCCCACAGTTGGCGGTAGGGTACTGCCCATTGTTGATGCGGTAAATGCCATGGGTAAATGCGCCACAAACCTTTTTTTAACCAAAATGACGAGGCCCAGTATTAATGCGCCAAGAAAGAAGACCCATTTCGTTTCAACAATCTTTCCTTTTCCAGACTTGTCAATATGCCCGTTGGCAAATTTGCCACTGTTGGGTAGATGTAGGCTAGTTATCAATAATCACTATTACTAGTAATAATCTGATTATTTGTCTCTGCAGACAAAAGCAGTACTCAAAAGCAGTAGAACTCAACTGTATCCAGTGTAGGCTAATTTAGTCTCTCTTTCACTAGTATTGATTTATTGGATACTTTATTGATTGTTAACAGCATGCATTAGCACATTCAAAAGTCGTGGGATGACACAAAAGGCCATGGGAGCTTGTTTCCATTGTGGTCCATGGTCCATTACTCAATGTATCACTCTGACTCACTATTCATATAATATAGTCTCTATATTACATATCAGTAAAAGCTCCAGTAAACCAGTAGCAGAAACATGCCTATTTTCAGAGAAGGGAAGTGGCAAGATGGGGGTGGGTAGCACTCTAAAAAGACCAGTTGTGGTGCACCCGTAATTTGAGCCTGAGTGCTAAACCTGTATGTCTCTTCTTTAAGCCAATACTCCCTGTCCCCATTCAAATTCAAAGAGCCTTTTGTTCTGGGACACATACATTTACATTGTTGCCAAAGCAAAGTGTGAAATGGAATTATACATACTGTAACCCCCAGGGAGGGGGTTCCAACTGTGACTCGACTTCGTGCACTATAGGCCTATTCACTCACACACACACACACACACACACACACACACACACACACACACACACACACACACACACACACACACACACACACACACACATGCATTGACTGCACACTTCCAATATGACACACACAGGCAGCTGTGTTTGAACACATTTTATTCCTTTTAATTGCACATACATTACATTGTATCCATTTCCTGAAATGTAAAAGTTTTGGACAAACAAGTTTTCCCATTCATCCACATGCCATATGTTATGTGATGTGACACATGGGCAGCTCTGTTTACACATTTCATTCCTATCAATTGTACATACATTTTAGTTTTGGTTGTTTTATTTCACACTTGCTTTGGAAATACTTATGTTTCTCATGCCAATAAAGGCCCTTCGAACAGAACAGACTAAAATAGAATAAAGAGAGACCCACACCAGACAACCCCCACACTGGATTTCGTGTTTGTTGTGGCTTTGTGTGTGTGTGCTAAATTCCTCAAATGGGGGATGTCAGTCAGTGGTGGGAAAAGTTACTCAAACGTTTTCCTTAAAATGGACGGATATGAATGTAGGCTTATCATTCATCATCACAATACAACATATTGAGAGGTTCGTTAGGTTGTAGAATGTAGATCATCTATTTTCAAATGGCTCACATGAATAGGCCTATATAGGGCTGTATAGGCCTATATGTGGTTAATGTATTACTAAAGTTGTCAAATTATTGTAGTATTTTCCTTTGAGATGTAGTAGAAGAAGTCAGGGCCAAATTAGCCATTGGGCCAGTGGGGCAGTGTCCCAGGGGCCCTTGGCTCTCAGGGGTCCTTTGGGGAAATTGGACTGCTCTGTTCTGGGTTTATGGCCCTGAAAAGAGCTCCTGGAGACTGGAGACATTCATTGGCCATTGATTTTGTTAAATGTAGGTCCAAAATTTTATAAAAACATGAAAATTCCGCACACACGGTCTATAGGGACCCCAGAAAATTTACCGGCCCAGGGGCCCTCATGGGGGTTAATCCATCCCTGGAAGAAGTAGAAGTACAGAAATTGGAAATAATCCAGTAGTAAA
This sequence comes from Protomyctophum parallelum, assembly GCF_964188405.1. Lineage (NCBI taxonomy): Eukaryota > Metazoa > Chordata > Actinopteri > Myctophiformes > Myctophidae > Protomyctophum > Protomyctophum parallelum. The sequence continues at coordinate 46,085,873 of NC_139698.1, forward strand.
GTAAAAAATATATCTCAAAATTGTAGTAAATACAGTACTTGAGTAGGGTAGGCCTACAGCCTACATGCATACTTTACAGTACACCATTGTGTAGCATAGCATCCCAGGGTGTATGAGTGAATCAAGTCAATTCAATTCAAAGGGCTTTATTGGCACAGTGAGCTATAGAAAACTTTATGTATACATTGACAAAGCAAACATGAAACATTATGTTAGGCCTACAGTGTTTGCAAATGTATGAAATCAAACAAAGAAAAAAAATAAGTGAATCACTGCAGTCTGTTGGTCATGTGACTGGTGTTGGTCACGTGACTGATGGTGGTCACGTGACTTGCCTCCGAGGCAAATGTTTCTAACCAATCAGCTTGCTTATCTCACCCGGCTGTTGTCGCGGGAACACGCAAGCCAGCCCAGAGGAGCCCATGCACCTAACAATGATAACAAACAAAGTGCTGTATGCATTGCTAACCGTAACACTCAAACAAGTTGGACAGTTTATGTGAGGTTCACTGACTTTTCTTTGTATCAACCGGTACGTATGCGTGATGAAAAGCATCTAGAGTAAAGTTGAATGATTGTTGTACTTGTTAGCTTCTCTTGCTAAATGGTCTTGGGCTACAGTAGATTAGCTGCTGTAGCTAAGCCACTTTGCTTGTGAACAGAGCACTGTTGGCTGTTGACAGCAGTTGTCAGTCAGTCTCAACAACCTACGGTCAGTGGTTATGGTTCTCAAACGTTTCAGGCTGCGACCCCCAAAATAATCATAATTTGAACTGGGGGTCCCCACCATAGAGTATACTCTAAGAAGGTCCCCACCCTGTCAGTCATTCGAATTGTAGGAGTTTAGACATTACATTTTGTTTGGGGACCCCCGAAAATAATTTGGGGACCCGCAGTTTGAGAAACTCAAAACATGCATCGAAACTATGAGTCAAGTCTGATGTGTGACTAGCCCCTCTCGGAACCCTCCATAAAGCTTTTCTGAAATGTTGATGTCGCTTTATTGTAGGGTCCCTGTTCATAACTATATTTTTGTATGGGAATTTTGGAACGCAGACATAAATATGCTCACTAACATCGTATCTGCGGCGTTTGACGGCCTTTTTTAGTTTAAGTTATTCTGAATTCGTGAACTATAAGTACCTATACAAACCGCTGCGAATATCTCCTGTGGCGCGGAAGCCGTTAAGTATTTTTAATCTTTGTTTGACCGATTTGGTCGCTTTATTTCTTCTTGTTTGTTTACCGTTTATTGTACCGCCTCCCGGTGTGCGGTTGGCTTGTGCGGCTACGTCCCTGCCTCTGATCTGCTCTGTCATAGCTATAGCGCCACTAGCTAGCCAGATAGGCGGTACAATGAGGTGTCAATAAACAAGGAAGGAAGAGAAGAATCAAAGCGACCAAATCGGTCAAACAAAGATATTCGCAGCGGCATGTATAGGTACTTATACTTCACATATTCAGAAGCCCTCACACGAAAAAATGTCGTCAAAGAGCGCAGACAGGCCGTAAACACGGTGTTTATGTTTTATTATGTCCGCGTACCAGGTGGCAGGATACTGCTGGAACAGGACCCCATGGTCTGTGTCGTCAAAAATGTCAGAAACTTCAGTACCATTGGGTTCTGCTTGGAGGGCTAATGTGTGACGTACTTTTGATCATGTGATCTGGTACCGAGTCTGACTGATAGCAAATTGTCCATTACTAATAGTTTAATCTTAATCAGATTTCCTCTGTGGGTGAACTGTTTAGAGACAGTGATTCATCTGGTGCTAATCAGCCAGGCAGGCCGACAGGGTAATCAAAACCCAGAATGTGTTCTTTTCTTACATTACAGGGTTATTGGTGGTTAAAAGTTATTTCCTGTATCATCAATACTTTTATCTATGAAATGGCACTATGAAATATGAAACTTTCCTCTTCTACTCCGGATTTGAACCCGGTTTCCTGTGCCGACATTTTTACCATTGATCTAATGGAGCCAGCCTGCTTGCTCAGACGTTAAATTGAATCTTGATCATCATCAGATCCTGTGTCTAGATGATATAATAATCTAAATGTCTCAATAGAAGAGCATATAGAGACAAAATACAACCACCCCAATTGTATGAGTTATATTATATTCACATACTCTACCATACAGATTGGGCAAAATGTAATTTTATGAGTAAAAACAAGCTACATAGTGTAGCTGTAGCTACAGATCCACTGGACAAGCTGTAGCTGGATTATGAATGACTAAATTGATTGTGTCTGCATAATGTTACATCACATAGATGGTGCACTCGTGATCACCATGTCTCGTCGGAGTCGTCGACACACCAAAGAGGAGCTTGATGAGCAGTTTGAGCAGTTCTTGAAGGAGGTGAGATGGGTTTTATGACACAGGTTTCATCACACTATGGCCCTCATGTATCAATTGAGTGTAAAATCTACCACAGATTCGAGTGCAGGTTTCGTAGTACACCCACGTCGCCACGGCATTTATAAAGTGATCGCAAACAGCTGATCCTTCCTTAATTTAGTTCTGACGTTAATAAATGTGACGGCTGAAATCTATCTGGCACGCCCTATGAAATCAAGCCTCACCCTCGTTTTTGCGACATGAAATTGCAATACGACCCTAGCGAAACCAATGAAACCATGGTTACCATGGCTTGCCTTGCTGCCCCCTCACACACACACACACACACACACACGCGCACAGACGCACGCACGCACACGCAACTTGCAACTTGTTGTATCTTAAATAAATAAACTGCATGAATTAAATAAAGCTGTCTGTTTCTCCTCTCGCTTCGCTTCCCTTGCTGCCCGCCTCACCCCCCCGCACACACACACATATCGCAATTTGCAAGCAACTGTCACTAATTCAATATACAACAATATATATTAGTGAACGAAAACCTGAACCTGTGAACCATGAATTAAATAACAAATAGGCACACACACGCTGCTGTTTTGCATATAGGTGCTCCTAGTCCTCCTGTCCTGTCTGTCTCTCTCTATCACTGTGGTCCGTCCGTGACACCGTGACCTACTGACCATGCACGTTCGACAGTCTATTTAGATTTCCTCGCAGTTGCTAGTCGCTGCAGTGGCTGTCAATATATGAATGTGCAGCCAAAACCGTAGCCTATGTGGCTGCATGGCACTGGTGGTGGTGGGCTGGCTGGGTAGCCAGCTATACCTATCTCCGATGCGGTTCCCACTTGCGCTGGCACGGTACATTTGGCATTCGAGCGACGCGTCGGGTTTATTAAACGAGTAGGAGATTGCACATATACCGTAACTCCAGAAAGACATCGGCCTGCTGTAGATTAGGCTACAGTATAGGCTACCCACGTTAATTGGGACTCTCCGTCATGGAAATATTTCAGCACAGACAGCCCAAATCCTCGCATGTATGTGCTCATGCAAAACACTGTTTAAATGGCTTAAGCATCTAACTTGCAACATTGTTTTTAATTGCGCGATTTTATCTCCTACTAATTTCATATGACACAAAGACACATCATTGATGTATTCCTTTACTTTTTCTTTTTTACATGTAGCCCATATACATACCTATTACCTATACAGTTTTATATAAACATTTTAGGAGTGAATACATATGTTTAGATGCCTGTGACAGACTCTCGCTGGTCAAACAATGCTGCTCCGCTGTTCTACAACAGGTGAGGACAAAGCGTACGACAGCTCCCGACCAGACGTGAGTTTTGAACTTTGTCAAGTTCAATTTCAAGCTTTGGCGGAAATGGTGGTAATTTTGGCGTGCACCCATATTTTGGCGTACGCACGGTTGATAAATGAGGGCCTATGAGTTTCTATTCTCAGGGCGATCTTGGAGGATCACAGATAAGTGTGGCTAACATGAGCCTGGAACCTCTGTTTATGTTGATTGCATTTAGATAATGTGGGTAAAATGTACATACAATACTTGGTATGATAATGTAACTAGCATCTAAATGCTGTTATATATAGCTTTTTATTGCACAGCACATTTTGTTCACAATTTCATATAGCAAGAACTAATGAGAGCCATGTACTAGGAAGGGTTAGACAGAATATATACTGGATAGTATTGTAACTATGAAGTATGTATATGTATTCTGTATAACCCTTCCATATATATTTGTATTTCGTCACTGTCGGCCAGAAACCTTGTATTTATTTTAATTTTGTAAATAAAAGTCCTACTACTTCATTGTACAAGAGTGTCACACAAACGTAGCAAGATTTGCTTATCTACATTAAGATCATAATTTACACAGCATCGCAACACTTGAGCTTGTAGACCGGCAATCGTTCTATTTTTGAGAGATTTATAACTATTTAACCACTGAAAAGGATTAACAAGAGCTTGTTATTAAATAATAACTACATTGGATTGAAATATTACAGTTTTGAACAAACAGGGTTTCCCATTCAACCACAACGATGCAAATAATACAGTATATCTTTGAAATGCACAATTCTTTTTTGAACTCGTTTTTTCACATTGACCTCACAATTGCATTGTGAATTTGTGACACAGGCAGCTCTGTTTACACATCTCATCCCTTTTTAGTTTTAATTGTACATTTTAGTTTTGATTGTTTTATTTCACGTGCTTTGGCAATGTAAACATGTTTCTCATGCCAACATAGCATCTCAGGGTGTGTCAAACTATAGTATATAAGAAGTGTGAGTGAATCAATTCAATTCAAAGGGGCTTTTTTGGCACGATGAGAAAACATGGCATAACTTACGTTATGCTGTCAGTCTGTTTCAGATGACTCTGTGGACCTGGGTGCCATTCCTAAGAGGCCCAGTGTCCTGGAAAGCCTTGGAGGAGCCTATCAGAAGCCAGCCAAGAAGCCAGCTGTCAGCGTTCCACCATGGTGGCAACATGAGGATGACAGTGACCAAGGACAAGGGAGAGGTACTAATTAGGGCCCCTGACCGATGCCCAGTTTTTAAGGTCGAATCTTGATTGTGGAGAGTCCTAACTCTAAGACATGAGGCCGATTCTACGAATGCCTTCTAAATAAGTACTTCTCACACTTTAAAGATACAAATAATAAATGTAAATGAGCAGATCGTGCTGTAAACTTGTACATCTGCTATTTTTGACTTGCCTTTATCATTTTCACCCAGTGTCAATTATCTAATGTAATCCTGGGCGCTACACTTCCTCTGCCAACCTGGGGGGGCCACCAGCGCGAGGAAGGAACACGTTTTTCCGACCTGTTCCTTTCCCCTCCATCAAGCCCCCCGGGCTGGCTAGGAGGAGGTAGTTTAGAAACCAGGATTACTGCATGTTTTTTGTGAGGGTACCACTACCTACACTAGGGTGAAGAGAAGAGAGTCCGCACACAGGTTTGCTCCGATGGTGTTTTCTTTTATTTAAAACACCATAATACAAGACACGACGTTTCGGCCGCAGGTGGCCTTCATCAGGTGATATTTGTTAGTATGTGACAACCTCCATTTTATCTGGGTCGTCACGTCACGTGACTGACGTTGACTGGGTAGGCAGCGGTGGCAGAACGGTTTGCGGAGCGGTCTTGATACCGGAAGGTCGCTAGTTCGTATCCCCGGACCGGCACATTAAAAATTACCACCGCTGAAGTGCCCTTGAGCAAGGCATTGAACCCCTACCATGAAATGTTCTATGAGCAGGGCCTGGCTGTAAACAAGTTCTTGAGCTTAGTCCAGTTACCCTGGGTAAATATAGTAACTTTGCTTTGCAATTTACAAACACCAATGAGGGACAGCCAAACTGGATATGCGCTAGCCACCTGCTTTTTAAACTACCTACCCTAGGCCGGGGACACGGGGAGAACATGCAAACTCCACACAGAAAAGCCCTTTCGCCAAGCCCGCCTCAGATATGGGCACTGAAGACGCGGAGGAGAGAACCCAGGACCTTCTAGCTGTGAGGCGACAGCACTACCGATTGTGCCACCATGCCCCTCGCTTTCCTGGTTTTAATGGGTGTTGACAATTATTTTATTTATGTTTCTTTTTGTGCCTTTATTTAATATTTTCTTTATGGAAGGACGGACAGTAGGCTGACATGAAATGGGGAGAGAGATGGGGGGGGGGGGGGGGTGACATTCAGTAAAGGCCGTCGGGAGTCGAGCCCGTGGCACACTGCCAGACTGGATTACCAGCCACGGTGTTTGTTGAGAGCTTGTATGAACTTTGGAAAATGTTTCAAAAGGTATAACTTTGGGACTCATCGGCTGCATCTGCATCATTTCCCAAAACCAAAAATCTCCGTTCAGTATATGGAGTATGGTCAGTACTCAGTATGACATCATATAGCCTCCTCCTGGTTATGCCTGACACCGAACTCTATATACAGTATGGGCACAAAAGGGACACAGTCAGATACAGAAATCCCCATATATGAGCGTTCCAATTTCCAAGGCATGGAGTCAAGGAGTGTTCTCAAATGGCCCCTTTATATCAATTATATAACATGCCCTTTACCCATTTGAGAACAAATGTTATATAATGCATGACTGACTTTAGAACTTCACGGATAATCAAGTTATATAATGGCTCGACTGGTTCGTTGGAAGTGCTGTTATGGCCAGAGGAGGTTGGAGTGATCAGATGGAATATGTTGTCAATTTGTCATACGATTAACTGGTGTCAGGTCAGGACAGTGCTTTAGTTAAAAAATAAAACTAAGATACTCTTATCAGGAATAATATTAAAGTTCCAACCACGCCAGACTGTCAATGAAATTGCCAGCCAGATCATGACAGTAGTTGAGGATATAAACTCCTCAGTACTTGGAAACCCTCTTGGAATCTGAAACTGAGTTTCACATCAATGACTGACTACTTTTTCAAAAAGGCTATAAGCAACACTGACTTTTCAATACGTGGACTTTATTACATCTCTTAATGAATTTTACGCATGAATTAACATTTTTATATGTGGATATGAAAGTTTGTTCTAGAGGTTTCGTAACATTTCCTGATATTAATGCACTGAGTCTGTGTAGCCAGCAGAGGGTGGTGTAGGTCTCTCAAACGCCATGTTTGCCAGCATGTATTCAGACTGCTTTTAATGAGAATCTCCTGCTACTACCTTTACATTTCTGCTTGTTTGTGTTTACACTTCTTTTCTCCATCTTTTTCCAGCACGCAAACGCAGATTTATTAAAGTAAAAAAGTTACAGGCTGGGAACACTGAGGAGGATGAGCGCAAGCCAAGGAAAATCACACCTACACAGGGTATCAGCACCACTGTGCTCCATTAGAACCGTAGTGCTAATCGTTTAAAGTACAGCCTAGATTAGGTTTAAGTAGTTAAGCTGTCCAATTAAACCCCTGTGGTGTGCTTTATTTCTAATGTGTGTTCACACAGGAGGCAAAGATACCCCCCAGATTACATGCAAAGTCAATGAAAAGATACAAAATGACGCACAGCAACGGAAATATTCCACCTTGAGCCAAGTTTGCTTTACCATCTTTTTAGAAAGGCGTCATTTCCAAGATGGCGTTCAAAATGGCTAGTATATCTCAATAGAAAAACATTATACAAAAGACTTTTCACTTGATTCTGGTACCTCTAGACATGCTTATGAACATACAAAACATCTAGGATAATTCACCTTCCAGACAGGCTTCATTTTCAAGGTGGCGGCCAAAATGGCGGCCGGGAGAATAGGTTTTATTCTGATACCTATTCTACACAATAAAATACACAATATACCTTCTAATGACTGATTTCACCATCTGAATCAGTTTCATTAGGCCTATGTTTTCACAGTCTGAGCTAGGAATGTTGTTACTGGTGTTGAATGTTGTTATGTCGCTGAGGACGGAGTGAACGTGCATGATTATAACCATTGATTCTACACTTCTGTTCAACTTTTCCTGATTGTCTCCAAACTGGAGAGCTGTCATTGGAGGAGGTTATGTGTTACGAGCTCAGTCCTTTCACTCTGTCCTTTTTGAAGACCGAAACGTTTTCCGAAAGGCTGATAAACCACAACTAGCACATGTGATCTGTGATCATGCAAGTGATGCAATCTTAGATTCGGTACCAGAAACGGATTATTACGTTCTTGATGGAGGTTCACTCCTTCACCGAATACCATGGAAGCTCGCACAAAGCTATGGTACAATTGCACAGTCACAGAGGAAACAATATTCATCCCATTGTCAATTTCACCTCTGAGATAGTCTCGCGTTACCAGACTGTTGCCTCCACGATTTCCAAACGCTTCATCATACAGTCTGGGCCAATGGAAGAGCCATAATCAGCTAAAGTGGACGCTGGACAAAAATCCCTGCTATGTTTCGACTAGTGTGACATAAGCACGCGTTCAGGGAGACGACCTCTACAACACCACACCCTCCGCTAAGCAGCAGAGGTGTAAAAAAAACTCTGAAGTCTTCAGAATGGGACACTTCACTCCACCAGAGCCAAAGGAAATAAATATTTTAAGAGGTATGAATGGCATGAGCTGTTTGCCAGCAAAGTCAAATCTATATTGTATAATACGTTTACATTATCTGTTGGTATGGTAATCTCTGCATCAGAGACAAAAATTCCCTAGGAAAAATTGTAAAAGTGGCCTCTAAAATTATTGGCTCACAAATGAACGGCCTAGACCAGATCTTTAAGAAACAGGTACTTAACAAAGCCCTGTGTATCCGATCTGATGCTGCTCACCCACTATACGGAGAGTACATCCTTCTCCCATCCGGCCTTCGCTTGCGAGCCCCCTGTGCCACAAAAAACAGGTACAAACATTCCTTTGTCCCGGTTTCTATTCGCACACTGAATGCTGCTGTGGGTAGATCGAGGATATAACCTTATGATGAGCACTTTTTACTGTATTATCTTGTGCCTATGTCAATGCACTTTTATGACCTATCGCATAGCACTTTAATGGTTGTGTGCACCTTTGTACTCTGGTATCCGCTATGTGAACTGTTTGTTTGTTTGTACTGTTTCATTCATTGTTAAATGTAATGTAATTTTCCCTTCGGGTTCAAATAAACTTGAACCTTGAACCTTGTTTTGTTAATCACAATGGCCCCTGCCGGCATCCTTCATGCGAGTCTGAGATGACCTTCAAAATACATCTCCATTCATTCGAAGACGGCATATTTCATATAGCTTACACTGGACACTATACATATATCACACAAAGGACACATTGAGCGGTAGATACGTTAGAAGCACAGAGCGTGCAGACTAGATCAATGAAGAACCGATTCGCACATACTGCTTACATTGAGGCATTGAACAATGCAGATTCGAGGTCTTAAATAACTTTAATAAACAAATATTGTAGGGATTTGGAAACTTTTAAATGAGCGTTTTGTTTCTGATTGTGATGATCATTTGCAGAGTGAATCTTTCTTCTGTGTAACAGTGAATGAGAAACACCGTAAGCATACTGTATGCCTTTTTCTCCCCAAATGCGTGCGTATGTCACACTAGTCGAAACATAGCAGGGATTTTTGTCCAGCATCCACTTTAGTCTGGAAATGGTATGTTTTTTGACCATCGTTTGTATAATGTTTTTCTATTGAGATTAGCCATTTTAAGCTTGTCCGGCTGCCATTTTGAACACCATCTTGGAAATTACGCCTTTCCGGAAGGTATATTTTCCTAATCTTTTAGTATGTCCTTAAGCATGTCCAGAGGTACCAGATCAGTTGACAAATCATTTGCAACATTTTCCAGTTGAGATATAGCCATTTTAAGCTCCGCGCATCCATTTTGGACGCCATCTTGAAAATGGCGGCTTTCTGGGAGGTAGATTTTGGTAGACTTTTAGTATGTTATTTAGCATGCCCAATACTACCAAGATCCATTGAAAAACCTTTTGTATCAATTTTTTGGGGGTTAAACCCTAAATTGACTCTCCTAAATGAAACGGTCTGCACCTCAACCGAAACACATAATAAGAGGTCGGGCTCGGGAGTAACTAGAAAGCAGTTTATTGAGTCAAAGACCAGACCAGCTGCAGGCACATTAAAGCAGTAAGTGCGCACAGAGACTTGTTGGGACTTGTTGATTTAGCATTACCAATGTGTCAATTTAACTCTGGGAGTGTATTGGTATTCACTATTCAGAACTGTTTCCAGTGATTGAGAGCATTTGTGTAAATTGTGCTAATAGGCAAACTATTAATGCATTTGCCTCAGGGGCCAAAATCACGCAACACGACATATCTTCGCCTGCTGTGTGAGAAACCAGACCGTCTGTCTTTCAACTCCCATCTTAGCCAGCCTTTTCTCTTTAACGTTTCCTCTCATTAATGAACTGCCTCTCTTATCATGGTCTTTCTTCTGTCCTCCTTTCACGGCGCTGCCGCTTCCTGGCTTTCTATCAGCTGTCAGTGCGGAGCTCCCTCACAAGCCAACCCCCACGCCTCGTAGCAAAGCTCCAGAGAGGCATGTTAAATCGGACAACAGCCGTAAATGTGATCTAGAGGCTTATTCTCAAGCAGCTGATGACTCCCAAAGTCCTCACAGTACATCAGGGCGTAGGAGGACCCCTGATGACTCTTCTGTCACGCCATCGGCCGGCAGTGATACTGGTTCCCAGTACAGCAGTGGAGATGGTAGAAGTCTCCCTTTCATACTCACTTTCTGCCCTTCTATGATCTATGACTGTTGTTATGGCTACCAGTGGCAGGCTATTGTGCCAGGCAACCCTTTCATTAATTTAATATTTTTTGTTTAATAATGTTTGTTGTGAGACTGAGGACATAGAAGGTAATTCTGCGCAGACAGTTGGAGAATTCTCAGATGAAAGCACCTTAAAAAAAAAACTTTTCTTGAACTGTGCCTCTAATAACCTTCAATGTAGCCCTCGCTGTGCCAGAGATGAGACTTTACTGGAATTGGTCCTCTCTTTTCTTTCCCTTCCCCCAGCTACATTTACCAGACTGGGCTGCAACTATCGATTATTTCCTTATTTCATTGCTTTTTTTTATTGAAAAAAACTAAATTCCCCCAAAAAACATGATAATCTGTTGCAACTCTGCAACAGTTGTATAAATCTACATAATTAGTTCTGATTTGATATGTCCAGGGCTGCTGGGATCTGGTAAGACGTTCATGAAGTCTATGAGAAAGTCCCAATCAATCCAAGAGGAGGCAGAGGAACAGCGGCCAGGAGAAGAAAGAACAGAGCCCCTTATCAGCAGGGACAGTCTAGAGGCTGAGGGTAAAGTCTGAGTCATGCTTTTTCTGTGCGCCATGTTCATGCACCGAAAATAGCCAATCAACAAGTGCACAAGGCTTCCATTTGTGGGACATGTACAGGAAACAAAGATAAAGTAAATTACATATTCGTATGCAGGCTCCTGTGGCTGGCATATCTCATTTTGCATCTGTCACTTTCAACACTGGGACCTAAAACTATACATAAGAGACTATAAGCACTTCTGTGATAATGCCTTTATTGAAGACTTGCAGAACATAAAGTGGGACAGCGTATTTGAGTCTACGCATACTGAAGCTGCTCTGCATTAATTCACAAAGTTATTTTCCTTTGTCTGTTAAGAATGCACCCATCAAGAAGCTCACCGTCAGATCTGTCAAAGCCCCTTGGCTAGACTGACCTGAGAAGCTTGATGAAAGATAGAGATCAACTGAAAAAAGTTGCTGTAGATTCAGGTAGCTCAGAGGACTGGCTAGTATATCACTCTTTAAGAAAGTGACCAACAAAGTGACCAAATTAAATACACAAAAAAGGCTATACTAAGTACCGTACTCTTAATCAAATCATGGGTAGAGATAAAATGGGCAAAACACCATCATTTATTGAATCAGGTGAAGGCTTCATCACCAAACCCCAAGACATTTCTGATTATTTCAACAATTATTTGTCAAGTATAGTATAGTATCAAGTATAGTTGATAATATACAAAATGGCATGTTGCCTGCAAATGGCCATCTATCGGAATCAATTATTCAAAATGATATAATGCAGGACAAAGCATGAAAATTCTAATTTTCAGTCACTAATGTTTCTGAAATTGAAAATCTATTGTCTGAATTGAAATCTGACAAATCCTGTGGTCATGATATCCTAGACAGTAGATTCTTAAAGCGGTCAGCTGAAATTATATATATGTTATATTTTTAATTTAAGTATCAAGGAAGGAATCTATTCTCGGGTATGGAAGTTTGCTAAAGTAACTCCTCTACCGGAAAATAGGAAAGAAGCATTCACTGGATCGAATAGTAGGCCAATTAGTATTTTACCGGTTTTTGGTAAATGAATGGAAACAATCGTATTTAAGCAAATTAAAAAATATACATTTCTCTATTCATTCAGATTTCCAACACCCATATAAAACAGGTTATTCGACATGCACAGCTCTCACACAATTGACAGATGACTGGTTAAAACAAATTGACAGTAAATTATTGGTTGGAACAGTGCTATTGTATTTTAGTGCAGCTTTTGATATTATTGACCATAGACCATTTACCACAGGGTTCCCCAATAAATTTTCCTCAAGGGCCATATTTTGACTAGGGTACCAGGCTGGGGGCCGAGTCCGCACGCGCGAGGTCGAGGTCTTGTCCTGAAAATTAATTTTCAGGGCAAGACCCCATTTGAAAAGGATGCCCAGTTTGACATGCATAGGCTACTGATCCCCATTTAATGCCATTTATATCTTGGACCCCCCCCCCCCCAAATATATATATATATATATATTTATTAACTTTTTAATTCCAGCGGCCACAAGGGGGCGCAAATGGCCCGCGGGCAGCCTATTGGGGAACCCTGATTTACCAGTTACCTGCCAATGTGGCTAGTAGCTCCATCAAAAATGTACCCTGGGGAGCTTGATGCTTTGATGATCATTGTCCTCTTCTGATTGGTTCCTGTGACTCCCTGACAGTACTAGATACACTTGTTCCTTTGTTTCTCCCTTTGTGTGTGAAGAGTCGGTGATGGCATCGGGTCCAGTTGTGGTCACAGCGAGCGTTTGCATGGACACCCTGGAAGAAGAAGAGGAGAAAGCCAGGTTCTTTGCACAGCTAGAAGCGGAGGCAACCTCTAGCATCGATTACTCCAAGCTAAACAGAGAGCTGGACGCTACAGGCAACGACACCGGCCTCACACTCAGGTATGGCTTGGGGCGATTGTCTATCACTTCCCAGCCCCAGGCGTATGTCCCATGGAGATTCCACTACACACTAATATGTAATGTGTGATCTCCACTTACAGATGCAAAGCCTGGTCTTTGCTCATGCTACTTTAATGAAGATGGATTTACTTTTCCCCAGGAAAGTTGAGCGTGCTGAAGAAGATAGAAGGGATGACAGATTCATGGAGACTGACAGAAGCTGTCCAGGTACGAGGGAAGAAACCAAGGGCTATATCCCTTACCCCTTATCCCTAAACTTGTTTGCCCTTTTTTACTAATTTGAAAAACATTTTAAAATAGTTCAAATAGCCGAACTAGAAGCCCACAACATTTCGGTGTAGATCGGCTAGTTGAACACTAACTATTTTAAAATGTTTTTCAAAATAGTAAAAAATGGCAAATAAGTTTAGAGATAAGGGCTAAGGGGAGGCACAACATAGGGCCCCAATTCTTTCTTTGTTTTTGTCTCTTGACTCTCTTGCCCACTTACCTCCCCGCCTCCCATCTTCCTTCCTCTGTGCATGGTCATGCATCTTCACTCTGAGCTCATTTGAGTAACTGTCTCCTCTTACTGACACCTGCAGCCTCCCCACACTACAGTGAGGACTTTGAAGATGAAGGGAGCGGGAAGGAGACGCCAGTGGAGGTAAAGTTAGATCAGAGTGGCGAAGGTGAACGTTTTGTCCCGTCTGACCGTTAACCTTGCCACGGCACTATAACACTGAACTGTGAGCGGTTGTTGGTGGGACAGACCACTGTTACACTTCAGCATTTTTCCAAATCTTTGGATTTGATTTTCAAATGAAATTAGATTATTTTTCAATGTGTGTGACAGACCATGATACAGGTGACCAGGTGACTCAGTAGTTGTTTGTCTCCTCTCTTATTTCCAGGAACCTGAAAGTCCACTCCTCCAGGCCAAAGGTAAAAACATAATAATTTGAATTATGACTGGGTCCTTATTCACACAGTGGCCATTTTGCTTTTACTTTTTATAACCCCCAAACAAGTATGAAAGCATGGCTGCTGTGTGACTATACACAATAGTGAGTTGGGTCTGGCAGCAGTTACACCTTTCAACATTATGATCATCTCCCAATATGACTATGTATTGAACCAGGACAGTAGTGGTTGGTTATTCTCACTGGAGTTGTGTCTCAGTTTCTCTGGACAGTTTGCTGGACTCCACCAGTAGAGGCCCTACACCTGCAGAAGACAAGAGGGAGCCAGTGGACACTGAGGCTATTTTACCAGGTAAGGCAAACATGGGTCTCTAGACTATTACATCAATCATACAGTAGCACTTCTGATATACACAAAGAGAAGGAGTCCAGCGCACTTCAGCCGGTGTTGGTAGAAGGGCTTGATGCTCGACGTTGGGCAAACCGAATATAAAAAGAAAAATACCTGGGCACTTCAAACGCAAGTCACCCCTGCAAATAAAACGTGCCCCTGCAGGCACGTCGAATGCTTTGAAGTCAAGTGCCCAGGTATCGGATCAAAGTGCCTTATTTTTGTTCTATGCATTTTTAATGCTGTAATGATGCAGTCAGTGAATGGCTGGGCGATAGAGCCAGAATCAAATATCACAATATGCCTGACCGAATAGTATACCTCAATGCCATTCTACAGGCCCACGTGCATCGCGGGACGCCTTGTTTAGCTTATGTTATTAAATCGGGTACCAAAGTATGTGGTCCAATATGTAAATAAAACATCTACTGTTGCACAAACTTGGACACATCAGCAGTGTTGTTTACTGGAGTCACTGGGTGTTTACTGGAGTCACTGGGTGTTTACTGGAGTCACTGGGTGTTTACTGGAGTCACTGGGTGTTTACTGGAGTCACTGGGTGTTTACTGGAGTCACTGGGTGTTTCGGGTCTCGCAAAAGAGACAATCCTCCAGAGTCCGAGGCTGATCAGACTCCGGCCTGTGTCCAAGTGGCTTGCTACAGCCCCCACTGTCTCTTGGGGGTTTAGAGACAGTCGGTGGGGAAGATGGCTGATGAGATGTTGACACTAGGAGGCTCTAGGCACGGTGGGTTGCCTCCGGGCCTGGCTCCTCCTTTGTCTGACCAGAAAGTGCGGATTCCTTATGTGCGTTAAGTCGTCGTTGCCGCTGAACGACAAACATCTCAGCCTCGGTGTAACTCTCGGTGTTGCAGCCCCTAAGTCGGCTATATTTAGTGAATCTGCCTCCTTTTCCCAGCGGGCCAGTCCTATGTGCAGAGTGGAGGCAGTGAGATGGAGGCCCTCCACGAGGCCTACAGGAACATCAGTCACTCTGCAGAGAACTGGGAGGACCACGGCCAACACCGCCGGGCTTCCCCAGAGAGGAGGAGTGGTGGGAGGAGGAGCAGCAGGCCATCTCCCCCCACCTCCCCCCCTGAGAGGACTCTACAACACGCTTCCACCATGGAGTCAGGTAGGCCAGGGGCTCCCACACCCTAGAAAAAAAAATTATGATAATTGACAAATGTGAAAACTGCAAAATGTTTTTTTTTAATTAAACTACGGGCGGCTCATCCCAGAGTTACGTTGCAGCGCAATATGGGAAGAAGGAAATTGCGGGAGTTGACAGATTCCACTTCGTGTTGCAGCTGTATTTGTAAACCCAGTATTGTGTAGAAACGGATGGGTTATTCATTATTTCTGTATCTGTGGACAACGCACTGCATATTTTGTCATAGGCTGTTTTATTTTTGGATATAAGAGAAAGTGTAATAGTAGTGAGTAACATGAAATGACTGTACAAAAACGTATTGAGTATGAATATGAAGGTAGTTGGCAGCAGTAATTGGGAGCAATGTAATGAGCAGGGGTTTTAAAGAACAGTACACAAATGAATAATGAATGTCGTCAAGGATAAAGGATAATTAGGAATACAGGTAGTATAGGTAGGCAAAACTCCAATGAGGGCGTGCGTGTCCTTGTGTGGCGCCTGTCCGCATGGTGCTGACCTGAGAAGGTAGTGGTGAAAGGGTAATATTGTGTTAGTATGAGAAGTACTGTTAAACTGTATCTATCTGTCATAAGGCAGTCAATGAAAATGCAGTTGTAGTACCGGTAGATGCTTGACACTGGTAATGGGAAGAGCAGTAGTTACCTGTGGCCAGAGGTGTTTCCAATGAGTGGCTGCGTGTCTTTCTCTGGGGCCTGTCGTCATGTTGCTGAGCTGAGAAGATAGGGATGAAATGTAAATATTGTGTTATGAGAAGTAATGAGAATTTGTATACGTCATCTGTGGAAGGAAGGTAATGTGATAAATGTAGTACGGTATATACAGTTTGACTGCGAGAAGGAGAGTAGTTAGATGTTGCCAATGACCGGGTCCTTCTCATTCTGTCGCATGTCCTCACGGCGCTCAGCTGAGAAGTAGAGATGTTGTGGGAATGATGTTGTGAAGGAAGTGCAGATAATAATGTATATGCAGCAGCATATAGGAAAGTATTATGGCCGACAATGTGATATTTGTTTGAAGGCATTAAATAGTAAATGTGTGTCATGGCCACATTGCTTTAGGGTGAGTTGGATAGATTCCCTGATGAAGGCTTAACCGCCGAAACGTTGGATATTCCTGTCTTACCTGCTGTCCTAATAAATATTGGTACTCTAGCTATTGGTGTGTGCGGCCACCTTCTTGTTCATTCAAGATCTCCTCTACAGTTTTCTCCCGTGTGCCGGCACTGCCACAAGGACTTTGGCGTGCGTAGAGCCTCTTTGTACACAGTATTTGAGTTGGATAGATTAACATGCATAGGTACCTGTGTCCGAAGGCTGTTCCATTGACCTTGAAGGCGATGGTGCACATCTGAGAAGTGAGATGGCAAGTGTGTCTTTGTTAGTGGTGTTGGTAGTTGTTGTGCGGCTGTGCGCACACACACACACACACACACACACACACACACACACGCACACAGCAGGGGAGTGTGACTTAGCGGGGGAGGTGTGACACTGGTACACACACAGGAGTGAGCTCTCTCTTCCCTTACATTTCAATGTGCTGATAGTTGCACATGCAGTCACACACATTGGCAATACATCACATAGATAGAAGTAGTCATCATGAAACATGCGTAAGCTAAGAATGTAACAGTGGAATATAATGAAACGATCAACTATACATAGGCTATATACTATATTGTGCTATACATATAACTATAAAGTGCTATGTCTACATCCAATGCAATTCTAGTGCTGTCTACATAACATGCTATAAGTCTAGCAAATGCTCTCGAAGTCTACAAAAAGTGCTATCTAAGGGGGTAGGGTAAGTGCTACGTGCCATGATGGAGTCTGAAGAGGTAGATTGGGAGTGGAGTCAGTGGACACACACACACGGGGTGGGGTTGTCAACTTGTAATGCATGCGGCCCTGAGTGAAATATGCTTTCAGCGTGCAGTTTGTAATGTGCACGTGCAGCGCTACGAAGTGGTGTAGCCATAGAAGTGCACTATGTGTATATATAGAGAGGGATTTGGACACAGTGTACTAGTGTGCTTCTAGGCACACTATTATCTGAATGTGTTTGTGTGTTTTCTCAGAGCTGCCCACTGCAGAAGAGCTGATGAGGCCAATCAGACCAGAGATGGAGCACATCAGAGGTTTCACCCTCCAGCCCGCCACGTCAGTACACACACAACCTTTTAGCTCTTAGAGTATGCTCGTCATTTGAAATCCAACGGTTGATTGCCATTGACGAGTATACTCGTCATTTGCTTTTCTTTTAGTGGTGTAGAACTTTACCCAGACAAGGCAGACATCTCGTCGGAGAGGAGATCCCCAGGGCCGAGTTCCGAGCAGCGGTCAAGAGAGCCTGTATCTGCCGTGGGGAGGAGGGAGGCGGGCAGGCCGAGCAGCCCAACCTCCTCGGGGGTTCCTCTCCAGGCGTTGACGTGGAACATCAGGGAGGAGATGGAGAGACTGATGCAGGACCAGGAGGACGGCGCCTCTCCAGGACCCTCGTCCACTCAGGCCAGAAAAGACCAGAAACAACAGGTGAGAGAAACGTGGGGTGCAGCAGTAAATCGAACAAATTAATATATATTTTTATAGAATAATTGATTACTCGAGTAGCATAAATGGACCCTGAAGTAGTCCATTATGGCTGCAGTATTTAACCACTTTTTTATTATTATCGTTATGTTCTTTTATTGTCTTCTGGCCTTTACAGTGTTCTTGTAGCATACATATGTTGCCTTTAATCAAATAAATGTGTTTTGGTGCAGCCCCAGGGTGGACCATGTTTCAGCGGGCCACCCAACTCTTCAGCCAGGAAACCCTCTGTGGCTCCCGCTAGAGGTAGAAGAGGGGAGGGCAGGCCAACGACAGCTTCCAGGTTCTCAAGACCTGGAAGTGCAGGAACCACATCCTCTCTCGGCCAGAAGAAGCCACATGCCGCCAGACAGGCCTCACACCGCAGCCCCGGACCCAAACCCAAACCCACGGAGAAAACCCAAGGTCAGAAAGGAGGACCTACTACAAATGTCTTGTTATCTGTGCACGCATGCACGCTTGTCACATTATAGTGCAAGTCGCTCAGCTATTGACATGAGTGTGTAATTGTGTAATTTTCAGAGGTGCAGGCGAGCAGTGAAGTGCTAGCATTCCTACAGCACCACATTGACACAGGCAGTCTCCACATCCCTGCAGCTACTCAGGATACCCAAGGTCAACAAGAAAGCAGACAGACAAACCATGCTACAGAAAAGAACGTAAGGCATGCTATTATGTGTCCGTTTTCCCATAGAGAGGAAGCAAAAAAAGAGAAAGCATTATGTTCAATTAATGTCCTCAGTACCTGTAAACAAGAAGAAACCTTGATTTCTCATTTCTTACAATGTCATGTTTACAAGTTATTTGTCTAATGGTAAAAGCCGACATTTCATCATTGCGATGAAAAGAGAAAGACAAAAGAACCCGCACACTCATCTGCTCCAAAAGTTATACTTTATTGACAACGTTAAGAGGCAAGGCTCTTCATCTGGTCAAAGAGCCTTTAATGGCTCGAAACGTTATATAAAGTATAACTTTTGGAGCGTGTGTGAGTGTGCGGGTTCTTTTCCCTACTAAGTGACCTCTACTAAGTGCACTTAATGCATTGTAATTGGCTTACAGCACTGTATAATTATATTTATACAATGACTTATTCAAAGAATATTCAAAGAAGAGACACTGAAAGGTATTTGTAAATAGGTTGGAAGCTGTAAAATGCTCCTCTGGGCTTCTTCCAGCGGTGAACCTCTGTTGTGTCTGCCCTTTAGCCAGAGAAGGAAGCCTTTCCTATTATTTGGACGGGACATAATTAGCAAAATGGTGTCAGATCCTGGGTGTTTAAAATGAACCGGGTGGCTATTTGAGGCTGGGCTACTGTTTGGAAATATATACGCTATGTCTGTTAATCTGTATTAGTCTTGATCCAAGGCTATGTCTGTATCAGAAATGACTTTGGACAGGTGGAACACATTAGTTAAAGTTGCAGAGTGACGCATTACTTTGCCTGGGTTACATCTTCTCCTCTTGTAACGACCACCAGCGAGTCGGGTCAGGCAGTCTCATATTGATCTGGTTATTCCCTGCTAGATGGAGCCCAGGGAGGAGGAGAAGGAGGCTGACGAGGAGCGCTCCCTGCTGAGAGCCCAGCTGGCCCAGAAGGACAAGGAGCTGCTCCTCAGAGAGGAACAGCTCAAACAGTGCCACAACGAGGAGCTCAGCTCCCTCAGACAGGAGAACTTCGTGCTCCAGAGCAAGGTATGAATGAACCCGCATGCCCACAGTCGGACACTTGCACAACACAGGCGCACACACATAGTCCATGACTCCACATCACCTTGCCCTAACACAGAGACTAACAAGCCACCTCCTATCTCGATCTCGAACAAACACAGGATTAGGAACATTGTTCATTTCAGATAACTTTTTGAAATCCATGTATTGTTACCATTTATTTAGTACGGTATGGCTGCCACAGCCATTATATTTTACAATCATTGACATTGGTGATTTGCGCTTGCCTAGAATTGTCTTTTTGCTGTTCATTTTATGCTACTATTCTTTAGTATGAACTTAATCATAGATAGGTTGATGGGGGCACTGGGGCCATTCTCATCCAGAGCTGTCAAACGCACTGCTGCATCCATCAGGGAGACTCTCCCCTATAATTAAAATCAATATCTGTTCAGGCAAGACGTTTGGTCTCGCCTGAGCTGGCAGGAAATAATCTGTTCAGTTGCAGTCAAGCAGCCTCCATACACATACTCTTTTATGGAACCTGCGCTCCACAGACATGGACCTGTGTACTATTTGACATACCGGTACTAATACCATGTACCGATTCTGATACCCATAACTTGTGTATCAGTCGATATTGAGTACCGATTTCATACCAGGGTGTAATTTAAACAAATCTAGGACGGGGGGTTCCAAATGGACTCTTACAGGTCTGTAACTCAGGTCTGAGAGTTATGGGGGTCCTTAAGGTTTGGGAACCACTGATCTAGGAATAAATACAAATTCATTATTGTTCGTTAATGTGTATAGTGCATTTAATGTAAATAGTACAGTAAGAGTTTAAAACAGTCATGCAACATCAACTGAAGCAATCAAAATATGTAATAAAATGGCATCATAAATGACCTGTTATCGGAATGGCATAGACTGGCATACTCACCGATGCCAGTATTTTATGCGGTACCGTCAGCTATTCCCAAAACTGGTATATGTATTGAATGGGAAGTGCATAACGTCAGACACAAAGGTGGTCGTGGTGGCACTCCGCTATAGGTCTACCGTCCACATATCAGCAAGTACTGCATGTACATGAGATAATCACATCATATCCTCTCAAAGCATTTGCTGACAATTGAGCCATCAATGGCCTGGGAAACTGTAGAGGTTGAAAACATCCATTGGTCTTCAGTCAGCAGCACGTGCTCAGAGGACACATTACCAGACAAAAGAATATGGAAACCCATTCGGTAAAAAAAGGGACTCTGTTTGGCTCCTTCCCTTTCTTAGTCCACTTCCTTCCGTGTGCTTCCGATGTGTTTATTCCTACTATCAACAACACTGCATGTGTTGTTCAGTGGTACCACCTGTCCTGAGAGAGGATGACCCATAATAATGGTAATGGGTACAGTGGTGAATCTTCCCTTTCCTCCTCAGCTGCGTGTTGAGGACGTGGACCAGAAGAGGCGATGGGGCGAAGCCACGGATCCTGTGACCCAGGAGAAACTCGGACTCCTTGAGAAAGAAATGCAGGAGCAGGAAACACTCATCCAGGGTTACCAGCAGGTGAGCATGTGTCAACATGTGTTTACTTTAGGTTATGCCATACCCATAACCCAAACTTTGCAGACACCCCAAGATAATATTATTTCAACTGGGGACCCTCCGACAAGCATTTGGATTTTGTAATTGTCTGTATTACATTTAATACACAGATATTATGAAAATAGCCGAACACCTCATGCTCTCCAGACACTGATAGCCAGGGAGCCCAAAATTTGAGAGGACCTGTGATGTCATGACATACTTTTTAATTGTGTTAATTGCTCAAAATAACATTGAATGTTGCGCAACAGACGCTCCAGCATGTGGAGCGATGCGATCGGTTTTTTATCAATCTCCGTCCTGAGCACTGGGCGTTACTAATTGATTGAACGGAGAACTATGTCCTTTCCGCTCAGGGTGTTAATCTCTATTCCTTGAGCTTTTGGGCCTGTGGCCCCCCGGATATGAAGAGCTCCTGTCCTCATCAGAGCACATGTCCTCCTCACAATAGAATCGTATGACCCATTGACCTTCAGAAATTAACTTTAACAGCAATTACTCAGAAGGGGGTCACAATCCTTCCCATTGTGTGTGTGCGCGTGTGCGTGGACCTCTGAAATTGGTTCTGTAGCCTGTAAGTATGAAAACAGCAGGGGGCTCGGGCTGCTAGGAATTTGATCAAGTGCTGCTGTGAGCTGACCAGGTAAAGTGAAAGCCGAGAGACTACACATCAAACGTGAAATCAGCGATTTAATGTCATTCCGGTGCGCGGGTACATCTTTTTTTGTCGGCTCCACTTTGATCTCAGAACCAATTTCAGAGGTCCATAATGTCCATTATCGTTTGTGTCCATCATTTTGAATCCGTGAAGAGCTCTGTGTATACTTGTCTAACTATATAATGTATTATCCTATATGTTCATTTCTGACTTCCTAATATAACTTTGAAAGTGATGTCTATGCAATCCAATGTTTCATGTTGTATTTGTAACTTTCACAAGGCCTATGAGCTTGAATGTCCCTTAAATAGAAAGTCAGAATACTACAATCTAGTATAACTACTATAACTAGTAGTATAGTATAGGCAGCTTATTAAATTCTGAGGAGCCAGCCGGAGGACTCTTCAATTTGATTTGGTTACACTTTTCGGAGCTACATAAAAACAAACGGTGAAAGCCATGACGTCCCCCGCACTTTTGGCTCTACAAGTCTATATCAGCATGCTTGAGGTTGCATATACAGTGGCCAGGGCTCGAAATTAACGTTTTTACTTGGTAGCACTGGTGCTAACAAATTCAGAATGAAGGAGCACCAGAAAAAAATTAGGAGCACCCACCAAAATAGAGAGAGAGGGAGAGGGGAAATGCACCACTCAGTTCACACGGGTGTGATTCTTTTCCAAAATGGTGTGTATGCATAGAGCCCATTGTCTGCTCTCTGCACTGTGCTGATGTGTCTGACAGGAGAATGAGAAGCTCTATCTGCAGATGAAGGCCCAGCAGGCCAAGACTAAAGCCAATGAGGAGGCTATGTTTACTGAAAACCAGAGGCTGCTCATCCAGCTGGCCTTAGCCAAGTGAGTTCATTCAACAACATCATCACATCGCATTCGCAAGTGCAGACTTACTTTGTTGTCCAGGGTCTCCCAGGTGTCTGTACCTTGACAGGCATTAATGTGGTGTGAGCGAGGTTACTAAAGCATGATTTGTATACTTGATGTTCTAGAAGAAATTTAGATATTACACTGTTCTGGAGAAGTGCGTACCGTGTTTAGAAGAGCCTGCTCACAGTCATGATAGTAAAAAGTAAAAACACATTTCACGATTTAGGGAAAGGCATAGCACTGTGAACGAAGTGTGCAGCCATTTTTACAGCGATGTCATGAGAAGAGTAGGTCAAATTCTACTGTATTAGACACTAATTCTACTGTAGACAGTTGAGCAGAACCAATATGATAATATTGGAGAAAGAAATCTACATTCCTACTGTATTGGAAACAAATCATTTCATCACCCCAATATGACCAAACTGTGAATTAAGCCATGGCTTAAATATGTGGTGGTTTATTTCCAACATTACATTTACGCATTTCCAATACTTTTGTTTCTACTCCACTACATCTCAGAGGCAAATATTGTACTTTTACTCCACTACAATTATTTGAAAACTTAAGTTACTACTGTAGTTACTAGTTTGTAGATTTTTATGAATTTGACAAAAAGTACATTAACCCAATCTGCCCCACCTGTTAAACAGAAACGCAGTGCAGTTGCCAGAGATATGGGACAATTGAAAGAATATATAACCATGGGCGCATCCATGTGCACATGTGTGCACAATGCACATCAGAACAACTTTTCTTTTTTAAATCTAATCTAAATCTAAAAGAAAAAAATAACGCAACTTTATGTCTTGGCACAGGTAGGGTATGCTGCTTAAAACGTAACCTGACTTGGCTTTGTTGCTTTGTTTACTTTATTTGGAAAATGAAGTGTACAATAATTTATCACAACCCTTGTGTAAAAGGAATTCCTTGGTGCAATTCCTAAAGTTTTTAGTTTCTACCCCCTTTTCCTGCGATGTCCTTTTACTTTTGTACTTTTACTCAAGTAAGAATAGTGGACTTGTACTGTACCTGTAACAGTATTTCTACACTGTGGTATTGATACTTTTAATGATGCGAGTACTTCTAATTCCAGGGAGCAGTTACAGCAGACCCCTAGACCCATGAGAAATGTTTGCTCCATGGGTCACACTCAACGCATCACAGAACTGCTGGCTCACATAGAAACATTTCAGGTGAGTTGGACGCTCATAGCGTGTCGCTTCGTTGTGAGTTTGTAGATCTGCTATTTTCACTACTTCTTTATTATTATTAATTATTTGTGTGTGTGTGTGTGTGTGTGTGTGTGTGTGTGTGTGTGTGTGGGGTTGTGTGAGAGAGAGAGAGAGAGAGAGAGAGAGAGAAAAGGCATTGTGAGCATGTAGGTCGGTTACACAGGCAAGAAAGTACAACTCGGGTTGGTTGCAAAAGGCAATAATAATAAATAATGACATTTATGAAGTTGCTGTCCTACAACGTAGGAGTACCAATGTGCATGTGGGAGGGGACAGCCTATAATTCTGTCATCCCATTACTCTGACTATGTGGCTTCCACGTTATTCTCGCATTACCAGACTGTTGCCTCTCAAAATGCTTTCATACAGTCTGGAGCAACGGAAGAGCTGTAATGAGTAAAATAGAAAGCGGAAGTGGAGACTCCTCCCCACTTCCGTTTCGTCTTTACAGTCGCGCAAATTGATCCTATATAAATATAAATCATCAAAGCATATTCTCAAGCATTGTTGCTTAGCAGAAAAGGAAATACAAAAATTTGCTCTAAAGATATTTAAAAATATATTTTCGTGAACTGAAATGGCAGCTCCTTACACCAGGGCTCCACCGGGCGCGTCAGCGTCGCGTCACCGTCACAGAATGTTCCCTTTTTAATCAATGAAGGGTGGCTCCACTGCCCGCGTTGCGTCGCGTCACCATTAAAATTGCCCCGGTTCCTTTTTTGACGCACGCGACGGAGACGCAACGAGCCCGGTGGAGCCCTGCCGTTACTCGGATTTCAGGAGGTGTAGTTCCAGAATCTATCTATATAGCATTCAGAGATTGTGGAATAATTGTCTGACTACGCGAGACTACTTCCAAGTTTTTTTTTTTTTTTAAGATATTTTTTTGCGGCTTACGCCTTTTATTGATTTTTGAAGGGACAGACAGTAGGCTGACAGGAAACGGGAGAGAGATGGGGGGATGACATGCAGTAAAGGCCGTGTCGGGTCCGGGAGTCGAACCCGCGGCACACTGCGACTGGATTACCAGTCCGGTGCCCAGACCGTTACGCTACGGCCTGGGCCTGAAACTGCCATTTTGGGATAATGGTTTCATGCAACTACTTGCAACCGTTTTGTTGCAAGGAGATGCATGGCAAATCATTGGTGTGGTTTGGCCTAAGGGACAGGGTTTCTAATGGGGCCAGTCAGACCAACGGGACATCGAATAATGGGTTGTCTGAAAAATGACATGGAACCGTGTGGCAGTGTTCATTTCGTCGACTAAAACTATGACGAAAAATGTGTTTGTCGACTACCGGTACCTGTTTTCGCTGACGAAAACTAAGCTATGATGACTAAGACTAAATATATTAACAATTTCGTCAACACATTTAAACTACCGGTAGACTAAAATGTTAGGGAGGGACTAGTGTACAAGAGATCCAGTAAGTAAAATACACAAGTAATTTAACACTTCGACTTGGTTGCATGCTGAAAATAGCTCACATAGCTAGCTAGAAAATATCTGAAAATGTTGAGGCTATTTTCAGCAAGCGTAAAAAATCTGCAATTACGACGGCATCAAGGCACGCAAACTGTAGATTTAGTTGAATAAAATCACGTGACACATTAGTCGACACTAAAGCATTTCAGATGACTGAAACTAAATTAAGTTGTATTCAAAAGACTATGACTAAACTAAAATCTAAATTTGCTGCCAAAATCAACACAGCTGCGTGGGAATCCATGTTCTTTTGTATGTGCGTGTGCAGCGGAATGAGGCCAAGCTGACAGAGGAAAGCCAAAGTCTGCAACAGGAGAAGAAGGCCCTTGAAGAAGACCTCCAGCTGATGAAGAAAGAGAAAGACCTGGCGAGAACCCAGCTCAGCTCCACCTCGGGTAAAACCCACATAGTGGAGCGGCACATGGCGTGTGGTCATGCACCTGTGCATATTCATTTTGTGTGCAAAGTCTGCGTTCTGCATGTGACATCACATTACACCAGTGACTGGTACTCACATTCTTGAGTGGTGCAACCACTCCTATAGTCAGCTATGTGTGACCCTGGCTGGCTGGCTGGCTGTGTCTGAGCACGGCACCCAAATTGTTAAGTAAATGTTCTTAGTTACTTTCCACCACTACATTACACTCTGTGGGTGTGCGTGTGCGTGCGATTCCTCTTGCAGGCGACATGGACGCTGAGATGCGTGCGCAGGAAGACAGGCACAGAGCCGAGGTGTCCGCCCTGCAGAATAAGCAGGAAGACAGGCACAGAGCCGAGGTGTCCGCCCTGCAGAAGAAGCTGCAGTGGTACGCAGAGAACCAGGAGCTTCTGGACAGAGATGCGGCCAGGCTGAGGGCCGCCACAGCTCAGACACACACGCTCAAAGAGCAGGTCGCACAATGAATATTTATACATTTGCTACTATTCAAACTGTTATCAAAAGCAATTGGCAACTGAGTATGAGGCTCACTTGCTGCTGACCCGTCATGCCCGGCAGCTTCCCTGTTCACTTTAATTATAGGAGAAGAGGCGGAGCGCGTGTTGACGGTGGTGAAGCATGTGAATTCTGGCTGCTTTGTGTGTGTGTGTGTGTGTGTGTGTGTGTGTGTGTGTGTGTGGGGGGGGGGGGGGGGGGGGGGGTTCGTTATGTAGGGAAAGCCAGTCTGAAAAGGTGGGTTTTGAGTGTGCTTTTGAACATTTTGAAGGTGGGGGCAGCTCTGATGTGAGTTGGGAGTGAGTTCCACAGAGAAGGGGCGGCCACTGCAAAGGCCCTGTCTCCCCAAGTTCGTTTGTTGGACTTGCGGCGGGGTTCCAGTTGGTTGGCAGTGCTTGACCTGAGGGAGCGAGAGCGGACATGGCAGTTGATGAGTTCAGAGAGGTAGAGGGGGCCATGAACTCCCCATTGCAATTAGAACTGCAGACTCACTCCCAATCTTCTACCATAACCTGAAGACACCTCTTCAGACTCCGGCTTAGCCCATAGCACTTGCCCTAGCCTCAACCACCTTGCAGGCTTATGCAAAGGCTAAAATGTAATTTAGATAGCATCTTATGTAAACAGATGCCAGATTCATTTATAGAACTGGCATATATTTCTATGCATTTGATGTACAGTATTACCTTGTGTTGTCTTGCTTACTGTAAGTCGCTCTGGATTTAGTGTCTGCTAAAAGCTAAATGACTGTAACTTGTATGTGACATATTTTGTGTTAGTGTATGCCCAAAGCGATGCAAATGGAGTCATCAATGCAAGTTGTAAAAATGTTCAACTCAAGCGATTTTTGCCAAATTGAGCAAAGAGGCATTCAGCCATCTAACACAGACCCTTTCAAGCGGAAATGTGTCGTGCTTGTTCTCACGATGCAAGCACTTATGTCTATGGCCGTGCAGTGTGAAAGCACCGGAGTTGGAAGCACCGGCTGTGGTCACAGAGAGACATCTGTTGGAAGAACAGGCCAGACCTGCCTGTTCCATCAACACAGCAATTAAACTGATGCTGGTATAATTATATATAATACAAATGTGTTTGCTCCATCTCAGTTAGAGAAGCTGAAGTCGGAGGTGGGGAGGAGAGGCCAACAGCAGCAGACCAAGGCCAGGGAGAGAGCTGCCGACGCCAAGAGGATACAGGACTTGGAGCGGCAGGTAAACGCAATACACTTTGTGTTATTTATTAAAAAAAATATTAGCAGCATTGTCAGTCAGCTTTTGACCAGACAAATAAGTTTTAAATATTACTCAATAACCAAAGGAATCCAATGAATCAATGAATAATAACTATAACCTCAAATAGTAAGAATCAGGAAGAACTTAGTACACTGTCCCTTTAAAGACCTTAAGTTATCAAGGCAGAGAATACTTTTAGAAACAACCCAAAAATAGTCATTTAGAAAAGACGCAAGAATTGACAAACAAATCCTAAGGTTGGATAATTTTGTGAGCAATAATTCAATTAGAGAATACAAGTATTGTGAGATTCAGAAATTACATCGCATATAATTTGGTCACAAAAATAGTTCCGAATAGAGTCCTGAATTCTGAATGAAGTTCTGAAGCATTGTCCATGGCTTTAACGAGTTAGATGACATCAGTTTGTTGTTGGACTGTCGTGATTGGATGCTGTCGTGTCCTGGTTGGTCCCGGACGTTGCAGGCGATGGTTCACGAGACGAGACGATGATGTTGAAGTCTGTATACAGGGAGAGTCGCTGTCATTCGGAGCTGTAGATATAAGAGTTGCTTCCCTTCACCCAGTCTGTGACCTCTTCTCACAGTTAAAGGCAAAAGTTTCTGAATGTTCTCGTTTCTCACAGCCTGCATATCTCTGCGTGTTGCAAATAGCTGATCTACAAGCTCACAGCGCATTGCGGAAGCGACATGTTGTGAGCTTGTAGATCAGCTATTTTCAGCAAGGAACACTTTGTACGACGAAGAATAAATCATGCATTACTGCGCAGTGCGCTTCACTAGTCTGTGGGAACCGGAGGGAGCTGTATTTTGTTGGCCGCGATATGGACACATACCTCCTCGACGCAAAAATTACAAGCTATTGGAAGCTATTTTTCGTGGCAACAAGTTTCATCAGTGTTTGGGTCGGGAGTTGGGATGTTCTGTGTCTGCTGCCTGTCTCATCATGTAGTTGCTCGCTGTACGCTCCAGTGAAATTGTAGTACGGCTGAGAAAGATTAGTTAATTTGTGTCGGATAAGGACTTATTGGTGGGGTTTACGCTAGATATTAAGGCCTGTTTAAGGTGTGTTTTAGCGGGGGGTTCACCTGGAAGGCTGTATGGAAACACTCACTCTTGAACGAAGTTGAACGTGAGAAAGTGACATTCACACACGCCAGAAATGAACGCTAAGTGACAAATATATTATTAGTTTCTCGAGATCTACAGTACAGCCACACACAGGCTGAGATTTCCCATGATGCTCACAGATTCCATTTCGACCGGAATTAAAATGTTAATGTTGCAATCACGCCCAAAACAAAGAATTTCAAGGTATACGTAGCGTAATAAAGTCTTTAGACCTCCTGAATGCTTCTTGGTGTTCACTCCATTTTCCAAAGCTCATCCTTCCTCAAAAGGTAAATGAAAAGTGGAGAGGTTGAGATGTGATCATAACCGCAGATAACCGTAGATTGAGCGCTGTTTTTGTGTGACACTATTTGTATGAAGCAGTATTATATACAATAATTATATTATTAAAACAAATACTAATGATATTTTTGTTTTTATGTAGATTCATTGATAAATAAATAAAATACAAATAATATAAAAGAAAAAAAACCTGAGTATTCAGAAAAGTGATCGATAGACGAAACACTAAGAAGACAATTGATAGTTGTGGCCCTATTACTGAGAGCAGCCTGAGAGTCTGAGAGCAGACTGGTCCGCACCTCAACCAGCTTCCTGAGGGGTACTGTATCTCTGGTTGCCCCAGTAACTAGGAATGTGGTTCAGATAAGCAGCAACGTGGGGATGGGGGTTATCAGCTGGAGTCTTACAAGGCTCTCCAAATGAGTGCATGTGCAGATCGTCCCTTTGCCTATTTCCACGTTTGAAATCCTAATGTTCTTTCGTAATGCAGTGCCTATACTGCGTCATACAAGAGTGTTGTGCAAAATCTGCGAAAGTAGCAGATGTACAAGCTCGCAACGCGTCACATCACAATGTGTTGTGAGCTTGTAGATCAGCTATTTCCTCTACTTTCTGTGAAAGTGGTTAAGTCTGTCTGTGGGTTTTATAAATATTTAACTAATGAAAAGTATTATCAAGGGTACGGTGTAACAGTTGGTAGTGCTGTTGCCTCACAGCTAGAAGGTCCTGGGTTCGATTCCCGCTCGGGACGCTGTGGGTGCTGGTGGCGTGTTTCCTCCTCCTTGTCATCAGTGTCCATACCTGAGGCGGGTTGGCGAAAGAAAGGGCCTTTCTGTGTGGAGTTTGCATGTTCTCGCCGTGTCCCCTAGGGTGTAGGTACCCTCACAAAAAACATGCAGTAATCCTGGTCTCTGAACTGCCTCCCCCTGGCCAGCCGGGGCACCTGATGGAGGGGAAAGGAACTGGTTGGAATAATGTGTTCCTTCCACACGCTACGTCCAACCAGGAAAACTCCCCCTGTCAGGTGTAAAGGAGCAACTTGGACACTCACGCATGAGGGAAGCATGAGTTCAAGTCCGTTGCTCTCCCCATGTCCCCTATATATGGGAACTAGGTTGGCAGAGTGTGTGTGAGTCCAGGATCACATTAGATAATTTACACAGGGGTGAAAAATAGGTTACAAAATCGTGGGATAAAATGTAAAGTTAAAAAAAAGAAAAGTATTATCAAGAGCTTGTAACCAAATAATAACTATATTGGTCCTTGGATCCATTGGATCACAAGCTCTTTGTTTCCAGAAAAGCAACTGTCCTGTACTGGACATACAAGGTTACCACCCCACACTAGATGTTATTCTAAATGGCAGCCAAAGAACACAAATAGAGGAAAGAAACGACAATATGTCAGAGGGCACAAATGTATGTCAGAGGGCATGTAAAGCCCGACACACAACGGGTGCGCAGCGACGCGGCACGGCAACGCCTGGAAAATAGAACAGTGGCGTATCGGAGCGTCAGGCGAGGCGTGAACGCGCATCGGACGCCGCCGGTGTGCGATAGGTTCATTGAAAATAACGGAGGCGGCTGTTTTGACGCGCGGCGTTCGCAGACGGTGTGTGCAGCCTTTGAGATGTTTGTCAGAGGGCACAAAATAGGTGGGAAAGAGGCAAAGAGGTGGGAAACCATGGAATGCACAATTGGTGGTAAAAATAAAAGCTATAATATAAATATACATGATTAATGTAATCATGCCCACCTGCTCGTACATACATTACATCCTCCACTTTGGGCCAGTGTTCCAGTGTGGAGACTGCACTTGATTGCACAATGCACTTACATTACAAATACAAAACAACCCTGTACAACAGTTTCTCCCTTATCAATGCTAAACTAATATCCCTATATGTCAACCTTTTCCAATAGACATGCCTTTTTCTGCTAAACTACCTCAAATTGGTTGTCAGTTTGACACTGGTTTCGAGCTGTGGTTTCGAGATGTAAGTAAATGATCCTTTGCCCACATTACTTTTAACAGTAGGAAAGTTTCACTGCCTCGGATACAAAACGGTACAAGGACGTGGTGCTGATCCACCATATATCCCACACAGTAGCATACTATAAAGTACAGTATATTATATCTGCTCATCTTTCAGGAAATTATTTATTTATTTATTTTCCAGAAATGAAGAAAAACATATAATACGGTATTTATAAAACAAGGCAATACTGCCTCATCAAAGTTGGTGTTGTGACTTTATATATTGTCAATTACTTGACAGGGTGGATTTGCTGCTTTAGCAGACCGTTAGAGGGTCCAATGGAGTTAGCTGGTTTTGTCAGAAGTGCTTTTTAAGGCTTTTCATTGGTTATTTTTTTTAACCAACACACAGACCCAAAGGGTGTTCAATAGCATTGAGTTATAGGAAAAAAAACAGGAGTTAGCTGGTTTCTGCCAGACAGCGACGATACAGTATAAGGCTGGGCAATTCACTTGATATAATTGAAATATTACTAGAGCGTGCCCGTGGGGCCTCTATAGTGGTGCCCGTTGTCGAGCATGCGTGCGCACCATCAGTAGTTGGCAGATAGAGAGAGACTTTTTTCTTCTTCCTGGAAATAAAAACGTCTGGGTAATCTGGGTTTCATCCAAGGCTATCGAAAGGATGACTCACATTGTCCGTTATGGCCCGCATCGCTTATGTCTCAACTGCCTCTTGACTAGACACCTCCGCCTCTCACCAAGCACAGAGCCGCCTCGCATCGTCCATCATACTGCCTCCCTAGCAAACTCCCTGCAGCATCATATTTATTTATTTGACAGGGACAATGCTCATTAATCAACATGTCAGTTTTCACATCCATGTAAATGGTTTGGCTATAAGCTAATGTACAGGGGACAAGAACAACCGTAGTGAAGTGAGAGATGACACCAGTGAAAGAATAGAGCTGATAATTAATCATGATTACAGATTTGATTTGTTTTTAGCCACCTCTTCAGGTTGAATTTGAAGGTCAGATAGTTGGAGGTCTCTCTTACTTCTGTAGGGAGACTGTTCCAGTGATGGGAGGCTCTAACAGAGAGGACCGTTTTACCAAACACTCTACGTCTGGTTGTTACTTCAAAGTCCCCTCTGGTAATTGCCCTGGTTGTTCTGGCACCACTGTCCCTTCGACCTATGAACTGTTTCAGTGGTGGAGGTGCAAGTCCATTTAAGAACTAAAAGATTTGCATAGAACATGACATTTGCCACTGCTCACTGTTTGCAGCATTTTGTTACACATGGAAAGACCTAAGCCTCCTCGGAACAAAGTGTTTTTGTAGACAGCATCAGTCTTCAGGGACCAGTCCAGGTTCAGTACGTCTGAACCCGCTGAGAACTATTGTTCTCTGTGCTATGGCCTCCAATCAACTGAAGATTGTTTGTTTGTGCCAAGTTTGGTGCGGATCGAAGCGACGGTGCACCTATGGCAGCCAAGGGCCCCTGGCTGCCACACGGGGCCCCTGGCGTCACTATGCTGACCCCTGACCAATGTTTATGACAAGTTTGGAGCAGACCGTCGGTTGATCCTCTAGGCAATTTAGGATAAAGGATAGCCAAAGGGAAAAATAGAAAATTGCACAGATGCTTTCCCGGTTTTAATGGGTTATGTCCTATTTTATACTTGTTCAACAGTGTCATGCAAAAATAGCGAACATAATCATAGATGATCTGTTGCGGGTTTGAATCCCGAGTGGTGCATCCAGACTCCAGAGTGAACACAATTAGCCTGTGTTGGGTCGGGAAGGGAAGCCGGGCAGGGAGGGTGATATTTAATATAGTTATGTTGCTGCATGAATAGCAACAACTAATGAGGTCGGCACAGAGGTAGCTCCCAGATTGAAAGGTATAACAACGTCTAAATTCTAAACGT
Source organism: Protomyctophum parallelum (assembly GCF_964188405.1). NCBI lineage: Eukaryota > Metazoa > Chordata > Actinopteri > Myctophiformes > Myctophidae > Protomyctophum > Protomyctophum parallelum. Next base: position 46,119,113 of record NC_139698.1, read on the forward strand.
CTAAAAACAGGTCTAAATGGGTTAAACCGTTCTATTTACAGAACTCTAGGTTAACCCATTTTGGGCGGGAACCCCTTTTGGTTTTAGCATTATTTATGATATGCTTTAGCTATTGAAAAATAGCAGATCTACAAGCTCATAGCGCGCCACCGAGTGGCGCGCTACGAGCTTGTAGGTCAATCTGAGAATCCCTTCGGCAAATAAATGGAAAACAGCGACCCCTGTCTTGAGCGACTACGTCAAAATAGACAAATAAAGTCAAAGTAAAAGGTAATTCCCATAAAAGTGTCACTGTTTTAGCTGATGATGGGTCCTTTTCTCCGTCCGCCAGGTGAAGGAGTTGGAGCAAACACTACGGCGGCGACACCCCAACTCCCTGCCGGCTCTCATCCACGCCGCCGCAGCCTGTGGACCGGCGGAGACGCAGCAGGACCCTGCCGTGGCAAAGAGCTGCCCGCCCTCCCAGGTCAACGCCCTATTGGAGCGCAGGATCCAGCGTCTGGAGGCAGAGCTGGAGAGCTGCGACGAGGAGGCCAAACGCAGCCTGAGGGCCATGGATCAACAGTTCCAGAGGATCAAAGTATGTCTGTACAGTTGTTTCACTTTGTGTACTATTACAGTTATTTCACTGTAATAGTATAGTAATGATCATCTTGAAGGAAACCAACAATAGCTGAGCCAGATATACACGCTCATAGCGTGTATATCTGAGCTTATATATCTGCTCTTTTTGTTTTAATCATTAACATTTGTCCGAACCTTTTGAATACATATACTTTTTAAGCGAACATTTTGAACTGAAATATTACCTGACTCTCTGGGCATACCTGGTATAAAATATTTTGTGATACGGGTCCGCGGCCAAATTCAATATAATTTTGGGTGACCTTGACATGAAAAGGTTTGAGAACGACTGATTGAATGCTGTCTGACTGGACCAATCAGTTCTGTTCTAAATCAACCATTAGAGACTGGTGATGAGAGATTGATCATTCCACTTCTGTGATTAGATGTTACACTGACAAATCACCTCACTGTTGCATAGCATCGCACGTTAATCACTATGTTTATGATTTTTGTCCACGAAATGTAACTTGGAAGCATCCATCCGGGATTGGTGTGGATGTCACGTACTGTCTGCTGTCTGACGTGCAGGTTTAAAATTCTGTTCAGGTTTTTCCCTGAAGATTAATTCATGTCGTACAAACCGAGAGTTATACATATAACTGAGGTTCTATGAATACCGGATGACAAATGTTATCCATAACAAATGCAGTGCAATGCCTGTATCAATAGCAGTCCTCACTCCGTGCTCCAGTAGTAGGTGATAGAGCAGAACACGCTCTTAGTGCCTACAGTATATGAACACGGCAAGCTTGGTGCCAGGCAGTAGGGCGGAGCACTCTCTTATTTGAATGCCTGTATATAAATGGAGCAGTAACCCTGCCATAACCACGGTGCCAGGCAGTAGGGCGGAGCACGCTCTTACTTGAATGCCTGTCTATAACTGAAGCAGTAACCCTGCTGTAACCATGAGTAAGCACTATGAGTATCTTGAGTACCAGGCATGTACATAGCAGTATACACGTAAACCGTGACATTAGGCACACTGACACAGTGACAGCATCGTCACATCCCTATTCCCTAATATAACAGGCAAAATAAACTAGCGCAAGTCAGTAGGCCTACTACTGAGCAGCGCTTACAACTATGCGTTCTGTCGCCTGCAGTTAAGTAAACAGGCGCCAGCTTACCGGTAAATAAAATGTTTGCTCAAAGCGAAAGCATTCTTCACACGTTAAAGTTTGGAGGGGAACGCTCACCAAATGTCGCTGAACGAAATCCTTCCTCTGGAAGCCATTGTTGCAATCAAGCGCCACATTCGTGGTAGAGGGAGTGTCTGCGACAGAGCGAAAAAAAAACACTCCTCTTGCAGAGAGCGTTGAGAGGACTCAGAGGAGCGATCAGTCAACATGATCAATCCTCAATCAGTCAAACAAGCTTTGCGGTGGTTTCTCTACCGAGGCGAAAAACACCTGTGAGCCACACGGACGTCAGTACCCATCATAACATTTTGCAGTCGCTCATTTAGAATTATGCGATCGCTCAACATGATTAATCCCCCTTAATCAGTCAAATTAAATAAGTGTCGCTGCGGTCGCTCTATCGAGGCGGAGCATGCCTTCTACGAGCCACACCGCACATGATCATCATTGATTAACCATATTGAATCCTTTATAGGCCAAACAAATGTCGCCGCGGTTTGCTCTCTCGAGGCGGGGAAATTATCGTCGCTATGCAGCCTCTGGAGGACGCAAGGTAGCTCCAACCGAACAGTTACGAGGCTTAGCCATAGTTCGGGAGCTCCCGCATGCAGCCTCGAAGGGCTCGACAAATCGACCTGCGCTTCGAGAGCGAAAAGAGAGGATGAACCCTGCATACCGGGCTGCTTTATTGGCAGCTCACGCCCACAGAGGGTCACGGGGTGACAGTGTTGGTATTGATATTTGGCCTCACTTGACCTCATTTGACCTTGAAAACACCGCCTCTGCCGGTCTGAAGGTATGAAATAGAACATTGGTTTTCATCAGTTACACTGCCTCGGAAAATACTGAGAAGCAAGGGAGCTGACCTCTGACTCGATTCATGAGGTCGATTGATGCACATCCGTTATTTAAATGTGTTGTCAGACACTGACACATTCTGTTAAGCCAGGCTAGTAGTAGCAGCAGAGGAGCACTGTGTGAGTACAGTAATTAAGTACTATATGAATACATATAGTACTTAATTACTGTTCAGTATGTAGCCCAGGGTTCCTCAATTAATTTTCCTCAAGGGCCATATTTTGACTAGGGTACCAGGATGTGGGCCGAGTCCGCCCGTGTGAAAAATTGGGGGTTTTATTTTGTTCATTAATTAATTATGCTTAGAATAGATGAACTGTGGTTCTCAACCAGTGGTCCAGTGACCACCAGTGATCCTTAAGGGGGTTCCAGGTGGTCCCCAGCTAAATGATGGCGAGTTGGTAACCAAATGTACCCTTTTAGATCTTTAACTCTTGAGAGGGTAAAATGAATTCATTTTCACGGCAAGACCCCATTAAGAAATATATGGCAGGGCTCTAGCAGTGATTCTCATCATTTTAATTTGAAGGATGCCCAGTTTGACATGCATAGGCTACTGACCCACATTTAATGCCATTTATATCTGGGACCTCGATTTATTATAACTTTTATTTTTTATATCGTAAAATCAATGTCAACTTAACTCTGAGAGAGTACAAATGGAACCAAATGGACCTGTTATGGTCCATTTGGTTCCATTTGTACACTCCATTTTTACACTCTCTGAGTGCCAAAAGCCCTCACTCGCTCGCTCGCTCGCTTTTCACTGACACAAATTAAATAAAAACTAGGATGACTAAAACTACTTTATTGACAATTTCGTTAACCCATTCTGACCTGAGATCAGATTCATACGAGGTTTCCACTGGACACACTGGTCTGATTAACCCATTCTGACCTGAGATCAGATTCTATAAACGTCTTCTACATGCTGACAGTTTTCTGATAAAGCTATGTTTCTATGTCAGTCGTTCTTCGAATTTTCAAAAATAGCAGACCTACAAGCTCGTATCGCGCCACTCGGTGGCGCGATATGAGCTTGTAGATCTGCTATTTTTAAATAGCTAAAGCACGACATGATGCTGACACCAAAATGGGTTCCCGGTCAGAATGGGTAAACTGGACCCAGTAGAACTAAGACAAGTCGTTTTGCACTTGGTTGTGCTCGGATGTTGCACAACCCGATGTATATTAGTGATCTATAGTATATAGATCAGGAATTACGACGCCATCAAGGCCTGCCAAAAGCAACTGTAGATTTAGTTGACTAAAACTAAAGGATTTCAGATGACTAAAATATGACGTCCCGATCACGTTCTTTTGCTCCCGATCATTTGATTTTGAGCATCTGCTGAAACCGATTTTTCCCGATCCGATAAATATACTGTATTTTATAGAACATACATTATCTGCCATTATTATGCCATTCTAGAACAATATTATGCCATATCATAACTAAAAATACATTGCATGGATGCACCTGACGTATCCTCAGTGATGTATCCTGAGGTCAACAGGGTTTCGGGTCTACCAAAATCATACCCCTCACTCAGGCGACCCAGCCGGGGTTGATTAAATCCCGATTTACGTCCCAGTAGCTACCCTCGATAAGTCCATCAGGGAATGAGCAAGGCCACACAATCCGTTACTCCGGAACTACTCTGCCCGGGACTGGGAGAACCAGATTCTGGAGGGACTAGGCTCTGTGGGATGACTCCTGTCCGGGCCCCTCCTACGTCTCACCAGGACCACTCCTGCTCTCACCAGGCCCAGGACCTGTGCGTTGCACTAGACTCCCAGCACCAGGCACTTCATTCAGGAGTATCACAATAGTACAACAATATCCCAAATCACAGACAGTCTAATATCATGATATGGATATAATATTGATATTAGGGATGTCCCGATCACGTTTTTTGGCTTCCGATTCCGATCATTTGAAAATGACGTGATCGGCCCCGATTTCCGATCACCCGATCCGATCGGGACAACCCTACTAATATTACATTTACGTTAGGTTTTTATTTTAAATTAGTATGACTAAAATTAAATCAAAATCTACTCCATTGCATCACTTAAAGGAGAATTCCATGCTAGAATGCTTTCTTACCTTTCTTTGTAGTTGTTACGTCCCCACCAAAGAGGTCCAGGTGTTTTTTTTGTGAAAAAACTCCTTATTGGCTATTTCCCCTACCATAAGCCCTGAATGAATTGCATTGCATTGAATGGGAATTGAATGGGGCTATGGGGTGTTGTGCTAGTTCGCTTATTTCCATCGAAAGAAATAGTAAAGTGTGCCGCTTGGGATATTATTTACATTATGAAGATAGGATATATACAAAGAAATTATAATTTTGAGCAATGGAAATAAGCGAATTAGCACAACACCCCATAGCCCCATTCAATTCCCATTCAATGCAATTAATTTAGGGCTCATGGTAGGGGAAATAGCCAATAAGGAGCTTTTGCACAAAATAACACCTGGACCTATTTGGTGGGGACGTAACAACTACAAAGAAAGGTAAGAAAGCCTTTTAGTATGGAATTCTCCTTTAACACGCCACTTCCCTGTACAGCTTCAGTATGAGCATCAGATCTCCCAGCTGGAGCAACAGCTGGCCCAGAAGCCTCAGTCGGAGCCGGTGTGTCAGTCCCCTCCGGAGGGTCAGCTCCAAACTCTGGAGCTGGAGCAGGAGCTGGAGCAGGAGCTGGAGCACGTGAAGCAGGCTCACCACAACACGGAACAAGCCCTGCGCCAACAGGTCCAGTCTCTCCAGCAGCAGCTCTCTCAGAAGGTGTGTGCCTTCCTTTCCTTTAGGCCTGGGGTTGACAGGATTAGTTATATATTAGTATACTGTTTCATATTTGTGATGATTATTTTTATGTTATGTTGATGAATTGAATACATATAGGACCCCAATGGAAACAAGACCGCAAGGACCTTTTGGTGTTATCCTTTTAGACCAAATGTTTGACTGTACTCATGCCAGAGAAATTACTGTAGTTGTAGTTGAGTAAAGTTTGTTTTAAATGGACACTTGTAACCCATCTGAAAACTGCATCCAGCATGACCAACAAACCAAAGAGCCAGAGAGAGTCCCGCGCAGTCCCTCTCGACACCAGCGGCAGGCAGAGGAAGCTGTTGGCGTCCGCATAGAGAGGCTCAACCAGGAGCTGGCCACCAAGACCCGCTCCATCCAGGAGCTGAGCCGCACGGTTGGTCCACTAAAACTAACTTGAAAAAAGTTTGTCAACTGCCTTTTTTCACTGACGAAAATGACAAAATTAATACATCAAACCTGAGAATATATTGACAGTTTTGTCAACAAATGAAAACTAGACTAAATGTTAAGGAGGGACTAGTGGAGAAGAATTGCGGGTGTTGCACTCTGAAAATGGCCAATCTACAAGCTCTCAACTCAACCAAAGTGTAAAATCAGCCATTAAGACGCCATCAAAGCCTGCCAAAATACAGTACACTTGTGTCAACAAAATCAACTGTACATTTAGTCGATTAAGATCTCATGATATTTAGTCTACTAAAACTGAAACCAGATGACAAAAAAATAAATGCAATTTTATTCAAATGGATAGGTGGAGCGCCTGCAGAATGAGAGACGCAACCTGCTGTCGAGTCCCAGTCCCAGGCGCGCAGACACCCGACGGCAGGCGGCCTCGCCTCACAGCAAGACGCCTCCGGCGGCGGCCTCGGCTCGTCCCGGCAGCGAGGGAGGGGCGGGGGAGGAGACATTTCCTCTGCCCGCGCAGTGCGAGAAGGCCTACCGGCCCACGGAGTTCTCGGGGAGCCACATCAGCGAGGTGCTGCAGGAGAACGAGGAGCTGCAGGAGCGCCTGGAGCAGCTGCGGTTGCACACGGAGCAGCGCGCGGCTGAACTGCAGGCGGCCGCCTCGCAGGCCCAGGCTGAGCTGTGCAGGTAACGCTACAACAGGAGGTCATGGCGGACATTTTGAGGAAAAGGACTTCTCAGAGCTGGGCGGCGCTGGGGATAATAAAGCAGTTAAAAACAGTTAATCAGACTTATCAATTCAATTGATAATACATAAATAAATAATCCATAATTTGATAAAAATAATCAAATAATAATGCCTAATTTGGGCATGCCGTTATAGGCGTCAAGTTGCAAAATAATTATGTAAAAAGAAAAACATCGAAGCATAGCCAAAAATTGTAATAATCACACTCGTTTGAAGTGAGGGACGCTCTTCTCATCTTACATCACATTCCATGGTGAGAGGGATTTTGTCCATGATGGCCAGGCGTTCAGTTCAGTTCAGTTCAGACTTTATTGTCACAACACATTACAAGTAACATGGGTGAAATTTGGTTGTGCAGACACTTATTGCGGTGGGGGGGTGGGGGGGGGGGAGGGTAGAAGGCGGCTGTGTGTAAAGACATGTGTGTCCATGAGAACAGTTCGGTGGAAAGTTCATTTCCCATGTGTTTGTGTAAGTGTGTTCCTGGCATATCTCCCCAAGGTCATGTCACAATCTCTGCTTCAAGGCAACGAGTCTAACGAACACGGCCCAGACGAAGACACAACAGGTGTCAGACAATCAGAGTTTATACCAGCTGCAGCCATATTTCGGCGCGTTTGGCCGCCTCCTCCACAGTATCCAAGGCGGTACTCGAGGACAACCAGTTTCCTTGATAAGCCTATTCAGCCTCCTGCTGCCGCCTGCCTTTATTCTACCCCCCTTTTGTTCCTGAAATAGTGAGTGGAGCACCTGGATGCACAAACTTGCACTTATTAATGGAATGCTGACCGTGTCCCACTTTTTGCTCGTACATCGCACATGTTTTATGGGTCGCGACTCTCGAGTAAATAATATATTCTTTCCATTTCCTACATTTAAAAAAGTGTATTCTTTCAAAAGCTGTAAAAATAAAGTTTTAAACATTTTCTAAAGTATTTGATAAATAAATAATTTCCATAATTAAATAAAAGTAAAAAAAAAACAAGTTTAAGAAGTAGTGAAAATAGCTGATCTACGAGCTCACAACACGGCACAAAGTGATGTTTTGTGAACTTGTAGATCTGCTATTTTCACTAATTTGGGTCCCGGGCAAGCATCTAATTTCTCTTTTAGGTCTTGAGCTAAAAAGTTTGGGATCCACTGGTTTACATGCTCCCCAGACCAATAGTTAAGGTTTGCCTATGACAGCTGGCATGATTAAATTAGGCAGAAAAAAATGACATCAAAAACAGAATCAGGATTTCTCAAAACTTTAAAAGCTGCTATGGCCAGATGGGGCTAGCCTGGCTAATAAGCCAGACTCAAATCACACTGTCGGTCTGGCTTATTAGCCAGGCTAAGATGGGGCTACAAAACCGGCCCAACCATCTGTGAATGTGGAGAAGAGGACCATACGATGCAGCACTGCCTTTTCTGCCCTCTACTACCCAACCCTTGCAGCTTAAAAGATCTCGCGAGTTCAACAATAATGCATTATTGACTGTATAAAGAAATGGGAAACTGCCATCTAACCACATGTTTCAAAGAAGAAGAACTTTATTTAATTAAAAATTGTGAAGAAAGTGTTACAGTTGAAATGTCAATTTGTTTCGCTACCAACGGCTACCAGGGAGCAGGGCAGTCTCCAGTGGTTTAAGCTCTTAACTCCTTGAAGCCTTGAATGTAGACTTCATTGTATAAGTATGCAAGTAGCCTTGTGGACCAACACTGTTGAAAACAAAATATTGCATTGTGAGTTTGAGCTTACAGGCCCCTTTTGTCAATCAATCAAGTCAGATTCCAAACATCGCCGTTTTGGCTACATTTAGTTGCTCCAGCCACATCCGGTATAACTTCCGGTCCGTCGGTAAAAGTGCTCTGTTGCTATAAATCGCTTGGGCGCTATGATTTAATGGATTAAATAACCCTGGGCAATCAGTGTTAACCCATTCACTGTGAGGTATTCATTCCTTCATTCTTCCAAAACCGTGTTTTTATCTTGTTTTGTCGACCCATGGAACCCAAGATGTGTCCCAGATGATCTTTTCTTTGACCCGGAAAATACATTTTGTAAACATTTGTTTTCTTATGGGCCGTTAAATGTATAATATGTATTTAGCTAAATCTGATAACGTTGAGGTGGATTCTAGCAACCTAGTATCATTCATACGTTGGAGAACAGCGCCCTCTAGCGTAAACCACTGAAAAGACCACATGGTGAAATATACCGTGCATGGCAGTCAAGTGTTGGATTGTGTTAATGTCACAAGCCTGTTTGACCAAACTACTATTGTTTTTGTAACAAGTACAGAATAAAAGCCATTAGACAGCAGATCCCAGCATGAGGATAAAGCATGTTGACGTGTTGTCTGACTCTGCAGCCTGAAGGAGCACTCTGCGGAGCAGCTGTCCATTCTGAAGGCTGACCACCAGAGGGAGCTACAGCAGCTGTGTGCCAACCACGCCCTGGGACACTCCCGGTCCAAAGTGGCTGAACTGACCAACAAGCTGGCCACACAGGAGGTATGTGCCTAGACATGGAAAGGTACGCGCCGGCTCTGGGGAGTCTGTATCTCTGGAGCCATTTCAGGGAAGGCAAGCTTAGGGGACGTTCGGTAGGCCAATCAGAGGCAATGTACACGTTTGTTTTCTCATGCTAATAAGGCTCCTTTCAGAGGAATTTAATTGATAAGTCCCAGAAAATAAGCGCTTGCGTTTGGCAAGTAGTCACTTTGAGTGGCAGCGTGCCTAATGCACTTCCACTTGACTTCCTTCTTCCGCTCCAATGAACTGCAATGAGGTATTTATCTCATTGCAGTTCTAATGCTAATTACACACACATTGCCTGGAGGTATTATTTTTAGCTTTGAACTGACAGCCAAATGGACAGTTCCATTTGTACACTCAGAGTTAAATTAACATTGATTTTACAATATAAATTGGGGGTCCGAGAGATAGAAATGCCATTAAATGGGGGTCCGTAGACCAAACTGGGGTTCCTTGAAATGAAACGGGTTGAGAATCGCTGCTAGAGAAGTAAAAATCTTCTCTTATGGGGGTCCCTGGCATATCTTTTCAAATGGGGGTCCGCAGGCTAATGTAATGAGGGTTAGTCAATTTGGGGGTCCTTGACATGAAAAAGTTTGGGAACCACTGGTTTAAGTGGTTAACTGACCAGTATCACTCGCTGACCTTTTGACCTTCAGTTGGTGCTCCAGCAGTTAGGAGAGCAGGCTAAAGAGTTGCAGGGGACCAGAGATGCACTGGCACTGTCCAGGCTGCGAGAAGACACTCTGCAGACCCAGGTACCCAGTGAGCCTCTGCAATGTGGGGAAACGTACTCAAAGGTTTTACTTAAGTCAAATAATCAAAACTACAATGCAGTCCGGTATTAAAATTGTACATAATTGTCATTATGCAAAATGTCCTATTTCAGCTAGTGTTTGTGAAATATAAAGTGGTTAATGCATGTTTTGTGATAATATAAACCTACAAAGTAATTAATAGTAGTAACCAAAGTATAATTATAGTGGAGTAAAAAGTATCAATATTTGTCTCGGCTCTGGGAGATCTGGAGTAAAAGTACTGAACATTTTAAATAATCCTGTAATGTATAAAGTCCTCAAATTTACAGTAGGGATGCACTGATGTATCGGCCACATATCGGTATCGGCCAATATTTGCCGTTATTGGTCAAAATACGTATCCGCAAATAATAGTGACATTAACCGATGGCAGTAGCTGATATTTAAATTATTTATTTAGCATACATTTTGCATTGGCTTCGTTGGTATGTTGGTTATCTGCAGCCTACCAAGCTGTAGATTCTGAACATACAAGTATTCCTTGGCACAAGAAAGGGAAATAAAAACAACAAAATTAAATAAACATATCGGTATCAGTACTGGCTATCGGCTAAATTGTTATGTTAATCATCGGTCTCGGCCAATCATTTCCGTATCGGTGCATCCCTAGTACTTGGTTACTTTCAACCACTGCCGTCGTCTCATACAATGATTACATTTCCTCACTCACAACCAATATAATGACATGTTCTGTGTTCATTCATTATTGGAGACACTACAGAGTGCCGTGCTGCACGTTGACTGAGAACATATAATGGCTGCCTTGCATTTCAATGCAAACGATTTCGTTTTAAAGCTAAAAGTGTTTCTTGCGTGCGTTGCTTAATGTAAGTCGCTCTGGATCAAGAGCGTCTGCTAAATTCCTAAATTGTAAATATTTGCGCTGCGTAAAATATGCTTTCTCCGTTTACTCCTCATTCATCCGCCACATTGTTTGCTTCATTTCATTTATTTGATGCGGGTTGCTTTCACACCTGCTGTGAATCCAAGTCAGGTGTGCTAGGAAGCGAAGCGAAACCCACGTTTTTGGCGAACTAGAATGCGATTGTTTGATCCGCATCAGAGTTCGAATGAGCCTTCACACCTGCCAAACGAAGCGCACTTTCCGACAATACGCAACTATAACATCCTGGTGTGAAGGCAACCCAAGAGTATAAGTGTAGTTAATGGGATATTTGATTTGATTTGTCACCTCCTACCCATACCCACCCCCACCTGTAGCTCACCAGGCTGCTGGGAGAACTGAAGCAAGCGAAAGAGACCCACAGCCCAGAACTCAAACACTTCCTCTCCCTGGAGAGAAAGATCCAGAGCATGGCCCTCCGACACACCCAGAGGGAGAAGGAACTGCAGCAGGTAAACACTGATGACAGTATGACACGCTACACACCACTGGTTCTCCAAACTTTTCATTTCAAGGACCCTCATAACTACTGATGGGGGATTATAAATTAATTCATTAATAAAAGCCTGAAAAGGCCTTTTATTTGATGAAGGTTCAGTGCAAATTGTATCAATGTTTTCTGGGGAAGCTTTCAAAAGAGTCAACAAGTTGGAACATTTTTTAATTCAGAGTTTATAAGCCTTTTTTCAGAATGGCAAAAATGGTTATATTTTCTTAATACCGAATGAGATCATATCAACATCGGTTATATCGGTTATCGGCCATAATGGCAATTAATTATATCGGATATGGATATCGGCCAAAATGTCTCATTGGTACATGCCTACTCGTAACTGTACACATTGGAACCATTTACACTGCACTACACAAGGGAATGAAATTAAACGACCCACACACCGTCTGCAAATAGGACAATATAATGCCTGTGTCTATGAGACTGAAATGTTCCTATTATATTGTGCAATTGCAAGGACAGTCATTTTATTTCATGCCCTACGTTGATCCCTGCCTGCGCATAGCCGATAACGTGTGCATAAGATCTTGTTCACTGCACTACACAGAACAAACAAGAGTTAGAAGTGCCCACCAGTAGTGGGAAGGTGCTGACCGCAGGAGATAAAGGAAAAGGAGATAAAGGAGATAAAGGAAAAGAGGCCACACAGCTCGTAGTCTTGACTACGAGCTGTGCGGCCTCTTTTCCTTTTTCACTGCACTACACAAATAATGAGCCTGAAAGTTTGCATTATGCACAACTTCATTCAGTATGACCTCAGTTGTCCCTGTCTGCAAAATAACTGCTGAGATTACACGAGTGGACAAATCAAAGTAGACCTACAAATGTCTTCTAAATCCTGACAGTTTTCTGGAAAACCTATGTTTCTATCATGTCAAGGACCCACAAAATTATATGTATTCGGCCGCCAACCCCCATCTGAAAATGTGTTGTTTCAGGGACCCCAGAAGCAAACTTTTTCTATTTAACATTTTTTGATGGGGAATGGCAGATCTACAAGCTCATAGCTTGAGCTTGTATATCTGCTATTTTTCCATAGCTAAAGTTTAAAACAATGGTTAAAAGTGGTTAAAAGTAACGGTGACATAGATGCGTTCCAGGTCTCAAAGGGATCAATGGCGTCTGAGAGTCTCAGTAAAACCTCTCTCTCCATCTCTCAAGCTGGTCAGCCAGACGAGACAGGTGGCGGCCTCCGAGCACCAGACGGAGGCGGAGCGCTGGAGGCTACTGGCCCAGAGCAAGAGCAGGGAGCTGGAGGCCTTCCGCCTGGAGCTGGACTCCATCTTGGACATCCTGAGAGAGCTGCAGAGACAAGGTGTGGTGATTCCCGGTCCCAGTGTCGCCACCATCAGTGGTGTCCCCTTCACCTGGAAGAGTTGAGGAGGGCATGGGAGTCACACACACACACAAGGAGTGGTGCTGCTGAGCAGCCACCTGAACTGATTTTGTACATTCATTCTTATTTTTGATTTATTTATTTAGTTCCCAGTATTTGGAGTTGCATCATGGCAAGGTAACTAACCCCGAACCTCTATCAAAGTGCAATTGCACTTGAATGCCAGACAAACTACAGGGAGCTGTGACCATTTTGGTCTACTGGTTATTTTATCTTATCACACTCTCTTGTACAGTACATGTATGTATATATTTTTTTATTTTTCCAATGGACTTTTAGAATCTAGTTTTATACAAATTTTTTATATAATTTGTATAAGCTGTTATGCCTAATAGTTTAAACAGTGTTTAATTTATTTCATGTACAGAGAAAGATAAATAAATAGTTAAATCCATTTTGTGTGGGTTTTTTGCTGCAGTGCTCATTTCCATATCCATGTGCTAACTGCTAATCTAATTTATTAGGTTCTATTCAGGCGTGTATAATTCTGTTCATCACCTGACGTTAACCTCTGGATTATAGTGCACAAAAACTAACACTAAAACCTGATTCATACTTAGTTACACAGCAGTAGATAGAAGACCTACAAGACAATATTTTTGTAATTGTGGGTGAAGCTTTTTGCTCACATCTTTTGCATTGATTCATTGCAGTCTGCCTTGCAATTTTGTGCTCTGTGCTTCATGTTTGGTCATGTTTTTTGAGGAGCTCAGTAGGCGTCTCATGTTGAAATGGAATCATTCACGAGAAGGAGAGAAAAGGCGCTGCAAGCTGAAGCTTTGAAGATAACTAAGGCAGTAGGCTGCCTTGGGTTGTGCTGACTGGCTTTAGAACTACCACAGCATTATGAATGCCTTTTCTATGCATAATGAATTGCATTTTTATAGCGCTTTTCCAAGTGCTCAAAGCGCTTTTTGTTCATACATTGGGAGTTGAAGCGGCGAACAGTCGACGCCAGCATCCTCACTTCCCTCATTAATGGTGGAAAGCTCACACCGACTAACTCATTGGAGGCAATGTAGGGTTCAGTGTCTTGCCCAAGGACACTTCGACATGTGGACAGGAGGAGCCGGGATTCGAACCGCCGACCCAGGGATCGTTGGACAACCTGCTCTACCTCCTGAGCCACAGCCAAACATTTGGCAAAAACATTCAAACATTCAGTGAAAATAGCAGATGTTCAAAAATACATTTCAGCTAAGATACATCATCGAAACATAGTGTAAGGGTGAATTCCAGGAAAGGGGACCAGGCATTTAGTATCTGCGAGATTTGTATCTGTGGTATCTGAACTTTTCTAAAGGTATAAAGGATAGCACATTGACCCAACTTGTGAATGTTGGAGGTTTATCAGATTTCCAATTGCGGAGAATAAGAAGAAAATGCTATGAAGTTGGCTTGAGGAGAGGTAACTGGTGCATAATCACTGTGAACTCCAAATATAGCAGTTATCAGGTTAGGCTCAATTGTTATAGGCCTATGGTTGAGAAGGTATCCCAAATAGTCCAAAATGGAGTCAAAGAAGTGTATCCCCAAAACATGTCCAATAGAGCATACATGGGCAACTGGCGGCCCCCACCTTCACTTAATGTGGCCCTCAAGTTAATATCAGAATTCTGATATATTATTCATTTGCAAACATGACCCACTTTAATTACTTAAGTCTAAATTCGTAGCTTAATGAGTAATATTAAAATGTTGTCTTTTTTATGTCCAATGTATTTGTATTTAGTTCATAAAGTTCTTTTGAAATGAAATACAAAATGTTACTTTTCAGGATTCTAATTCAAAAATAGCAAAACATATATATTCAGGGTTTCAATTCAAAATGCGCTGCACTGCGACGTTTTGAGCTTGTATATCGGCTATTTTTGCTACGACAGTAATATGCAATGTGGCCCTCTGGAGTGAGTGTGGAAATAGTGTCCCTCCATTGTAAAAGTTGAACAACACTGCAATAGAGGCTGGCTCCAGATTACTGTACATCTTATACACAGGTAGAGTCAACATCAGGATACATTTTGGATATTTCTTCTCTGGAGAAATGCAAACGATGTATTATTTATTTTTAATTGAATCAGACAATGTCGGCCCAGGCCGTAGCGTAACGATCTGGGCACCGGACTGGTAATCCAGTCGCAGTGTGCCGCGGGTTCGACTCCCGGACCCGACACGGCCTTTACTGCATGTCATCCCCCCATCTCTCTCCCGTTTCCTGTCAGCCTACTGTCTGTCCCTTCAAAAATCAATAAAAGGCGTAAGCCGCAAAAAATATCTTAAAAAAAAAAAGAATCAGACAATGTCTAAGACATAAGGAGGTAGAATGAATGCGCCTCAATGCCAACCTGTGGGACCTCACTAGTCACTACACAAGACACAATAGAAACACGGACCAGGAGGAGGAAATGAACATGGATAGGACACACACTGCGAAGACACAATAGATCAATCACAAGACATGCATTGACATGGAACTCAAAGGGCAGAGAGGAAGGCCACAGAGCAGGAGATGAAGGCACAAGGGCTGTCATGACAACAACTGGAGCGGAGGGCACAAGACCGCAGGGATGGAGGAGACTCATCAATGACCTACAGTATGTTCCTCAGGGAATTTAAAGGCCTAAGTAAGTAAGGAATGAATGCACCTCAGAGAGTGTTCCAACATCCCTTCCTCAAATTCCTGTTCCCAGGCTGATTTGGTTTTGTCCAAAAGAGGAGGGCTAATCTCCTGTATAGCCTGGATATACTACCTTTGGTGTAAGGGTCCCAGTCTAGTATGTTGTCTATTATATTCTTATCCCCACACGGTAACTCTGTCATTTCTCTTCTTCTTTCTTCAAAGTAAAATTTCAGAGTAAAGAGCAGAGTAGGATTTGAAGTTTTTAAACCAGCAATGTCTGGATCATGTGGACAGACACTATAACACTGTGAGCTACCACACTCTGTATTCTATATGGCCTACTATAGTATGTGTATGTCGTGCGAAACCATGAACTATGTCGTTTTTTCTTGTTTTTCATATTTAAAAAAACATTCTCCAAAAACATGAAATTTATTCCGAAACCATGAACTATAGTATAGTTTTTTCATAGTTTTAGAAATATAGTGCTTAAAATACATTTATAATGGAGGTCAATGGCAGATATTGGCATGTAAAAAAAATCACTTTCACCTAGAAACTACATTCACACTTTTTATAATTCAGCTGTTTTGTAGTTTCTGAGTTACTTAAATTGCCCAATGCATTTTAAATGGCAATAGCACAAACTTTGGCATGTTACCAACATGTTACCATGTTACGGCATGTATGCCGTCCGAAACCAAAAATGAGAAATGTATAACTTTGGCATGCTACTAGTCCTATACATACTTAAACCAGGCAACCCCATTCTAGCCTACTTAGGTTCATCTTACGGTGGACATGTTTGCCTGAAAAGGAATCTTTGAAAGGTGTCATAGTTTTAGAAATATAGTGCTTTCAAATTTGAGACATTTAACATGGGGCTCAATGGCAGCTCTATAGGCACGTCAAAAGTCACTTTCACCTAGAAACTCCATTCACACTTTTTATTATTCAGCTTACTGTGGAGACACATGCTGGAACTTTTTTTTATTTTTATGTTTTGTAGTTTATGAGTTATTTAACTTAAACGCCCAATGCATTCTCTATGGCAATAGCACAAAATTTCGCATGCTACTAGTCCTACATACTTACACCTACCAACCCCATTCTAGCCTACTTAGGTTCATCTTACGGTGGACATGTTTGCCTGAAAAGGAATCTTTGAAATGTTTCATAGTTTTAGAAATATAGTGCTTTCAAATTTGAGACATTTAACATGGGGCTCAATGGCAGCTCTATAGGCATGTCAAAAGTCCCTTTCACCTAGAAACTCCATTCACACTTTTTATTATTCAGCTTTCTGTGGAGACACATGCTGGAACTTTTTTTTATTTTTATGTTTTGTAGTTTATGAGTTATTTAACTTAAACGCCCAATGCATTCTCTATGGCAATAGCACAAAATTTCGCATGCTACTAGTCCTACATACTTACACCTAGCAACCCCATTCTAGCCTACTTAGGTTCATCTTACGGTGGACATGTTTTCCTGAAAAGGAATCTTTGAAATGTTTCATAGTTTTAGAAATATAGTGCTTTCAAATTTGAGACATTTAACATGGGGCTCAATGGCAGCTCTATAGGCACGTCAAAAGTCACTTTCACCTAGAAACTCCATTCACACTTTTTATTATTCAGCTTTCTGTGGAGACACATGCTGGAACTTCTTTTTATTTTTATGTTTTGTAGTTTATGAGTTATTTAACTTAAACGCCCAATGCATTCTCTATGGCAATAGCACAAAATTTCGCATGCTACTAGTCCTACATACTTACACCTAGCAACCCCATTCTAGCCTACTTAGGTTCATCTTACGGTGGACATGTTTGCCTGAAAAGGAATCTTTGAAATGTTTCATAGTTTTAGAAATATAGTGCTTTCAAATTTGAGACATTTAACATGGGGCTCAATGGCAGCTCTATAGGCACGTCAAAAGTCACTTTCACCTAGAAACTCCATTCACACTTTTTATTATTCAGCTTTCTGTGGAGACACATGCTGGAACTTTTTTTTTTTTTTATGTTTTGTAGTTTATGAGTTATTTAACTTAAACGCCCAATGCATTCTCTATGGCAATAGCACAAAATTTCGCATGCTACTAGTCCTACATACTTACACCTAGTAACCCCATTCTAGCCTACTTAGGTTCATCTTACGGTGGACATGTTTGCCTGAAAAGGAATCTTTGAAATGTTTCATAGTTTTAGAAATATAGTGCTTTCAAATTTACAATGGGGCTCAATGGCAAAAATGATGAAAAACGGCGTGCTATTGTATGCCGTACGATATGGTCCAAAATGATGAAAAACGAGGTTTAAAAAAATGTAAAAAAAATGATGGGCTATAACCCATCGTTTTTTTTTTTTTAATTTTTTTTCAAATCCTCAAAAATGATGAAAAACGGCGTGCTATAGTATGCCATATGATATGGGCTATAGCCCATGGTCCAAAATGATGAAAAACGAGGATTAAAAAAATAAATTCAAAATTCAAAAAACTTTTAATTTTTTTCAAATCCTCACAAATGATGAAAAACGGCGTGCTACAGTATAGTATGCCGTACGATATGGGCTATAGCCAATGGTCCAAAATGATGAAAAACGAGGATATTATATTTTTCAAAAATTAAAAAAAACAATGGGCTATAACCCATCGTTTTTTTAATTTTTAATTTTTTTCCAAATCCTCAAAAATTATGAAAAACGGCGTGCTACAGTATAGTATGCCGTACGATATGGGCTATAGCCCATATCCTCGCGGTGTATAGCGGTGTATGAGAATGGGTGTTGCGGAGGATGAGAGCATTCCTCTCATCCTCCGCAACACAATGCATTCTCTATGGCAATAGCACAAACTTTGGCATGCTACTAGTCCTACATACTTACACCTAGCAACCCCATTCTAGCCTACTTAGGTTCATCTTACGGTGGACATGTTTGCCTGAAAATGAATCTTTGAAATGTTTCATAGTTTTAGAAATATAGTGCTTTCAAATTTGAGACATTTAACATGGGGCTCAATGGCAGCTCTATAGGCACGTCAAAAGTCACTTTCACCTAGAAACTCCATTCACACTTTTTATTATTCAGCTTTCTGTGGAGACACATGCTGGAACTTTTTTTTATTTTTATGTTTTGTAGTTTATGAGTTATTTAACTTAAACGCCCAATGCATTCTCTATGGCAATAGCACAAAATTTCGCATGCTACTAGTCCTACATACTTACACCTAGCAACCCCATTCTAGCCTACTTAGGTTCATCTTACGGTGGACATGTTTGCCTGAAAAGGAATCTTTGAAATGTTTCATAGTTTTAGAAATATAGTGCTTTCAAATTTGAGACATTTAACATGGGGCTCAATGGCAGCTCTATAGGCACGTCAAAAGTCACTTTCACCTAGAAACTCCATTCACACTTTTTATTATTCAGCTTTCTGTGGAGACACATGCTGGAACTTTTTTTTATTTTTATGTTTTGTAGTTTATGAGTTATTTAACTTAAACGCCCAATGCCTTCTCTATGGCAATAGCACAAAATTTCGCATGCTACTAGTCCTACATACTTACACCTAGCAACCCCATTCTAGCCTACTTAGGTTCATCTTACGGTGGACATGTTTGCCTGAAAAGGAATCTTTGAAATGTTTCATAGTTTTAGAAATATAGTGCTTTCAAATTTACAATGGGGCTCAATGACAAAAATGATGAAAAACGGCGTGCTATTGTATTCCGTACGATATGGTCCAAAATGATGAAAAACGAGGTTTAAAAAAATGTAAAAAAAATTATGGGCTATAACCCATCGTTTTTTTTTTTTTTTTTTTTTTTCAAATCCTCAGAAATGATGAAAAACGGCGTGCTATAGTATGCCATATGATATGGGCTATAGCCCATGGTCCAAAATGATGAAAAACGAGGATTAAAAAAATAAATTCAAAATTCAAAAAACTTTAAAAAAAATTCAAATCCTCACAAATGATGAAAAACGGCGTGCTATAGTATGCCGTACGATATGGGCTATAGCCAATGGTCCAAAATGATGAAAAACAAGGATATTATATTTTTCAAAAATTAAAAAAAACAATGGGCTATAACCCATCGTTTTTTTAATTTTTAATTTTTTTCCAAATCCTCAAAAATTATGAAAAACGGCGTGCTACAGTATAGTATGCCGTACGATATGGGCTATAGCCCATATCCTCGCGGTGTATAGCGGTGTATGAGAATGGGTGTTGCGGAGGATGAGAGCATTCCTCTCATCCTCCGCAACACAATGCATTCTCTATGGCAATAGCACAAACTTTGGCATGCTACTAGTCCTACATACTTACACCTAGCAACCCCATTCTAGCCTACTTAGGTTCATCTTACGGTGGACATGTTTGCCTGAAAATGAATCTTTGAAATGTTTCATAGTTTTAGAAATATAGTGCTTTCAAATTTGAGACATTTAACATGGGGCTCAATGGCAGCTCTATAGGCACGTCAAAAGTCACTTTCACCTAGAAACTCCATTCACACTTTTTATTATTCAGCTTACTGTGGAGACAGATGCTGGAACTTTTTTTTATTTTTATGTTTTGTAGTTTATGAGTTATTTAACTTAAACGCCCAATGCATTCTCTATGGCAATAGCACAAACTTTGGCATGCTACTAGTCCTACATACTTACACCTAGCAACCCCATTCTAGCCTACTTAGGTTCATCTTACGGTGGACATGTTTGCCTGAAAATGAATCTTTGAAATGTTTCATAGTTTTAGAAATATAGTGCTTTCAAATTTGAGACATTTAACATGGGGCTCAATGGCAGCTCTATAGGCACGTCAAAAGTCACTTTCACCTAGAAACTCCATTCACACTTTTTATTATTCAGCTTACTGTGGAGACACATACTGGAACTTTTTTTTATTTTTATGTTTTGTAGTTTATGAGTTATTTAACTTAAACGCCCAATGCATTCTCTATGGCAATAGCACAAAATTTCGCATGCTACTAGTCCTACATACTTACACCTACCAACCCCATTCTAGCCTACTTAGGTTCATCTTACGGTGGACATGTTTGCCTGAAAAGGAATCTTTGAAATGTTTCATAGTTTTAGAAATATAGTGCTTTCAAATTTGAGACATTTAACATGGGGCTCAATGGCAGCTCTATAGGCACGTCAAAAGTCACTTTCACCTAGAAACTCCATTCACACTTTTTATTATTCAGCTTTCTGTGGAGACACATGCTGGAACTTTTTTTTATTTTTATGTTTTGTAGTTTATGAGTTATTTAACTTAAACGCCCAATGCATTCTCTATGGCAATAGCACAACATTTTGCATGCTACTAGTCCTACATACTTACACCTAGCAACCCCATTCTAGCCTACTTAGGTTCATCTTACGGTGGACATGTTTGCCTGAAAAGGAATCTTTGAAATGTTTCATAGTTTTAGAAATATAGTGCTTTGAAATTTGAGACATTTAACATGGGGCTCAATGGCAGCTCTATAGGCACGTCAAAAGTCACTTTCACCTAGAAACTCCATTCACACTTTTTATTATTCAGCTTACTGTGGAGACACATGCTGGAACTTTGTTTTATTTTTATGTTTTGTAGTTTATGAGTTATTTAACTTAAACGCCCAATGCATTCTCTATGGCAATAGCACAACATTTCGCATGCTACTAGTCCTACATACTTACACCTAGCAACCCCATTCTAGCCTACTTAGGTTCATCTTACGGTGGACATGTTTGCCTGAAAAGGAATCTTTGAAATGTTTCATAGTTTTAGAAATATAGTGCTTTCAAATTTGAGACATTTAACATGGGGCTCAATGGCAGCTCTATAGGCACGTCAAAAGTCACTTTCACCTAGAAACTCCATTCACACTTTTTATTATTCAGCTTTCTGTGGAGACACATGCTGGAACTTTTTTTTATTTTTATGTTTTGTAGTTTATGAGTTATTTAACTTAAACGCCCAATGCATTCTCTATGGCAATAGCACAAAATTTCGCATGCTACTAGTCCTACATACTTACACCTAGCAACCCCATTCTAGCCTACTTAGGTTCATCTTACGGTGGACATGTTTGCCTGAAAAGGAATCTTTGAAATGTTTCATAGTTTTAGAAATATAGTGCTTTCAAATTTACAATGGGCCTCAATGGCAAAAATGATGAAAAACGGCGTGCTATAGTATGCCGTACGATATGGTCCAAAATGATGAAAAACGAGGTTTAAAAAAATGTAAAAAAGATGATGGGCTACAACCCATCGTTTTTTTTTTTTTTTTTTTTTCAAATCCTCAAAAATGATGAAAAACGGCGTGCTATAGTATGCCGTACGATATGGGCTATAGCCCATGGTCCAAAATGATGAAAAACGAGGATTAAAAAAAAATCAAAAATTCAAAAAACGATGGGCTATAACCCATCGTTTTTTTAATTTTTAATTTTTTTTCAAATCCTCAAAAATGATGAAAAACGGCGTGCTATAGTATGCCATATGATATGGGCTATAGCCCATGGTCCAAAATGATGAAAAACGAGGATAAAAAAAAAAATAATCAAAATTCAAAAAACGATGGGTTATAACCCATCGTTTTTTATTTATTATTTTTTTTTTTTCAAATCCTCACAAATGATGAAAAACGGCGTGCTATAGTATGCCGTACGATATGGGCTATAACCAATGGTCCAAAATGATGAAAAACGAGGATATTATATTTTTCAAAAATTAAAAAAAACAATGGGCTATAACCCATCGTTTTTTTTATTTTTAATTTTTTTCCAAATCCTCAAAAATTATGAAAAACGGCGTGCTACAGTATAGTATGCCGTACGATATGGGCTATAGCCCATATCCTCGCGGTGTATAGCGGTGTATGAGAATGGGTGTTGCGGAGGATGAGAGCATTCCTCTCATCCTCCGCAACACAATGCATTCTCTATGGCAATAGCACAAACTTTGGCATGCTACTAGTCCTACATACTTACACCTAGCAACCCCATTCTAGCCTACTTAGGTTCATCTTACGGTGGACATGTTTGCCTGAAAAGGAATCTTTGAAATGTTTCATAGTTTTAGAAATATAGTGCTTTCAAATTTACAATGGGCCTCAATGGCAAAAATGATGAAAAACGGCGTGCTATAGTATGCCGTACGATATGGTCCAAAATGATGAAAAACGAGGTTTAAAAAAATGTAAAAAAGATGATGGGCTACAACCCATCGTTTTTTTTTTTTTTTTTTTTTCAAATCCTCAAAAATGATGAAAAACGGCGTGCTATAGTATGCCGTACGATATGGGCTATAGCCCATGGTCCAAAATGATGAAAAACGAGGATTAAAAAAAAATCAAAAATTCAAAAAACGATGGGCCATCGTTTTTTTAATTTTTAATTTTTTTTCAAATCCTCAAAAATGATGAAAAACGGCGTGCTATAGTATGCCATATGATATGGGCTATAGCCCATGGTCCAAAATGATGAAAAACGAGGATTAAAAAAAAAATAATCAAAATTCAAAAAACGATGGGTTATAACCCATCGTTTTTTATTTTATTTTATTTTTTTTTCAAATCCTCACAAATGATGAAAAACGGCGTGCTATAGTATGCCGTACGATATGGGCTATAACCAATGGTCCAAAATGATGAAAAACGAGGATATTATATTTTTCAAAAATTAAAAAAAACAATGGGCTATAACCCATCGTTTTTTTAATTTTTAATTTTTTTCCAAATCCTCAAAAATTATGAAAAACGGCGTGCTACAGTATAGTATGCCGTACGATATGGGCTATAGCCCATATCCTCGCGGTGTATAGCGGTGTATGAGAATGGGTGTTGCGGAGGATGAGAGCATTCCTCTCATCCTCCGCAACACAATGCATTCTCTATGGCAATAGCACAAACTTTGGCATGCTACTAGTCCTACATACTTACACCTAGCAACCCCATTCTAGCCTACTTAGGTTCATCTTACGGTGGACATGTTTGCCTGAAAATGAATCTTTGAAATGTTTCATAGTTTTAGAAATATAGTGCTTTCAAATTTGAGACATTTAACATGGGGCTCAATGGCAGCTCTATAGGCACGTCAAAAGTCACTTTCACCTAGAAACTCCATTCACACTTTTTATTATTCAGCTTACTGTGGAGACACATACTGGAACTTTTTTTTATTTTTATGTTTTGTAGTTTATGAGTTATTTAACTTAAACGCCCAATGCATTCTCTATGGCAATAGCACAAAATTTCGCATGCTACTAGTCCTACATACTTACACCTACCAACCCCATTCTAGCCTACTTAGGTTCATCTTACGGTGGACATGTTTGCCTGAAAAGGAATCTTTGAAATGTTTCATAGTTTTAGAAATATAGTGCTTTCAAATTTGAGACATTTAACATGGGGCTCAATGGCAGCTCTATAGACCGATTCCGTACCGGTTTCATGGTCGCAGCCTACGTATTTCCTGTAGGCGGACTCGACGTAGCTGCGGGGGTAAAACCCTCACCAGGCGCATCTCTTCCACTACAGTGAACGGCAGAGTGACTGATGTTAGTTTGCCTCAAACTTTACTCCTTTACCTGCTTTTTTACTAACACTAACATTACAAAGATGCCCAGAACATCGAGATGAACCTGTGTAGTTTATGGCTGCTCCAACAGTAGTGGCAACATAACAAATAAAATAAAACGGAATGTCTAATATCCACCGCGATGGCTGAGACCAGAGCCATTGAGTAATGGTTGAGACAAAGCAGTGAAGAATCCTGCAAGATACATAATTTCAGTCTTACCCAATACCCAATCTTTCTGTTTTATGAACACAAGGCTGCTGTATTTTATACCTCATACTAAGCATTTAAAGTATGAGGTATAAAGTACAGCAGCCTTGTGTTAATAAAACATAAATATTTGGTATTGGGTAAGACTGGCGTTATGTATCTTTCACTGCTTTGTCTCAACCATTACTCAATGGCTCTGGTCTCCGCCATCGCGGTGGATATTAGACATTCCGTTTTTATTTTATTTTTATGTTGCCACTACTGTTGGAGCAGCCATAAACTACAAAGGTTCATCTCGATGTTCTGGGCATCTTTGTAATGTTAGTGTTAGTAAAAAATCAGGTAAAGGAGTAAAGTTTGAGGCAAACTAACATCAGTCACTCTGCCGTTCACTGTAGTGGAAGAGGTGCGCCTGGTGAGGGTTTTGCTCCCGCAGCTATGTCGAGTCCGCCTACAGGAAATACGTAGGCTGCGACCATGAAACCGGTACGGAATCGGTCTATAGGCACGTCAAAAGTCACTTTCACCTAGAAACTCCATTCACACTTTTTATTATTCAGCTTTCTGTGGAGACACATGCTGGAACTTTTTTTTATTTTTATGTTTTGTAGTTTATGAGTTATTTAACTTAAACGCCCAATGCATTCTCTATGGCAATAGCACAACATTTTGCATGCTACTAGTCCTACATACTTACACCTAGCAACCCCATTCTAGCCTACTTAGGTTCATCTTACGGTGGACATGTTTGCCTGAAAAGGAATCTTTGAAATGTTTCATAGTTTTAGAAATATAGTGCTTTGAAATTTGAGACATTTAACATGGGGCTCAATGGCAGCTCTATAGGCACGTCAAAAGTCACTTTCACCTAGAAACTCCATTCACACTTTTTATTATTCAGCTTACTGTGGAGACACATGCTGGAACTTTGTTTTATTTTTATGTTTTGTAGTTTATGAGTTATTTAACTTAAACGCCCAATGCATTCTCTATGGCAATAGCACAAAATGTGGCATGCTACTAGTCCTACATACTTACACCTAGCAACCCCATTCTAGCCTACTTAGGTTCATCTTACGGTGGACATGTTTGCCTGAAAAGGAATCTTTGAAATGTTTCATAGTTTTACAAATATAGTGCTTTCAAATTTGAGACATTTAACATGGGGCTCAATGGCAGCTCTATAGGCACGTCAAAAGTCACTTTCACCTAGAAACTCCATTCACACTTTTTATTATTCAGCTTTCTGTGGAGACACATGCTGGAACTTATTTTTATTTTTATGTTTTGTAGTTTATGAGTTATTTAACTTAAACGCCCAATGCATTCTCTATGGCAATAGCACACAATTTGGCATGCTACTAGTCCTACATACTTACACCTAGCAACCCCATTCTAGCCTACTTAGGTTCATCTTACGGTGGACATGTTTGCCTGAAAAGGAATCTTTGAAATGTTTCATAGTTTTAGAAATATAGTGCTTTCAAATTTGAGACATTTAACATGGGGCTCAATGGCAGCTCTATAGGCACGTCAAAAGTCACTTTCACCTAGAAACTCCATTCACACTTTTTATTATTCAGCTTACTGTGGAGACACATGCTGGAACTTTTTTTTATTTTTATGTTTTGTAGTTTATGAGTTATTTAACTTAAACGCCCAATGCATTCTCTATGGCAATAGCACAACATTTCGCATGCTACTAGTCCTACATACTTACACCTAGCAACCCCATTCTAGCCTACTTAGGTTCATCTTACGGTGGACATGTTTGCCTGAAAAGGAATCTTTGAAATGTTTCATAGTTTTAGAAATATAGTGCTTTCAAATTTGAGACATTTAACATGGGGCTCAATGGCAGCTCTATAGGCACGTCAAAAGTCACTTTCACCTAGAAACTCCATTCACACTTTTTATTATTCAGCTTTCTGTGGAGACACATGCTGGAACTTATTTTTATTTTTATGTTTTGTAGTTTATGAGTTATTTAACTTAAACGCCCAATGCATTCTCTATGGCAATAGCACAACATTTCGCATGCTACTAGTCCTACATACTTACACCTAGCAACCCCATTCTAGCCTACTTAGGTTCATCTTACGGTGGACATGTTTGCCTGAAAAGGAATCTTTGAAATGTTTCATAGTTTTAGAAATATAGTGCTTTCAAATTTGAGACATTTAACATGGGGCTCAATGGCAGCTCTATAGGCACGTCAAAAGTCACTTTCACCTAGAAACTCCATTCACACTTTTTATTATTCAGCTTACTGTGGAGACACATGCTGGAACTTTTTTTTATTTTTATGTTTTGTAGTTTATGAGTTATTTAACTTAAACGCCCAATGCATTCTCTATGGCAATAGCACAACATTTCGCATGCTACTAGTCCTACATACTTACACCTAGCAACCCCATTCTAGCCTACTTAGGTTCATCTTACGGTGGACATGTTTGCCTGAAAAGGAATCTTTGAAATGTTTCATAGTTTTAGAAATATAGTGCTTTCAAATTTGAGACATTTAACATGGGGCTCAATGGCAGCTCTATAGGCACGTCAAAAGTCACTTTCACCTAGAAACTCCATTCACACTTTTTATTATTCAGCTTTCTGTGGAGACACATGCTGGAACTTTTTTTTATTTTTATGTTTTGTAGTTTATGAGTTATTTAACTTAAACGCCCAATGCATTCTCTATGGCAATAGCACAAAATTTTGCATGCTACTAGTCCTACATACTTACACCTAGCAACCCCATTCTAGCCTACTTAGGTTCATCTTACGGTGGACATGTTTGCCTGAAAAGGAATCTTTGAAATGTTTCATAGTTTTAGAAATATAGTGCTTTCAAATTTGAGACATTTAACATGGGGCTCAATGGCAGCTCTATAGGCACGTCAAAAGTCACTTTCACCTAGAAACTCCATTCACACTTTTTATTATTCAGCTTTCTGTGGAGACACATGCTGGAACTTATTTTTATTTTTATGTTTTGTAGTTTATGAGTTATTTAACTTAAACGCCCAATGCATTCTCTATGGCAATAGCACAACATTTCGCATGCTACTAGTCCTACATACTTACACCTAGCAACCCCATTCTAGCCTACTTAGGTTCATCTTACGGTGGACATGTTTGCCTGAAAAGGAATCTTTGAAATGTTTCATAGTTTTAGAAATATAGTGCTTTCAAATTTGAGACATTTAACATGGGGCTCAATGGCAGCTCTATAGGCACGTCAAAAGTCACTTTCACCTAGAAACTCCATTCACACTTTTTATTATTCAGCTTTCTGTGGAGACACATGCTGGAACTTTTTTTTATTTTTATGTTTTGTAGTTTATGAGTTATTTAACTTAAACGCCCAATGCATTCTCTATGGCAATAGCACAACATTTCGCATGCTACTAGTCCTACATACTTACACCTAGCAACCCCATTCTAGCCTACTTAGGTTCATCTTACGGTGGACATGTTTGCCTGAAAAGGAATCTTTGAAATGTTTCATAGTTTTAGAAATATAGTGCTTTCAAATTTGAGACATTTAACATGGGGCTCAATGGCAGCTCTATAGGCACGTCAAAAGTCACTTTCACCTAGAAACTCCATTCACACTTTTTATTATTCAGCTTTCTGTGGAGACACATGCTGGAACTTATTTTTATTTTTATGTTTTGTAGTTTATGAGTTATTTAACTTAAACGCCCAATGCATTCTCTATGGCAATAGCACAACATTTCGCATGCTACTAGTCCTACATACTTACACCTAGCAACCCCATTCTAGCCTACTTAGGTTCATCTTACGATGGATATGTTTGCCTGAAAAGGAATCTTTGAAATGTTTCATAGTTTTAGAAATATAGTGCTTTCAAATTTACAATGGGGCTCAATGGCAAAAATGATGAAAAACGGCGTGCTATAGTATGCCGTACGATATGGTCCAAAATGATGAAAAACGAGGTTTAAAAAAATGTAAAAAAATGATGGGCTACAACCCATCGTTTTTTTAATTTTTTTCTTTTTTTCAAATCCTCAAAAATGATGAAAAACGGCGTGCTATAGTATGCCATATGATATGGGCTATAGCCCATGGTCCAAAATGATGAAAAACGAGGATTCAAAAAAAAAAATTCAAAATTCAAAAAACGATGGGTTATAACCCATCGTTTTTTTTTTTTTTTTTTTCAAATCCTCACAAATGATGAAAAACGGCGTGCTATAGTATGCCGTACGATATGGGCTATAGCCAATGGTCCAAAATGATGAAAAACGAGGATATTATATTTTTCAAAAATTAAAAAAAACAATGGGCTATAACCCATCGTTTTTTTAATTTTTAATTTTTTTCCAAATCCTCAAAAATTATGAAAAACGGCGTGCTACAGTATAGTATGCCGTACGATATGGGCTATAGCCCATATCCTCGCGGTGTATAGCGGTGTATGAGAATGGGTGTTGCGGAGGATGAGAGCATTCCTCTCATCCTCCGCAACACAATGCATTCTCTATGGCAATAGCACAAACTTTGGCATGCTACTAGTCCTACATACTTACACCTAGCAACCCCATTCTAGCCTACTTAGGTTCATCTTACGGTGGACATGTTTGCCTGAAAATGAATCTTTGAAATGTTTCATAGTTTTAGAAATATAGTGCTTTCAAATTTGAGACATTTAACATGGGGCTCAATGGCAGCTCTATAGGCACGTCAAAAGTCACTTTCACCTAGAAACTCCATTCACACTTTTTATTATTCAGCTTACTGTGGAGACAGATGCTGGAACCTTTTTTTATTTTTATGTTTTGTAGTTTATGAGTTATTTAACTTAAACGCCCAATGCATTCTCTATGGCAATAGCAAAAAATTTCGCATGCTACTAGTCCTACATACTTACACCTACCAACCCCATTCTAGCCTACTTAGGTTCATCTTACGGTGGACATGTTTGCCTGAAAAGGAATCTTTGAAATGTTTCATCGTTTTAGAAATATAGTGCTTTCAAATTTGAGACATTTAACATGGGGCTCAATGGCAGCTCTATAGGCACGTCAAAAGTCACTTTCACCTAGAAACTCCATTCACACTTTTTATTATTCAGCTTTCTGTGGAGACACATGCTGGAACTTTTTTTTATTTTTATGTTTTGTAGTTTATGAGTTATTTAACTTAAACGCCCAATGCATTCTCTATGGCAATAGCACAACATTTTGCATGCTACTAGTCCTACATACTTACACCTAGCAACCCCATTCTAGCCTACTTAGGTTCATCTTACGGTGGACATGTTTGCCTGAAAAGGAATCTTTGAAATGTTTCATAGTTTTAGAAATATAGTGCTTTCAAATTTGAGACATTTAACATGGGGCTCAATGGCAGCTCTATAGGCACGTCAAAAGTCACTTTCACCTAGAAACTCCATTCACACTTTTTATTATTCAGCTTACTGTGGAGACACATGCTGGAACTTTTTTTTATTTTTATGTTTTGTAGTTTATGAGTTATTTAACTTAAACGCCCAATGCATTCTCTATGGCAATAGCACAAAATGTGGCATGCTACTAGTCCTACATACTTACACCTAGCAACCCCATTCTAGCCTACTTAGGTTCATCTTACGGTGGACATGTTTGCCTGAAAAGGAATCTTTGAAATGTTTCATAGTTTTACAAATATAGTGCTTTCAAATTTGAGACATTTAACATGGGGCTCAATGGCAGCTCTATAGGCACGTCAAAAGTCACTTTCACCTAGAAACTCCATTCACACTTTTTATTATTCAGCTTTCTGTGGAGACACATGCTGGAACTTATTTTTATTTTTATGTTTTGTAGTTTATGAGTTATTTAACTTAAACGCCCAATGCATTCTCTATGGCAATAGCACACAATTTGGCAAGCTACTAGTCCTACATACTTACACCTAGCAACCCCATTCTAGCCTACTTAGGTTCATCTTACGGTGGACATGTTTGCCTGAAAAGGAATCTTTGAAATGTTTCATAGTTTTAGAAGTATAGTGCTTTCAAATTTGAGACATTTAACATGGGGCTCAATGGCAGCTCTATAGGCACGTCAAAAGTCACTTTCACCTAGAAACTCCATTCACACTTTTTATTATTCAGCTTTCTGTGGAGACACATGCTGGAACTTTTTTTTATTTTTATGTTTTGTAGTTTATGAGTTATTTAACTTAAACGCCCAATGCATTCTCTATGGCAATAGCACAACATTTCGCATGCTACTAGTCCTACATACTTACACCTAGCAACCCCATTCTAGCCTACTTAGGTTCATCTTACGGTGGACATGTTTGCCTGAAAAGGAATCTTTGAAATGTTTCATAGTTTTAGAAATATAGTGCTTTCAAATTTGAGACATTTAACATGGGGCTCAATGGCAGCTCTATAGGCACGTCAAAAGTCACTTTCACCTAGAAACTCCATTCACACTTTTTATTATTCAGCTTTCTGTGGAGACACATGCTGGAACTTTTTTTTATTTTTATGTTTTGTAGTTTATGAGTTATTTAACTTAAACGCCCAATGCATTCTCTATGGCAATAGCACAAAATTTTGCATGCTACTAGTCCTACATACTTACACCTAGCAACCCCATTCTAGCCTACTTAGGTTCATCTTACGGTGGACATGTTTGCCTGAAAAGGAATCTTTGAAATGTTTCATAGTTTTAGAAATATAGTGCTTTCAAATTTGAGACATTTAACATGGGGCTCAATGGCAGCTCTATAGGCACGTCAAAAGTCACTTTCACCTAGAAACTCCATTCACACTTTTTATTATTCAGCTTTCTGTGGAGACACATGCTGGAACTTATTTTTATTTTTATGTTTTGTAGTTTATGAGTTATTTAACTTAAACGCCCAATGCATTCTCTATGGCAATAGCACAACATTTCGCATGCTACTAGTCCTACATACTTACACCTAGCAACCCCATTCTAGCCTACTTAGGTTCATCTTACGGTGGACATGTTTGCCTGAAAAGGAATCTTTGAAATGTTTCATAGTTTTAGAAATATAGTGCTTTCAAATTTGAGACATTTAACATGGGGCTCAATGGCAGCTCTATAGGCACGTCAAAAGTCACTTTCACCTAGAAACTCCATTCACACTTTTTATTATTCAGCTTTCTGTGGAGACACATGCTGGAACTTTTTTTTATTTTTATGTTTTGTAGTTTATGAGTTATTTAACTTAAACGCCCAATGCATTCTCTATGGCAATAGCACAACATTTCGCATGCTACTAGTCCTACATACTTACACCTAGCAACCCCATTCTAGCCTACTTAGGTTCATCTTACGGTGGACATGTTTGCCTGAAAAGGAATCTTTGAAATGTTTCATAGTTTTAGAAATATAGTGCTTTCAAATTTGAGACATTTAACATGGGGCTCAATGGCAGCTCTATAGGCACGTCAAAAGTCACTTTCACCTAGAAACTCCATTCACACTTTTTATTATTCAGCTTTCTGTGGAGACACATGCTGGAACTTATTTTTATTTTTATGTTTTGTAGTTTATGAGTTATTTAACTTAAACGCCCAATGCATTCTCTATGGCAATAGCACAAAATTTTGCATGCTACTAGTCCTACATACTTACACCTAGCAACCCCATTCTAGCCTACTTAGGTTCATCTTACGGTGGACATGTTTGCCTGAAAAGGAATCTTTGAAATGTTTCATAGTTTTAGAAATATAGTGCTTTCAAATTTGAGACATTTAACATGGGGCTCAATGGCAGCTCTATAGGCACGTCAAAAGTCACTTTCACCTAGAAACTCCATTCACACTTTTTATTATTCAGCTTTCTGTGGAGACACATGCTGGAACTTATTTTTATTTTTATGTTTTGTAGTTTATGAGTTATTTAACTTAAACGCCCAATGCATTCTCTATGGCAATAGCACAACATTTCGCATGCTACTAGTCCTACATACTTACACCTAGCAACCCCATTCTAGCCTACTTAGGTTCATCTTACGGTGGACATGTTTGCCTGAAAAGGAATCTTTGAAATGTTTCATAGTTTTAGAAATATAGTGCTTTCAAATTTGAGACATTTAACATGGGGCTCAATGGCAGCTCTATAGGCACGTCAAAAGTCACTTTCACCTAGAAACTCCATTCACACTTTTTATTATTCAGCTTTCTGTGGAGACACATGCTGGAACTTTTTTTTATTTTTATGTTTTGTAGTTTATGAGTTATTTAACTTAAACGCCCAATGCATTCTCTATGGCAATAGCACAACATTTCGCATGCTACTAGTCCTACATACTTACACCTAGCAACCCCATTCTAGCCTACTTAGGTTCATCTTACGGTGGACATGTTTGCCTGAAAAGGAATCTTTGAAATGTTTCATAGTTTTAGAAATATAGTGCTTTCAAATTTGAGACATTTAACATGGGGCTCAATGGCAGCTCTATAGGCACGTCAAAAGTCACTTTCACCTAGAAACTCCATTCACACTTTTTATTATTCAGCTTTCTGTGGAGACACATGCTGGAACTTATTTTTATTTTTATGTTTTGTAGTTTATGAGTTATTTAACTTAAACGCCCAATGCATTCTCTATGGCAATAGCACAAAATTTTGCATGCTACTAGTCCTACATACTTACACCTAGCAACCCCATTCTAGCCTACTTAGGTTCATCTTACGGTGGACATGTTTGCCTGAAAAGGAATCTTTGAAATGTTTCATAGTTTTAGAAATATAGTGCTTTCAAATTTGAGACATTTAACATGGGGCTCAATGGCAGCTCTATAGGCACGTCAAAAGTCACTTTCACCTAGAAACTCCATTCACACTTTTTATTATTCAGCTTTCTGTGGAGACACATGCTGGAACTTATTTTTATTTTTATGTTTTGTAGTTTATGAGTTATTTAACTTAAACGCCCAATGCATTCTCTATGGCAATAGCACAACATTTCGCATGCTACTAGTCCTACATACTTACACCTAGCAACCCCATTCTAGCCTACTTAGGTTCATCTTACGGTGGACATGTTTGCCTGAAAAGGAATCTTTGAAATGTTTCATAGTTTTAGAAATATAGTGCTTTCAAATTTGAGACATTTAACATGGGGCTCAATGGCAGCTCTATAGGCACGTCAAAAGTCACTTTCACCTAGAAACTCCATTCACACTTTTTATTATTCAGCTTTCTGTGGAGACACATGCTGGAACTTTTTTTTATTTTTATGTTTTGTAGTTTATGAGTTATTTAACTTAAACGCCCAATGCATTCTCTATGGCAATAGCACAACATTTCGCATGCTACTAGTCCTACATACTTACACCTAGCAACCCCATTCTAGCCTACTTAGGTTCATCTTACGGTGGACATGTTTGCCTGAAAAGGAATCTTTGAAATGTTTCATAGTTTTAGAAATATAGTGCTTTCAAATTTGAGACATTTAACATGGGGCTCAATGGCAGCTCTATAGGCACGTCAAAAGTCACTTTCACCTAGAAACTCCATTCACACTTTTTATTATTCAGCTTTCTGTGGAGACACATGCTGGAACTTATTTTTATTTTTATGTTTTGTAGTTTATGAGTTATTTAACTTAAACGCCCAATGCATTCTCTATGGCAATAGCACAACATTTCGCATGCTACTAGTCCTACATACTTACACCTAGCAACCCCATTCTAGCCTACTTAGGTTCATCTTACGGTGGACATGTTTGCCTGAAAAGGAATCTTTGAAATGTTTCATAGTTTTAGAAATATAGTGCTTTCAAATTTGAGACATTTAACATGGGGCTCAATGGCAGCTCTATAGACCGATTCCGTACCGGTTTCATGGTCGCAGCCTACGTATTTCCTGTAGGCGGACTCGACGTAGCTGCGGGGGTAAAACCCTCACCAGGCGCACATCTTCCACTACAGTGAACGGCAGAGTGACTGATGTTAGTTTGCCTCAAACTTTACTCCTTTACCTGCTTTTTTACTAACACTAACATTACAAAGATGCCCAGAACATCGAGATGAACCTGTGTAGTTTATGGCTGCTCCAACAGTAGTGGCAACATAAAAAAAAAAAAAACGGAATGTCTAATATCCACCGCTGTGGCGGAGACCAGAGCCATTGAGTAATGGTTGAGACAAAGCAGTGAAAGATACATAACGCAAGTCTTACCCAATACCAAATCTTTCTGTTTATTAACACAAGGCTGCTGTACTTTATACCTCATACTTTAAATGCTTAGTATGAGGTATAAAATACAGCAGCCTTGTGTTCATAAAACAGAAAGATTGGGTATTGGGAAATTACGTATCTTTCAGGACCCTTCACTGCTTTGTCTCAACCATTACTCAATGGCTCTGGTCTCCGCCACCGAGGTGGATATTAGACATTCCGTTTTTTTTTTTTTTTTTATGTTGCCACTACTGTTGGAGCAGCCATAAACTACACAGGTTCATCTCGATGTTCTGGGCATTTTTGTAATGTTAGTGTTAGTAAAAAAGCAGGTAAAGGAGTAAAGTTTGAGGCAAACTAACATCAGTCACTCTGCCGTTCACTGTAGTGGAAGAGGTGCGCCTGGTGAGGGTTTTACTCCCGCAGCTATGTCGAGTCCGCCTACAGGAAATACGTAGGCTGCAACCATGAAACCGGTACGGAATCGGTCTATAGGCACGTCAAAAGTCACTTTCACCTAGAAACTCCATTCACACTTTTTATTATTCAGCTTTCTGTGGAGACACATGCTGGAACTTTTTTTTATTTTTATGTTTTGTAGTTTATGAGTTATTTAACTTAAACGCCCAATGCATTCTCTATGGCAATAGCACAACATTTCGCATGCTACTAGTCCTACATACTTACACCTAGCAACCCCATTCTAGCCTACTTAGGTTCATCTTACGGTGGACATGTTTGCCTGAAAAGGAATCTTTGAAATGTTTCATAGTTTTAGAAATATAGTGCTTTCAAATTTGAGACATTTAACATGGGGCTCAATGGCAGCTCTATAGGCACGTCAAAAGTCACTTTCACCTAGAAACTCCATTCACACTTTTTATTATTCCGCTTACTGTGGAGACACATGCTGGAACTTTATTTTTATTTTTATGTTTTGTAGTTTATGAGTTATTTAACTTAAACGCCCAATGCATTCTCTATGGCAATAGCACAAAATTTCGCATGCTACTAGTCCTACATACTTACACCTACCAACCCCATTCTAGCCTACTTAGGTTCATCTTACGGTGGACATGTTTGCCTGAAAAGGAATCTTTGAAATGTTTAATAGTTTTAGAAATATAGTGCTTTCAAATTTGAGACATTTAACATGGGGCTCAATGGCAGCTCTATAGGCACGTCAAAAGTCACTTTCACCTAGAAACTCCATTCACACTTTTTATTATTCAGCTTTCTGTGGAGACACATGCTGGAACTTTTTTTTATTTTTATGTTTTGTAGTTTATGAGTTATTTAACTTAAACGCCCAATGCATTCTCTATGGCAATAGCACAAAATTTCGCATGCTACTAGTCCTACATACTTACACCTAGCAACCCCATTCTAGCCTACTTAGGTTCATCTTACGGTGGACATGTTTGCCTGAAAAGGAATCTTTGAAATGTTTCATAGTTTTAGAAATATAGTGCTTTCAAATTTACAATAGGGTTCAATGGCAAAAATGATGAAAAACGGCGTGCTATAGTATGCCGTACGATATGGTCCAAAATGATGAAAAACGAGGTTTTTAAAAAAGTAAAAAAATGATGGGCTATAACCCATCGTTTTTTTTTTTTTTTTTTTTTCAAATCCTCAAAAATGATGAAAAACGGCGTGCTATAGTATGCCGTACGATATGGGCTATAGCCCATGGTCCAAAATGATGAAAAACGAGGATTAAAAAAAAATCAAAAAACGATGGGCTATAACCCATCGTTTTTTTAATTTTTAAAAATTTTTCAAATCCTCAAAAATGATGAAAAACGGCGTGCTATAGTATGCCATATGATATGGGCTATAGCCCATGGTCCAAAATGATGAAAAACGAGGATAAAAAAAAAAAATCAAAATTCAAAAAACGATGGGTTATAACCCATCGTTTTTTTTTCATTTTTTCATTTTTTTCAAATCCTCACAAATGATGAAAAACGGCGTGCTATAGTATGCCGTACGATATGGGCTATAGCCAATGGTCCAAAATGATGAAAAACGAGGATATTATATTTTTCAAAAATAAAAAAAACAATGGGCTATAACCCATCGTTTTTTAAATTTTATTTTTTTTTCCAAATCCTCAAAAATTATGAAAAACGGCGTGCTATAGTATGCCGTACGGTATGGGCTATAGCCCATGTTCAAAAATGATGAAAAACGAGGTTAAAAAAATATATCAAAATTTCAAAAAACGATAGGCTATAACCAATGTTTTTTATTTTTTTTTTATTTTTTTTTATCCTCAAAAATGATGAAAAACAGCGTGCTATAGTATACCGTACGGTAGGGGCTATAGCCCATGTTCAAAAATGATGAAAAACGAGGTTAAAAAAATATATCAAAATTTCAAAAAACGATGGGCTATAACCCATGTGTTTTTTTTTTTGTTTTTTTTTCAAAACCTCAAAAATGATGAAAAACGGCGTGCTATAGTATGCCGTACGGTATGGGCTATAGCCCATGTTCAAAAATGATGAAAAACGAGTTTTTCTTTTTTTTTTCAAAATTTCAAAAAACGATGGGCTATAACCCATGTTTTTTTTTTTTTCATTTTTTTCAAAACCTCAAAAATGATGAAAAACGGTGTGCTATAGTATGCCGTACGGTATGGGCTATAGCCCATGTTAAAAAATGATGAAAAACTAGGTTAATTTTTTTTTCAAAATTTCAAAAAACGATGGGCTATAACCCATGTTTTTTTCATTTTTTTTCATTTTTTTCAAATCCTCAAAAATGATGAAAAACGGCGTGCTATAGTATGCCGTACGATATGGGCTATAGCCCATGGTCCAAAATGATGAAAAACGAGGATATTATTTTTTTCAAAAATTAAAAAAAACAATGGGCTATAACCCATTGTGTTTTTGAAATTTTTCCAAATCCTCAAAAATGATGAAAAACGGCGTGCTACAGTATAGTATGCTGTACGATATGGGATATAGCCCATATCCTTGCGGTGTATAGCGGTGTATGAGAATGGGTGTTGCGGAGGATGAGAGCATTCCTCTCATCCTCCGCAACACAATGCATTCTCTATGGCAATAGCACAAACTTTGGCATGCTACTAGTCCTACATACTTACACCTAGCAACCCCATTCTAGCCTACTTAGGTTCATCTTACGGTGGACATGTTTGCCTGAAAAGGAATCTTTGAAATGTTTCATAGTTTTAGAAATATAGTGCTTTCAAATTTGAGACATTTAACATGGGGCTCAACGGCAGCTCTATAGGCACGTCAAAAGTCACTTTCACCTAGAAACTCCATTCACACTTTTTATTATTCAGCTTACTGTGGAGACACATGCTGGAACTTTTTTTTATTTTTATGTTTTGTAGTTTATG
The DNA here is from genome assembly GCF_964188405.1 of Protomyctophum parallelum. Taxonomy (NCBI): domain Eukaryota; kingdom Metazoa; phylum Chordata; class Actinopteri; order Myctophiformes; family Myctophidae; genus Protomyctophum; species Protomyctophum parallelum. Next base: position 46,156,859 of record NC_139698.1, read on the forward strand.
AGTTATTTAACTTAAACGCCCAATGCATTCTCTATGGCAATAGCACAAAATTTGGCATGCTAATAGTCCTACATACTTACACCTAGCAACCCCATTCTAGCCTACTTAGGTTCATCTTACGGTGGACATGTTTGCCTGAAAAGGAATCTTTGAAATGTTTCATAGTTTTAGAAATATAGTGCTTTCAAATTTGAGACATTTAACATGGGGCTCAATGGCAGCTCTATAGGCACGTCAAAAGTCACTTTCACCTAGAAACTCCATTCACACTTTTTATTATTCAGCTTACTGTGGAGACACATGCTGGAACTTTTTTTTATTTTTATGTTTTGTAGTTTATGAGTTATTTAACTTAAACGCCCAATGCATTCTCTATGGCAATAGCACAAACTTTGGCATGCTACTAGTCCTACATACTTACACCTAGCAACCCCATTCTAGCCTACTTAGGTTCATCTTACGGTGGACATGTTTGCCTGAAAAGGAATCTTTGAAATGTGTCATAGTTTTAGAAATATAGTGCTTTCAAATTTGAGACATTTAACATGGGGCTCAATGGCAGCTCTATAGGCACGTCAAAAGTCACTTTCACCTAGAAACTCCATTCACACTTTTTATTATTCAGCTTACTGTGGAGACACATGCTGGAACTTTTTTTTATTTTTATGTTTTGTAGTTTATGAGTTATTTAACTTAAACGCCCAATGCATTCTCTATGGCAATAGCACAAAATTTGGCATGCTAATAGTCCTACATACTTACACCTAGCAACCCCATTCTAGCCTACTTAGGTTCATCTTACGGTGGACATGTTTGCCTGAAAAGGAATCTTTGAAATGTTTCATAGTTTTAGAAATATAGTGCTTTCAAATTTGAGACATTTAACATGGGGCTCAATGGCAGCTCTATAGGCACGTCAAAAGTCACTTTCACCTAGAAACTCCATTCACACTTTTTATTATTCAGCTTACTGTGGAGACACATGCTGTAACTTTTTTATTTTGAAATGTTTTGTAGTTTATGAGTTATTTAACTTAAACGCCCAATGCATTCTCTATGGCAATAGCACAAATTTGGCATGCTATTAGTCCCACATACTTACACCTAGCAACCCCATTCTAGCCTACTTAGGTTCATCTTACGGTGGACATGTTTGCCTTAAAAGGAATCTTTGAAATGTTTAATAGTTTTAGAAATATAGTGCTTTCAAATTTGAGACATTTAACATGGGGCTCAATGGCAGCTCTATAGGCACGTCAAAAGTCACTTTCACCTAGAAACTCCATTCACACTTTTTATGATTCAGCTTACTGTGGAGACACATGCTGTAACTTTTTTATTTTGAAATGTTTTGTAGTTTATGAGTTATTTAACTTAAACGCCCAATGCATTCTCTATGGCATTAGCACAAATTTGGCATGCTATTAGTCCTACATACTTACACCATTACCATTCTAGCCTACTTAGGTTCATCTTACGGTGGACATGTTTGCCTGAAAAGGAATCTTTGAAATGTTTCATAGTTTTAGAAATATACAGCTTTCAAATTTGAGACCTTTATAATGGGGCTCAATGGCCTTACCCCACCCTCGCCTACTCTCCCCCTGCCTGTGAAAAGAAAAGTGTCACAGAGCCACATGACTAATGTGGGATTTGAACCCTGGACCTGTGGATCACAAGCACTGCCACTCATCACACTGAGCTAACTGCTGATTACTACAACACAGCTTTTCTGTCCTATTTGATGTTAGTGTTAGTGTTTTAACGATGGGCTATAACCCATGTTTTTTTTGTTTTTTTTAAATTTTTTCAAAACCTCAAAAATGATGAAAAACGGCGTGCTATAGTATGCCGTACGGTATGGGCTATAGCCCATGTTCAAAAACGATGAAAAACGAGTTTAAATAAAATATCAACATAAAAAAAAACGATGGGCTATAACCCATGTTTTTTTTTTTTTGTTTTTTTTAACCTCAAAAATTATGAAAAACGGCGTGCTATAGTATGCCGTACGGTATGGGCTATAGCCCATGTTCAAAAATGATGAAAAACGAGGTTAAAAAAATATATCAAAATTTCAAAAAACGATGGGCTATAACCCATGTTTTTTTTTTTTTTTTTTTTTTTTTTAAACCTAAAAAATTATGAAAAACGGCGTGCTATAGTATGCCGTACGGTATGGGCTATAGCCCATGTTCAAAAATGATGAAAAACGAGGTTAAAAAAATATATCAAAATTTCAAAAAACGATGGGCTATAACCCATGTTTTTTTTTTGTTTTGTTTTTTCAAAACCTCAAAAATTATGAAAAACGGCGTGCTATAGTATGCCGTACGGTATGGGCTATAGCCCATGTTCAAAAATGATGAAAAACTAGTTTTTCTTTTTTTTTTCAAAATTTCAAAAAACGATGGGCTATAACCCATGTTTTTTTTTTTTTCATTTTTTTCAAAACCTCAAAAATGATGAAAAACGGTGTGCTATAGTATGCCGTACGGTATGGGCTATAGCCCATGTTAAAAAATGATGAAAAACTAGGTTAATTTTTTTTTCCAAAATTTCAAAAAACGATGGGCTATAACCCATGTTTTTTTCATTTTTTTTCATTTTTTTCAAATCCTCAAAAATGATGAAAAACGGCGTGCTATAGTATGCCGTACGATATGGGCTATAGCCCATGGTCCAAAATGATGAAAAACGAGGATATTATTTTTTTCAAAAATTAAAAAAAACAATGGGCTATAACCCATTGTGTTTTTGAAATTTTTCCAAATCCTCAAAAATGATGAAAAACGGCGTGCTACAGTATAGTATGCTGTACGATATGGGCTATAGGCCATATCCTTGCGGTGTATAGCGGTGTATGAGAATGGGTGTTGCGGAGGATGAGAGCATTCCTCTCATCCTCCGCAACACAATGCATTCTCTATGGCAATAGCACAAACTTTGGCATGCTACTAGTCCTACATACTTACACCTAGCAACCCCATTCTAGCCTACTTAGGTTCATCTTACGGTGGACATGTTTGCCTGAAAAGGAATCTTTGAAATGTTTCATAGTTTTAGAAATATAGTGCTTTCAAATTTGAGACATTTAACATGGGGCTCAATGGCAGCTCTATAGGCACGTCAAAAGTCACTTTCACCTAGAAACTCCATTCACACTTTTTATTATTCAGCTTACTGTGGAGACACATGCTGGAACTTTTTTTTATTTTTATGTTTTGTAGTTTATGAGTTATTTAACTTAAACGCCCAATGCATTCTCTATGGCAATAGCACAAAATTTGGCATGCTAATAGTCCTACATACTTACACCTAGCAACCCCATTCTAGCCTACTTAGGTTCATCTTACGGTGGACATGTTTGCCTGAAAAGGAATCTTTGAAATGTTTCATAGTTTTAGAAATATAGTGCTTTCAAATTTGAGACATTTAACATGGGGCTCAATGGCAGCTCTATAGGCACGTCAAAAGTCACTTTCACCTAGAAACTCCATTCACACTTTTTATTATTCAGCTTACTGTGGAGACACATGCTGGAACTTTTTTTTATTTTTATGTTTTGTAGTTTATGAGTTATTTAACTTAAACGCCCAATGCATTCTCTATGGCAATAGCACAAAATTTGGCATGCTAATAGTCCTACATACTTACACCTAGCAACCCCATTCTAGCCTACTTAGGTTCATCTTACGGTGGACATGTTTGCCTGAAAAGGAATCTTTGAAATGTTTCATAGTTTTAGAAATATAGTGCTTTCAAATTTGAGACATTTAACATGGGGCTCAATGGCAGCTCTATAGGCACGTCAAAAGTCACTTTCACCTAGAAACTCCATTCACACTTTTTATTATTCAGCTTACTGTGGAGACACATGCTGGAACTTTTTTTTATTTTTATGTTTTGTAGTTTATGAGTTATTTAACTTAAACGCCCAATGCATTCTCTATGGCAATAGCACAAAATTTCGCATGCTACTAGTCCTACATACTTACACCTAGCAACCCCATTCTAGCCTACTTAGGTTCATCTTACGGTGGACATGTTTGCCTGAAAAGGAATCTTTGAAATGTTTCATAGTTTTAGAAATATAGTGCTTTCAAATTTACAATGGGGTTCAATGGCAAAAATGATGAAAAACGGCGTGCTATAGTATGCCGTACGATATGGTCCAAAATGATGAAAAACGAGGTTTTTAAAAAAGTAAAAAAATGATGGGCTATAACCCATCGTTTTTTTTTTTTTTTTTTTTTTCAAATCCTCAAAAATGATGAAAAACGGCGTGCTATAGTATGCCGTACGATATGGGCTATAGCCCATGGTCCAAAATGATGAAAAACGAGGATTAAAAAAAAATCAAAAAACGATGGGCTATAACCCATCGTTTTTTTAATTTTTAATTTTTTTTCAAATCCTCAAAAATGATGAAAAACGGCGTGCTATAGTATGCCATATGATATGGGCTATAGCCCATGGTCCAAAATGATGAAAAACGAGGATTAAAAAAAAATCAAAAAACGATGGGCTATAACCCATCGTTTTTTTAATTTTTAATTTTTTTTCAAATCCTCACAAATGATGAAAAACGGCGTGCTATAGTATGCCGTACGATATGGGCTATAGCCAATGGTCCAAAATGATGAAAAACGAGGATATTATATTTTTCAAAAATAAAAAAAAACAATGGGCTATAACCCATCGTTTTTTAAATTTTTTTTTTTTTTCCAAATCCTCAAAAATTATGAAAAACGGCGTGCTATAGTATGCCGTACGGTATGGGCTATAGCCCATGTTCAAAAATGATGAAAAACGAGGTTAAAAAAATATATCAAAATTTCAAAAAACGATAGGCTATAACCAATGTTTTTTTTTTTTTTTTTTTTTTTTTTTATCCTCAAAAATGATGAAAAACAGCGTGCTATAGTATACCGTACGGTAGGGGCTATAGCCCATGTTCAAAAATGATGAAAAACGAGGTTAAAAAAATATATCAAAATTTCAAAAAACGATGGGCTATAACCCATGTGTTTTTTTTTTTGTTTTTTTTTCAAAACCTCAAAAATGATGAAAAACGGCGTGCTATAGTATGCCGTACGGTATGGGCTATAGCCCATGTTCAAAAATGATGAAAAACGAGTTTTTCTTTTTTTTTTCAAAATTTCAAAAAACGATGGGCTATAACCCATGTTTTTTTTTTTTTCATTTTTTTCAAAACCTCAAAAATGATGAAAAACGGTGTGCTATAGTATGCCGTACGGTATGGGCTATAGCCCATGTTAAAAAATGATGAAAAACTAGGTTAATTTTTTTTTCAAAATTTCAAAAAACGATGGGCTATAACCCATGTTTTTTTCATTTTTTTTCATTTTTTTCAAATCCTCAAAAATGATGAAAAACGGCGTGCTATAGTATGCCGTACGATATGGGCTATAGCCCATGGTCCAAAATGATGAAAAACGAGGATATTATTTTTTTCAAAAATTAAAAAAAACAATGGGCTATAACCCATTGTGTTTTTGAAATTTTTCCAAATCCTCAAAAATGATGAAAAACGGCGTGCTACAGTATAGTATGCTGTACGATATGGGATATAGCCCATATCCTTGCGGTGTATAGCGGTGTATGAGAATGGGTGTTGCGGAGGATGAGAGCATTCCTCTCATCCTCCGCAACACAATGCATTCTCTATGGCAATAGCACAAACTTTGGCATGCTACTAGTCCTACATACTTACACCTAGCAACCCCATTCTAGCCTACTTAGGTTCATCTTACGGTGGACATGTTTGCCTGAAAAGGAATCTTTGAAATGTTTCATAGTTTTAGAAATATAGTGCTTTCAAATTTGAGACATTTAACATGGGGCTCAACGGCAGCTCTATAGGCACGTCAAAAGTCACTTTCACCTAGAAACTCCATTCACACTTTTTATTATTCAGCTTACTGTGGAGACACATGCTGGAACTTTTTTTTATTTTTATGTTTTGTAGTTTATGAGTTATTTAACTTAAACGCCCAATGCATTCTCTATGGCAATAGCACAAAATTTGGCATGCTAATAGTCCTACATACTTACACCTAGCAACCCCATTCTAGCCTACTTAGGTTCATCTTACGGTGGACATGTTTGCCTGAAAAGGAATCTTTGAAATGTTTCATAGTTTTAGAAATATAGTGCTTTCAAATTTGAGACATTTAACATGGGGCTCAATGGCAGCTCTATAGGCACGTCAAAAGTCACTTTCACCTAGAAACTCCATTCACACTTTTTATTATTCAGCTTACTGTGGAGACACATGCTGGAACTTTTTTTTATTTTTATGTTTTGTAGTTTATGAGTTATTTAACTTAAACGCCCAATGCATTCTCTATGGCAATAGCACAAACTTTGGCATGCTACTAGTCCTACATACTTACACCTAGCAACCCCATTCTAGCCTACTTAGGTTCATCTTACGGTGGACATGTTTGCCTGAAAAGGAATCTTTGAAATGTGTCATAGTTTTAGAAATATAGTGCTTTCAAATTTGAGACATTTAACATGGGGCTCAATGGCAGCTCTATAGGCACGTCAAAAGTCACTTTCACCTAGAAACTCCATTCACACTTTTTATTATTCAGCTTACTGTGGAGACACATGCTGGAACTTTTTTTTATTTTTATGTTTTGTAGTTTATGAGTTATTTAACTTAAACGCCCAATGCATTCTCTATGGCAATAGCACAAAATTTGGCATGCTAATAGTCCTACATACTTACACCTAGCAACCCCATTCTAGCCTACTTAGGTTCATCTTACGGTGGACATGTTTGCCTGAAAAGGAATCTTTGAAATGTTTCATAGTTTTAGAAATATAGTGCTTTCAAATTTGAGACATTTAACATGGGGCTCAATGGCAGCTCTATAGGCACGTCAAAAGTCACTTTCACCTAGAAACTCCATTCACACTTTTTATTATTCAGCTTACTGTGGAGACACATGCTGTAACTTTTTTATTTTGAAATGTTTTGTAGTTTATGAGTTATTTAACTTAAACGCCCAATGCATTCTCTATGGCAATAGCACAAATTTGGCATGCTATTAGTCCCACATACTTACACCTAGCAACCCCATTCTAGCCTACTTAGGTTCATCTTACGGTGGACATGTTTGCCTTAAAAGGAATCTTTGAAATGTTTAATAGTTTTAGAAATATAGTGCTTTCAAATTTGAGACATTTAACATGGGGCTCAATGGCAGCTCTATAGGCACGTCAAAAGTCACTTTCACCTAGAAACTCCATTCACACTTTTTATGATTCAGCTTACTGTGGAGACACATGCTGTAACTTTTTTATTTTGAAATGTTTTGTAGTTTATGAGTTATTTAACTTAAACGCCCAATGCATTCTCTATGGCATTAGCACAAATTTGGCATGCTATTAGTCCTACATACTTACACCATTACCATTCTAGCCTACTTAGGTTCATCTTACGGTGGACATGTTTGCCTGAAAAGGAATCTTTGAAATGTTTCATAGTTTTAGAAATATACAGCTTTCAAATTTGAGACCTTTATAATGGGGCTCAATGGCCTTACCCCACCCTCGCCTACTCTCCCCCTGCCTGTGAAAAGAAAAGTGTCACAGAGCCACATGACTAATGTGGGATTTGAACCCTGGACCTGTGGATCACAAGCACAGCCACTCATCACACTGAGCTAACTGCTGATTACTACAACACAGCTTTTCTGTCCTATTTGATGTTAGTGTTAGTGTTTTAACGATGGGCTATAACCCATGTTTTTTTTGTTTTTTTTAATTTTTTTCAAAACCTCAAAAATGATGAAAAACGGCGTGCTATAGTATGCCGTACGGTATGGGCTATAGCCCATGTTCAAAAACGATGAAAAACGAGTTTAAATAAAATATCAACATAAAAAAAAACGATGGGCTATAACCCATGTTTTTTTTTTTTTTTTTTTTTTTAACCTCAAAAATTATGAAAAACGGCGTGCTATAGTATGCCGTACGGTATGGGCTATAGCCCATGTTCAAAAATGATGAAAAACGAGGTTAAAAAAATATATCAAAATTTCAAAAAACGATGGGCTATAACCCATGTTTTTTTTTTTTTTTTTTTTTTTTTTTTAACCTAAAAAATTATGAAAAACGGCGTGCTATAGTATGCCGTACGGTATGGGCTATAGCCCATGTTCAAAAATGATGAAAAACGAGGTTAAAAATATATATCAAAATTTCAAAAAACGATGGGCTATAACCCATGTTTTTTTTTTGTTTTGTTTTTTCAAAACCTCAAAAATTATGAAAAACGGCGTGCTATAGTATGCCGTACGGTATGGGCTATAGCCCATGTTCAAAAATGATGAAAAACGAGGTTAAAAAAATATATCAAAATTTCAAAAAACGATGGGCTATAACCCATGTTTTTTTTTTTTTTTTTTTTTTTAACCTAAAAAATTATGAAAAACGGCGTGCTATAGTATGCCGTACGGTATGGGCTATAGCCCATGTTCAAAAATGATGAAAAACGAGGTTAAAAATATATATCAAAATTTCAAAAAACGATGGGCTATAACCCATGTTTTTTTTTTGTTTTGTTTTTTCAAAACCTCAAAAATTATGAAAAACGGCGTGCTATAGTATGCCGTACGGTATGGGCTATAGCCCATGTTCAAAAATGATGAAAAACGAGGTTAAAAAAATATATCAAAATTTCAAAAAACGATGGGCTATAACCCATGTTTTTTTTTTTTTTTTTTTTTTTCAAAACCTCAAAAATGATGAAAAACGGCGTGCTATAGTATGCCGTACGGTATGGGCTTTAGCCCATGTTCAAAAATGATGAAAAACGAGTTTTTCTTTTTTTTTTCAAAATTTCAAAAAACGATGGGCTATAACCCATGTTTTTTTTTTTTTCATTTTTTTCAAAACCTCAAAAATGATGAAAAACGGTGTGCTATAGTATGCCGTACGGTATGGGCTATAGCCCATGTTCAAAAATGATGAAAAACGAGTTTTTCTTTTTTTTTTCAAAATTTCAAAAAACGATGGGCTATAACCCATGTTTTTTTTTTTTTCATTTTTTTCAAAACCTCAAAAATGATGAAAAACGGTGTGCTATAGTATGCCGTACGGTATGGGCTATAGCCCATGTTAAAAAATGATGAAAAACTAGGTTAATTTTTTTTCAAAATTTCAAAAAACGATGGGCTATAACCCATGTTTTTTTCATTTTTTTTCATTTTTTTCAAATCCTCAAAAATGATGAAAAACGGCGTGCTATAGTATGCCGTACGATATGGGCTATAGCCCATGGTCCAAAATGATGAAAAACGAGGATATTATTTTTTTCAAAAATTAAAAAAAACAATGGGCTATAACCCATTGTGTTTTTGAAATTTTTCCAAATCCTCAAAAATGATGAAAAACGGCGTGCTACAGTATAGTATGCTGTACGATATGGGATATAGCCCATATCCTTGCGGTGTATAGCGGTGTATGAGAATGGGTGTTGCGGAGGATGAGAGCATTCCTCTCATCCTCCGCAACACAATGCATTCTCTATGGCAATAGCACAAACTTTGGCATGCTACTAGTCCTACATACTTACACCTAGCAACCCCATTCTAGCCTACTTAGGTTCATCTTACGGTGGACATGTTTGCCTGAAAAGGAATCTTTGAAATGTTTCATAGTTTTAGAAATATAGTGCTTTCAAATTTGAGACATTTAACATGGGGCTCAACGGCAGCTCTATAGGCACGTCAAAAGTCACTTTCACCTAGAAACTCCATTCACACTTTTTATTATTCAGCTTACTGTGGAGACACATGCTGGAACTTTTTTTTATTTTTATGTTTTGTAGTTTATGAGTTATTTAACTTAAACGCCCAATGCATTCTCTATGGCAATAGCACAAAATTTGGCATGCTAATAGTCCTACATACTTACACCTAGCAACCCCATTCTAGCCTACTTAGGTTCATCTTACGGTGGACATGTTTGCCTGAAAAGGAATCTTTGAAATGTTTCATAGTTTTAGAAATATAGTGCTTTCAAATTTGAGACATTTAACATGGGGCTCAATGGCAGCTCTATAGGCACGTCAAAAGTCACTTTCACCTAGAAACTCCATTCACACTTTTTATTATTCAGCTTACTGTGGAGACACATGCTGGAACTTTTTTTTATTTTTATGTTTTGTAGTTTATGAGTTATTTAACTTAAACGCCCAATGCATTCTCTATGGCAATAGCACAAACTTTGGCATGCTACTAGTCCTACATACTTACACCTAGCAACCCCATTCTAGCCTACTTAGGTTCATCTTACGGTGGACATGTTTGCCTGAAAAGGAATCTTTGAAATGTGTCATAGTTTTAGAAATATAGTGCTTTCAAATTTGAGACATTTAACATGGGGCTCAATGGCAGCTCTATAGGCACGTCAAAAGTCACTTTCACCTAGAAACTCCATTCACACTTTTTATTATTCAGCTTACTGTGGAGACACATGCTGGAACTTTTTTTTATTTTTATGTTTTGTAGTTTATGAGTTATTTAACTTAAACGCCCAATGCATTCTCTATGGCAATAGCACAAAATTTGGCATGCTAATAGTCCTACATACTTACACCTAGCAACCCCATTCTAGCCTACTTAGGTTCATCTTACGGTGGACATGTTTGCCTGAAAAGGAATCTTTGAAATGTTTCATAGTTTTAGAAATATAGTGCTTTCAAATTTGAGACATTTAACATGGGGCTCAATGGCAGCTCTATAGGCACGTCAAAAGTCACTTTCACCTAGAAACTCCATTCACACTTTTTATTATTCAGCTTACTGTGGAGACACATGCTGTAACTTTTTTATTTTGAAATGTTTTGTAGTTTATGAGTTATTTAACTTAAACGCCCAATGCATTCTCTATGGCAATAGCACAAATTTGGCATGCTATTAGTCCCACATACTTACACCTAGCAACCCCATTCTAGCCTACTTAGGTTCATCTTACGGTGGACATGTTTGCCTTAAAAGGAATCTTTGAAATGTTTAATAGTTTTAGAAATATAGTGCTTTCAAATTTGAGACATTTAACATGGGGCTCAATGGCAGCTCTATAGGCACGTCAAAAGTCACTTTCACCTAGAAACTCCATTCACACTTTTTATGATTCAGCTTACTGTGGAGACACATGCTGTAACTTTTTTATTTTGAAATGTTTTGTAGTTTATGAGTTATTTAACTTAAACGCCCAATGCATTCTCTATGGCATTAGCACAAATTTGGCATGCTATTAGTCCTACATACTTACACCATTACCATTCTAGCCTACTTAGGTTCATCTTACGGTGGACATGTTTGCCTGAAAAGGAATCTTTGAAATGTTTCATAGTTTTAGAAATATACAGCTTTCAAATTTGAGACCTTTATAATGGGGCTCAATGGCCTTACCCCACCCTCGCCTACTCTCCCCCTGCCTGTGAAAAGAAAAGTGTCACAGAGCCACATGACTAATGTGGGATTTGAACCCTGGACCTGTGGATCACAAGCACAGCCACTCATCACACTGAGCTAACTGCTGATTACTACAACACAGCTTTTCTGTCCTATTTGATGTTAGTGTTAGTGTTTTAACGATGGGCTATAACCCATGTTTTTTTTGTTTTTTTTAATTTTTTTCAAAACCTCAAAAATGATGAAAAACGGCGTGCTATAGTATGCCGTACGGTATGGGCTATAGCCCATGTTCAAAAACGATGAAAAACGAGTTTAAATAAAATATCAACATAAAAAAAAACGATGGGCTATAACCCATGTTTTTTTTTTTTTTTTTTTTTTTAACCTCAAAAATTATGAAAAACGGCGTGCTATAGTATGCCGTACGGTATGGGCTATAGCCCATGTTCAAAAATGATGAAAAACGAGGTTAAAAAAATATATCAAAATTTCAAAAAACGATGGGCTATAACCCATGTTTTTTTTGTTTTTTTTGTTTTTTTTTAACCTAAAAAATTATGAAAAACGGCGTGCTATAGTATGCCGTACGGTATGGGCTATAGCCCATGTTCAAAAATGATGAAAAACGAGGTTAAAAAAATATATCAAAATTTCAAAAAACGATGGGCTATAACCCATGTTTTTTTTTTGTTTTTTTTTTTCAAAACCTCAAAAATTATGAAAAACGGCGTGCTATAGTATGCCGTACGGTATGGGCTATAGCCCATGTTCAAAAATGATGAAAAACGAGGTTAAAAAAATATATCAAAATTTCAAAAAACGATGGGCTATAACCCATGTTTTTTTTTTTTTTTTTTTTTTTCAAAACCTCAAAAATGATGAAAAACGGCGTGCTATAGTATGCCGTACGGTATGGGCTATAGCCCATGTTCAAAAATGATGAAAAACGAGTTTTTCTTTTTTTTTTCAAAATTTCAAAAAACGATGGGCTATAACCCATGTTTTTTTTTTTTTCATTTTTTTCAAAACCTCAAAAATGATGAAAAACGGTGTGCTATAGTATGCCGTACGGTATGGGCTATAGCCCATGTTAAAAAATGATGAAAAACTAGGTTAATTTTTTTTTCCAAAATTTCAAAAAACGATGGGCTATAACCCATGTTTTTTTCATTTTTTTTCATTTTTTTCAAATCCTCAAAAATGATGAAAAACGGCGTGCTATAGTATGCCGTACGATATGGGCTATAGCCCATGGTCCAAAATGATGAAAAACGAGGATATTATTTTTTTCAAAAATTAAAAAAAACAATGGGCTATAACCCATTGTGTTTTTGAAATTTTTCCAAATCCTCAAAAATGATGAAAAACGGCGTGCTACAGTATAGTATGCTGTACGATATGGGCTATAGCCCATATCCTTGCGGTGTATAGCGGTGTATGAGAATGGGTGTTGCGGAGGATGAGAGCATTCCTCTCATCCTCCGCAACACAATGCATTCTCTATGGCAATAGCACAAACTTTGGCATGCTACTAGTCCTACATACTTACACCTAGCAACCCCATTCTAGCCTACTTAGGTTCATCTTACGGTGGACATGTTTGCCTGAAAAGGAATCTTTGAAATGTTTCATAGTTTTAGAAATATAGTGCTTTCAAATTTGAGACATTTAACATGGGGCTCAATGGCAGCTCTATAGGCACGTCAAAAGTCACTTTCACCTAGAAACTCCATTCACACTTTTTATTATTCAGCTTACTGTGGAGACACATGCTGGAACTTTTTTTTATTTTTATGTTTTGTAGTTTATGAGTTATTTAACTTAAACGCCCAATGCATTCTCTATGGCAATAGCACAAAATTTGGCATGCTAATAGTCCTACATACTTACACCTAGCAACCCCATTCTAGCCTACTTAGGTTCATCTTACGGTGGACATGTTTGCCTGAAAAGGAATCTTTGAAATGTTTCATAGTTTTAGAAATATAGTGCTTTCAAATTTGAGACATTTAACATGGGGCTCAATGGCAGCTCTATAGGCACGTCAAAAGTCACTTTCACCTAGAAACTCCATTCACACTTTTTATTATTCAGCTTACTGTGGAGACACATGCTGGAACTTTTTTTTATTTTTATGTTTTGTAGTTTATGAGTTATTTAACTTAAACGCCCAATGCATTCTCTATGGCAATAGCACAAAATTTGGCATGCTAATAGTCCTACATACTTACACCTAGCAACCCCATTCTAGCCTACTTAGGTTCATCTTACGGTGGACATGTTTGCCTGAAAAGGAATCTTTGAAATGTTTCATAGTTTTAGAAATATAGTGCTTTCAAATTTGAGACATTTAACATGGGGCTCAATGGCAGCTCTATAGGCACGTCAAAAGTCACTTTCACCTAGAAACTCCATTCACACTTTTTATTATTCAGCTTACTGTGGAGACACATGCTGGAACTTTTTTTTATTTTTATGTTTTGTAGTTTATGAGTTATTTAACTTAAACGCCCAATGCATTCTCTATGGCAATAGCACAAACTTTGGCATGCTACTAGTCCTACATACTTACACCTAGCAACCCCATTCTAGCCTACTTAGGTTCATCTTACAGTGGACATGTTTGCCTGAAAAGGAATCTTTGAAATGTGTCATAGTTTTAGAAATATAGTGCTTTCAAATTTGAGACATTTAACATGGGGCTCAATGGCAGCTCTATAGGCACGTCAAAAGTCACTTTCACCTAGAAACTCCATTCACACTTTTTATTATTCAGCTTACTGTGGAGACACATGCTGGAACTTTTTTTTATTTTTATGTTTTGTAGTTTATGAGTTATTTAACTTAAACGCCCAATGCATTCTCTATGGCAATAGCACAAAATTTGGCATGCTAATAGTCCTACATACTTACACCTAGCAACCCCATTCTAGCCTACTTAGGTTCATCTTACGGTGGACATGTTTGCCTGAAAAGGAATCTTTGAAATGTTTCATAGTTTTAGAAATATAGTGCTTTCAAATTTGAGACATTTAACATGGGGCTCAATGGCAGCTCTATAGGCACGTCAAAAGTCACTTTCACCTAGAAACTCCATTCACACTTTTTATTATTCAGCTTACTGTGGAGACACATGCTGTAACTTTTTTATTTTGAAATGTTTTGTAGTTTATGAGTTATTTAACTTAAACGCCCAATGCATTCTCTATGGCAATAGCACAAATTTGGCATGCTATTAGTCCCACATACTTACACCTAGCAACCCCATTCTAGCCTACTTAGGTTCATCTTACGGTGGACATGTTTGCCTTAAAAGGAATCTTTGAAATGTTTAATAGTTTTAGAAATATAGTGCTTTCAAATTTGAGACATTTAACATGGGGCTCAATGGCAGCTCTATAGGCACGTCAAAAGTCACTTTCACCTAGAAACTCCATTCACACTTTTTATGATTCAGCTTACTGTGGAGACACATGCTGTAACTTTTTTATTTTGAAATGTTTTGTAGTTTATGAGTTATTTAACTTAAACGCCCAATGCATTCTCTATGGCATTAGCACAAATTTGGCATGCTATTAGTCCTACATACTTACACCATTACCATTCTAGCCTACTTAGGTTCATCTTACGGTGGACATGTTTGCCTGAAAAGGAATCTTTGAAATGTTTCATAGTTTTAGAAATATACAGCTTTCAAATTTGAGACCTTTATAATGGGGCTCAATGGTCTTACCCCACCCTCGCCTACTCTCCCCCTGCCTGTGAAAAGAAAAGTGTCACAGAGCCACATGACTAATGTGGGATTTGAACCCTGGACCTGTGGATCACAAGCACAGCCACTCATCACACTGAGCTAACTGCTGATTACTACACCACAGCTTTTCTGTCCTATTTGATGTTAGTGTTAGTGTTTTAACGATGGGCTATAACCCATGTTTTTTTTGTTTTTTTTAATTTTTTTCAAAACCTCAAAAATGATGAAAAACGGCGTGCTATAGTATGCCGTACGGTATGGGCTATAGCCCATGTTCAAAAACGATGAAAAACGAGTTTAAATAAAATATCAACATAAAAAAAAACGATGGGCTATAACCCATGTTTTTTTTTTTTTTTTTTTTTTTAACCTAAAAAATTATGAAAAACGGCGTGCTATAGTATGCCGTACGGTATGGGCTATAGCCCATGTTCAAAAATGATGAAAAACGAGGTTAAAAAAATATATCAAAATTTCAAAAAACGATGGGCTATAACCCATGTTTTTTTTTTGTTTTGTTTTTTCAAAACCTCAAAAATTATGAAAAACGGCGTGCTATAGTATGCCGTACGGTATGGGCTATAGCCCATGTTCAAAAATGATGAAAAACGAGGTTAAAAAAATATATCAAAATTTCAAAAAACGATGGGCTATAACCAATGTTTTTTTTTTTTTTTTTTTTTTTTTTTATCCTCAAAAATGATGAAAAACAGCGTGCTATAGTATACCGTACGGTAGGGGCTATAGCCCATGTTCAAAAATGATGAAAAACGAGGTTAAAAAAATATATCAAAATTTCAAAAAACGATGGGCTATAACCCATGTTTTTTTTTGTTTTTTTTTTTTTCAAAACCTCAAAAATGATGAAAAACGGCGTGCTATAGTATGCCGTACGGTATGGGCTTTAGCCCATGTTCAAAAATGATGAAAAACGAGTTTTTCTTTTTTTTTTCAAAATTTCAAAAAACGATGGGCTATAACCCATGTTTTTTTTTTTTTCATTTTTTTCAAAACCTCAAAAATGATGAAAAACGGTGTGCTATAGTATGCCGTACGGTATGGGCTATAGCCCATGTTAAAAAATGATGAAAAACTAGGTTAATTTTTTTTTCCAAAATTTCAAAAAACTATGGGCTATAACCCATGTTTTTTTCATTTTTTTTCATTTTTTTCAAATCCTCAAAAATGATGAAAAACGGCGTGCTATAGTATGCCGTACGATATGGGCTATAGCCCATGGTCCAAAATGATGAAAAACGAGGATATTATTTTTTTCAAAAATAAAAAAAAACAATGGGCTATAACCCATTGTGTTTTTGAAATTTTTCCAAATCTTCAAAAATGATGAAAAACGGCGTGCTACAGTATAGTATGCTGTACGATATGGGCTATAGCCCATATCCTTGCGGTGTATAGCGGTGTATGAGAATGGGTGTTGCGGAGGATGAGAGCATTCCTCTCATCCTCCGCAACACAATGCATTCTCTATGGCAATAGTACAAACTTTGGCATGCTACTAGTCCTACATACTTACACCTAGCAACCCCATTCTAGCCTACTTAGGTTCATCTTACGGTGGACATGTTTGCCTGAAAAGGAATCTTTGAAATGTTTCATAGTTTTAGAAATATAGTGCTTTCAAATTTGAGACATTTAACATGGGGCTCAATGGCAGCTCTATAGGCACGTCAAAAGTCACTTTCACCTAGAAACTCCATTCACACTTTTTATTATTCAGCTTACTGTGGAGACACATGCTGGAACTTTTTTTTATTTTTATGTTTTGTAGTTTATGAGTTATTTAACTTAAACGCCCAATGCATTCTCTATGGCAATAGCACAAAATTTGGCATGCTAATAGTCCTACATACTTACACCTAGCAACCCCATTCTAGCCTACTTAGGTTCATCTTACGGTGGACATGTTTGCCTGAAAAGGAATCTTTGAAATGTTTCATAGTTTTAGAAATATAGTGCTTTCAAATTTGAGACATTTAACATGGGGCTCAATGGCAGCTCTATAGGCACGTCAAAAGTCACTTTCACCTAGAAACTCCATTCACACTTTTTATTATTCAGCTTACTGTGGAGACACATGCTGGAACTTTTTTTTATTTTTATGTTTTGTAGTTTATGAGTTATTTAACTTAAACGCCCAATGCATTCTCTATGGCAATAGCACAAAATTTGGCATGCTAATAGTCCTACATACTTACACCTAGCAACCCCATTCTAGCCTACTTAGGTTCATCTTACGGTGGACATGTTTGCCTGAAAAGGAATCTTTGAAATGTTTCATAGTTTTAGAAATATAGTGCTTTCAAATTTGAGACATTTAACATGGGGCTCAATGGCAGCTCTATAGGCACGTCAAAAGTCACTTTCACCTAGAAACTCCATTCACACTTTTTATTATTCAGCTTACTGTGGAGACACATGCTGGAACTTTTTTTTATTTTTATGTTTTGTAGTTTATGAGTTATTTAACTTAAACGCCCAATGCATTCTCTATGGCAATAGCACAAACTTTGGCATGCTACTAGTCCTACATACTTACACCTAGCAACCCCATTCTAGCCTACTTAGGTTCATCTTACAGTGGACATGTTTGCCTGAAAAGGAATCTTTGAAATGTGTCATAGTTTTAGAAATATAGTGCTTTCAAATTTGAGACATTTAACATGGGGCTCAATGGCAGCTCTATAGGCACGTCAAAAGTCACTTTCACCTAGAAACTCCATTCACACTTTTTATTATTCAGCTTACTGTGGAGACACATGCTGGAACTTTTTTTTATTTTTATGTTTTGTAGTTTATGAGTTATTTAACTTAAACGCCCAATGCATTCTCTATGGCAATAGCACAAAATTTGGCATGCTAATAGTCCTACATACTTACACCTAGCAACCCCATTCTAGCCTACTTAGGTTCATCTTACGGTGGACATGTTTGCCTGAAAAGGAATCTTTGAAATGTTTCATAGTTTTAGAAATATAGTGCTTTCAAATTTGAGACATTTAACATGGGGCTCAATGGCAGCTCTATAGGCACGTCAAAAGTCACTTTCACCTAGAAACTCCATTCACACTTTTTATTATTCAGCTTACTGTGGAGACACATGCTGTAACTTTTTTATTTTGAAATGTTTTGTAGTTTATGAGTTATTTAACTTAAACGCCCAATGCATTCTCTATGGCAATAGCACAAATTTGGCATGCTATTAGTCCCACATACTTACACCTAGCAACCCCATTCTAGCCTACTTAGGTTCATCTTACGGTGGACATGTTTGCCTTAAAAGGAATCTTTGAAATGTTTAATAGTTTTAGAAATATAGTGCTTTCAAATTTGAGACATTTAACATGGGGCTCAATGGCAGCTCTATAGGCACGTCAAAAGTCACTTTCACCTAGAAACTCCATTCACACTTTTTATGATTCAGCTTACTGTGGAGACACATGCTGTAACTTTTTTATTTTGAAATGTTTTGTAGTTTATGAGTTATTTAACTTAAACGCCCAATGCATTCTCTATGGCATTAGCACAAATTTGGCATGCTATTAGTCCTACATACTTACACCATTACCATTCTAGCCTACTTAGGTTCATCTTACGGTGGACATGTTTGCCTGAAAAGGAATCTTTGAAATGTTTCATAGTTTTAGAAATATACAGCTTTCAAATTTGAGACCTTTATAATGGGGCTCAATGGTCTTACCCCACCCTCGCCGACTCTCCCCCTGCCTGTGAAAAGAAAAGTGTCACAGAGCCACATGACTAATGTGGGATTTGAACCCTGGACCTGTGGATCACAAGCACAGCCACTCATCACACTGAGCTAACTGCTGATTACTACACCACAGCTTTTCTGTCCTATTTGATGTTAGTGTTAGTGTTTTAACGATGGGCTATAACCCATGTTTTTTTTGTTTTTTTTAATTTTTTTCAAAACCTCAAAAATGATGAAAAACGGCGTGCTATAGTATGCCGTACGGTATGGGCTATAGCCCATGTTCAAAAACGATGAAAAACGAGTTTAAATAAAATATCAACATAAAAAAAAACGATGGGCTATAACCCATGTTTTTTTTTTTTTAACCTCAAAAATTATGAAAAACGGCGTGCTATAGTATGCCGTACGGTATGGGCTATAGCCCATGTTCAAAAATGATGAAAAACGAGGTTAAAAATATATATCAAAATTTCAAAAAACGATGGGCTATAACCCATGTTTTTTTTTTTTTTTTTTTTTTTTTTTAACCAAAAAAATTATGAAAAACGGCGTGCTATAGTATGCCGTACGGTATGGGCTATAGCCCATGTTCAAAAATGATGAAAAACGAGGTTAAAAAAATATATCAAAATTTCAAAAAACGATGGGCTATAACCCATGTTTTTTTTTTGTTTTGTTTTTTCAAAACCTCAAAAATTATGAAAAACGGCGTGCTATAGTATGCCGTACGGTATGGGCTATAGCCCATGTTCAAAAATGATGAAAAACGAGGTTAAAAAAATATATCAAAATTTCAAAAAACGATGGGCTATAACCAATGTTTTTTTTTTTTTTTTTTTTTTTTTTTATCCTCAAAAATGATGAAAAACAGCGTGCTATAGTATACCGTACGGTAGGGGCTATAGCCCATGTTCAAAAATGATGAAAAACGAGGTTAAAAAAATATATCAAAATTTCAAAAAACGATGGGCTATAACCCATGTTTTTTTTTTTTTTTTTTTTTTTCAAAACCTCAAAAATGATGAAAAACGGCGTGCTATAGTATGCCGTACGGTATGGGCTTTAGCCCATGTTCAAAAATGATGAAAAACGAGTTTTTCTTTTTTTTTTCAAAATTTCAAAAAACGATGGGCTATAACCCATGTTTGTTTTTTTTTCATTTTTTTCAAAACCTCAAAAATGATGAAAAACGGTGTGCTATAGTATGCCGTACGGTATGGGCTATAGCCCATGTTAAAAAATGATGAAAAACTAGGTTAATTTTTTTTTCCAAAATTTCAAAAAACTATGGGCTATAACCCATGTTTTTTTCATTTTTTTTCATTTTTTTCAAATCCTCAAAAATGATGAAAAACGGCGTGCTATAGTATGCCGTACGATATGGGCTATAGCCCATGGTCCAAAATGATGAAAAACGAGGATATTATTTTTTTCAAAAATTAAAAAAAACAATGGGCTATAACCCATTGTGTTTTTGAAATTTTTCCAAATCCTCAAAAATGATGAAAAACGGCGTGCTACAGTATAGTATGCTGTACGATATGGGCTATAGCCCATATCCTTGCGGTGTATAGCGGTGTATGAGAATGGGTGTTGCGGAGGATGAGAGCATTCCTCTCATCCTCCGCAACACAATGCATTCTCTATGGCAATAGCACAAACTTTGGCATGCTACTAGTCCTACATACTTACACCTAGCAACCCCATTCTAGCCTACTTAGGTTCATCTTACGGTGGACATGTTTGCCTGAAAAGGAATCTTTGAAATGTTTCATAGTTTTAGAAATATAGTGCTTTCAAATTTGAGACATTTAACATGGGGCTCAATGGCAGCTCTATAGGCACGTCAAAAGTCACTTTCACCTAGAAACTCCATTCACACTTTTTATTATTCAGCTTACTGTGGAGACACATGCTGGAACTTTTTTTTATTTTTATGTTTTGTAGTTTATGAGTTATTTAACTTAAACGCCCAATGCATTCTCTATGGCAATAGCACAAAATTTGGCATGCTAATAGTCCTACATACTTACACCTAGCAACCCCATTCTAGCCTACTTAGGTTCATCTTACGGTGGACATGTTTGCCTGAAAAGGAATCTTTGAAATGTTTCATAGTTTTAGAAATATAGTGCTTTCAAATTTGAGACATTTAACATGGGGCTCAATGGCAGCTCTATAGGCACGTCAAAAGTCACTTTCACCTAGAAACTCCATTCACACTTTTTATTATTCAGCTTACTGTGGAGACACATGCTGGAACTTTTTTTTATTTTTATGTTTTGTAGTTTATGAGTTATTTAACTTAAACGCCCAATGCATTCTCTATGGCAATAGCACAAAATTTGGCATGCTAATAGTCCTACATACTTACACCTAGCAACCCCATTCTAGCCTACTTAGGTTCATCTTACGGTGGACATGTTTGCCTGAAAAGGAATCTTTGAAATGTTTCATAGTTTTAGAAATATAGTGCTTTCAAATTTGAGACATTTAACATGGGGCTCAATGGCAGCTCTATAGGCACGTCAAAAGTCACTTTCACCTAGAAACTCCATTCACACTTTTTATTATTCAGCTTACTGTGGAGACACATGCTGGAACTTTTTTTTATTTTTATGTTTTGTAGTTTATGAGTTATTTAACTTAAACGCCCAATGCATTCTCTATGGCAATAGCACAAACTTTGGCATGCTACTAGTCCTACATACTTACACCTAGCAACCCCATTCTAGCCTACTTAGGTTCATCTTACAGTGGACATGTTTGCCTGAAAAGGAATCTTTGAAATGTGTCATAGTTTTAGAAATATAGTGCTTTCAAATTTGAGACATTTAACATGGGGCTCAATGGCAGCTCTATAGGCACGTCAAAAGTCACTTTCACCTAGAAACTCCATTCACACTTTTTATTATTCAGCTTACTGTGGAGACACATGCTGGAACTTTTTTTTATTTTTATGTTTTGTAGTTTATGAGTTATTTAACTTAAACGCCCAATGCATTCTCTATGGCAATAGCACAAAATTTGGCATGCTAATAGTCCTACATACTTACACCTAGCAACCCCATTCTAGCCTACTTAGGTTCATCTTACGGTGGACATGTTTGCCTGAAAAGGAATCTTTGAAATGTTTCATAGTTTTAGAAATATAGTGCTTTCAAATTTGAGACATTTAACATGGGGCTCAATGGCAGCTCTATAGGCACGTCAAAAGTCACTTTCACCTAGAAACTCCATTCACACTTTTTATTATTCAGCTTACTGTGGAGACACATGCTGTAACTTTTTTATTTTGAAATGTTTTGTAGTTTATGAGTTATTTAACTTAAACGCCCAATGCATTCTCTATGGCAATAGCACAAATTTGGCATGCTATTAGTCCCACATACTTACACCTAGCAACCCCATTCTAGCCTACTTAGGTTCATCTTACGGTGGACATGTTTGCCTTAAAAGGAATCTTTGAAATGTTTAATAGTTTTAGAAATATAGTGCTTTCAAATTTGAGACATTTAACATGGGGCTCAATGGCAGCTCTATAGGCACGTCAAAAGTCACTTTCACCTAGAAACTCCATTCACACTTTTTATGATTCAGCTTACTGTGGAGACACATGCTGTAACTTTTTTATTTTGAAATGTTTTGTAGTTTATGAGTTATTTAACTTAAACGCCCAATGCATTCTCTATGGCATTAGCACAAATTTGGCATGCTATTAGTCCTACATACTTACACCATTACCATTCTAGCCTACTTAGGTTCATCTTACGGTGGACATGTTTGCCTGAAAAGGAATCTTTGAAATGTTTCATAGTTTTAGAAATATACAGCTTTCAAATTTGAGACCTTTATAATGGGGCTCAATGGTCTTACCCCACCCTCGCCTACTCTCCCCCTGCCTGTGAAAAGAAAAGTGTCACAGAGCCACATGACTAATGTGGGATTTGAACCCTGGACCTGTGGATCACAAGCACAGCCACTCATCACACTGAGCTAACTGCTGATTACTACACCACAGCTTTTCTGTCCTATTTGATGTTAGTGTTAGTGTTTTAACGATGGGCTATAACCCATGTTTTTTTTGTTTTTTTTAATTTTTTTCAAAACCTCAAAAATGATGAAAAACGGCGTGCTATAGTATGCCGTACGGTATGGGCTATAGCCCATGTTCAAAAACGATGAAAAACGAGTTTAAATAAAATATCAACATTAAAAAAAACGATGGGCTATAACCCATGTTTTTTTTTTTTTTTTTTTTTTAACCTCAAAAATTATGAAAAACGGCGTGCTATAGTATGCCGTACGGTATGGGCTATAGCCCATGTTCAAAAATGATGAAAAACGAGGTTAAAAAAATATATAAAAATTTCAAAAAACGATGGGCTATAACCCATGTTTTTTTTTTTTTTTTTTTTTTTTTAACCTAAAAAATTATGAAAAACGGCGTGCTATAGTATGCCGTACGGTATGGGCTATAGCCCATGTTCAAAAATGATGAAAAACGAGGTTAAAAAAATATATCAACATTAAAAAAAACGATGGGCTATAACCCATGTTTTTTTTTTTTTTTTTTTTTTAACCTCAAAAATTATGAAAAACGGCGTGCTATAGTATGCCGTACGGTATGGGCTATAGCCCATGTTCAAAAATGATGAAAAACGAGGTTAAAAAAATATATCAAAATTTCAAAAAACGATGGGCTATAACCCATGTTTTTTTTTTTTTTTTTTTTTTTTTAACCTAAAAAATTATGAAAAACGGCGTGCTATAGTATGCCGTACGGTATGGGCTATAGCCCATGTTCAAAAATGATGAAAAACGAGGTTAAAAAAATATATCAAAATTTCAAAAAACGATGGGCTATAACCAATGTTTTTTTTTTTTTTTTTTTTTTTTTTATCCTCAAAAATGATGAAAAACAGCGTGCTATAGTATACCGTACGGTAGGGGCTATAGCCCATGTTCAAAAATGATGAAAAACGAGGTTAAAAAAATATATCAAAATTTCAAAAAACGATGGGCTATAACCCATGTTTTTTTTGTTTTTTTTTTTTTTTTCAAAACCTCAAAAATGATGAAAAACGGCGTGCTATAGTATGCCGTACGGTATGGGCTATAGCCCATGTTCAAAAATGATGAAAAACGAGTTTTTCTTTTTTTTTTCAAAATTTCAAAAAACGATGGGCTATAACCCATGTTTTTTTTTTTTTTCATTTTTTTCAAAACCTCAAAAATGATGAAAAACGGTGTGCTATAGTATGCCGTACGGTATGGGCTATAGCCCATGTTAAAAAATGATGAAAAACTAGGTTAATTTTTTTTTCCAAAATTTCAAAAAACGATGGGCTATAACCCATGTTTTTTTCATTTTTTTTCATTTTTTTCAAATCCTCAAAAATGATGAAAAACGGCGTGCTATAGTATGCCGTACGATATGGGCTATAGCCCATGGTCCAAAATGATGAAAAACGAGGATATTATTTTTTTCAAAAATTAAAAAAAACAATGGGCTATAACCCATTGTGTTTTTGAAATTTTTCCAAATCCTCAAAAATGATGAAAAACGGCGTGCTACAGTATAGTATGCTGTACGATATGGGCTATAGCCCATATCCTTGCGGTGTATAGCGGTGTATGAGAATGGGTGTTGCGGAGGATGAGAGCATTCCTCTCATCCTCCGCAACACAATGCATTCTCTATGGCAATAGCACAAACTTTGGCATGCTACTAGTCCTACATACTTACACCTAGCAACCCCATTCTAGCCTACTTAGGTTCATCTTACGGTGGACATGTTTGCCTGAAAAGGAATCTTTGAAATGTGTCATAGTTTTAGAAATATAGTGCTTTCAAATTTGAGACATTTAACATGGGGCTCAATGGCAGCTCTATAGGCACGTCAAAAGTCACTTTCACCTAGAAACTCCATTCACACTTTTTATTATTCAGCTTACTGTGGAGACACATGCTGGAACTTTTTTTTATTTTTATGTTTTGTAGTTTATGAGTTATTTAACTTAAACGCCCAATGCATTCTCTATGGCAATAGCACAAACTTTGGCATGCTACTAGTCCTACATACTTACACCTAGCAACCCCATTCTAGCCTACTTAGGTTCATCTTACGGTGGACATGTTTGCCTGAAAAGGAATCTTTGAAATGTGTCATAGTTTTAGAAATATAGTGCTTTCAAATTTGGGACATTTAACATGGGGCTCAATGGCAGCTCTATAGGCACGTCAAAAGTCACTTTCACCTAGAAACTCCATTCACACTTTTTATGATTCAGCTTACTGTGGAGACACATGCTGTAACTTTTTTATTTTGAAATGTTTTGTAGTTTATGAGTTATTTAACTTAAACGCCCAATGCATTCTCTATGGCAATAGCACAAATTTGGCATGCTATTAGTCCTACATACTTACACCTAGCAACCCCATTCTAGCCTACTTAGGTTCATCTTACGGTGGACATGTTTGCCTTAAAAGGAATCTTTGAAATGTTTAATAGTTTTAGAAATATAGTGCTTTCAAATTTGAGACATTTAACATGGCTCAATGGCAGCTCTATAGGCACGTCAAAAGTCACTTTCACCTAGAAACTCCATTCACACTTTTTATGATTCAGCTTACTGTGGAGACACATGCTGTAACTTTTTTATTTTGAAATGTTTTGTAGTTTATGAGTTATTTAACTTAAACGCCCAATG
Source organism: Protomyctophum parallelum (assembly GCF_964188405.1). Classification (NCBI taxonomy): domain Eukaryota; kingdom Metazoa; phylum Chordata; class Actinopteri; order Myctophiformes; family Myctophidae; genus Protomyctophum; species Protomyctophum parallelum. Next base: position 46,182,522 of record NC_139698.1, read on the forward strand.
CATTCTCTATGGCAATAGCACAAATTTGGCATGCTATTAGTCCTACATACTTACACCATTACCATTCTAGCCTACTTAGGTTCATCTTACGGTGGACATGTTTGCCTGAAAAGGAATCTTTGAAATGTTTCATAGTTTTAGAAATATATAGCTTTCAAATTTGAGACCTTTATAATGGGGCTCAATGGCCTTACCCCACCCTCGCCTACTCTCCCCCTGCCTGTGAAAAGAAAAGTGTCACAGAGCCACATGACTAATGTGGGATTTGAACCCTGGACCTGTGGATCACAAGCACTGCCACTCATCACACTGAGCTAACTGCTGATTACTACAACACAGCTTTTCTGTCCTATTTGATGTTAGTGTTAGTGTTTTTACGATGGGCTATAACCCATGTTTTTTTTGTTTTTTTTAATTTTTTTCAAAACCTCAAAAATGATGAAAAACGGCGTGCTATAGTATGCCGTACGGTATGGGCTATAGCCCATGTTCAAAAACGATGAAAAACGAGTTTAAAAAAAATATCAACATTTAAAAAAACGATGGGCTATAACCCATGTTTTTTTTTTGTTTTTTGTTTTAACCTCAAAAATTATGAAAAACGGCGTGCTATAGTATGCCGTACGGTATGGGCTATAGCCCATGTTCAAAAATGATGAAAAACGAGGTTAAAAAAAAATATCAAAATTTCAAAAAACGATGGGCTATAACCCATGTTTTTTTTTTTTTTTTTTTTTCAAAACCTCAAAAATGATGAAAAACGGCATGCTATAGTATGCCGTACGGTATGGGCTATAGCCCATGTTCAAAAATGATGAAAAACGAGTTTTTTTTTTTTTTTCAAAATTTCAAAAAACGATGGGCTATAACCCATGTTTGTTTTTTTTTCACTTTTTTTCAAAACCTCAAAAATGATGAAAAACGGCGTGCTATAGTAGGCCGTACGGTATGGGCTATAGCCCATGTTAAAAAATGATGAAAAACTAGGTTAATTTTTTTTTCAAAATTTCAAAAAACGATGGGCTATAACCCATGTTTTTTTTGTTTTTTTCATTTTTTTCAAAACCTCAAAAATGATGAAAAACTGCGTGCTATAGTATGCCGTACGGTATGGGCTATAGCCCATGTTCAAAAACGATGAAAAACGAGGTTAAAAAAAATATCAACATTTAAAAAAACGATGGGCTATAACCCATGTTTTTTTTGTTTTTGTTTTTTTCAAAACCTCAAAAATTATGAAAAACGGCGTGCTATAGTATGCCGTACGGTATGGGCTATAGCCCATGTTCAAAAATGATGAAAAACGAGGTTAAAAAAATATATCAAAATTTCAAAAAACGATGGGCTATAACCCATGTTTTTTTTTTTTTTTTTTTTTTCAAAACCTCAAAAATTATGAAAAACGGCGTGCTATAGTATGCCGTACGGTATGGGCTATAGCCCATGTTAAAAATGATGAAAAACGAGGTTAAAAAAATATATAAAAATTTCAAAAAACGATGGGCTATAACCCATGTTTTTTTTTTTTTTTTTTTTTTCAAAACCTCAAAAATTATGAAAAACTGCGTGCTATAGTATGCCGTACGGTATGGGCTATAGCCCATGTTAAAAAATGATGAAAAACGAGGTTAAAAAAATATATCAAAATTTCAAAAAACGATGGGCTATAACAAATGTTTTTTTTTTTTTTTTTTTTTTTTTTTTATCCTCAAAAATGATGAAAAACAGCGTGCTATAGTATACCGTACGGTAGGGGCTATAGCCCATGTTCAAAAATGATGAAAAACGAGGTTAAAAAAATATATCAAAATTTCAAAAAACGATGGGCTATAACCCATGTTTTTTTTTTTTTTTTTTTTTTCAAAACCTCAAAAATGATGAAAAACGGCGTGCTATAGTATGCCGTACGGTATGGGCTATAGCCCATGTTCAAAAATGATGAAAAACGAGTTTTTCTTTTTTTTTTCAAAATTTCAAAAAACGATGGGCTATAACCCATGTTTTTTTTTTTTCCATTTTTTTCAAAACCTCAAAAATGATGAAAAACGGTGTGCTATAGTATGCCGTACGGTATGGGCTATAGCCCATGTTAAAAAATGATGAAAAACTAGGTTCATTTTTTTTTCAAAATTTCAAAAAACGATGGGCTATAACCCATGTTTTTTTCATTTTTTTCCATTTTTTTCAAATCCTCAAAAATGATGAAAAACGGCGTGCTATAGTATGCCGTACGATATGGGCTATAGCCCATGGTCCAAAATGATGAAAAACGAGGATATTATTTTTTTCAAAAATTAAAAAAAACAATGGGCTATAACCCATTGTGTTTTTGAAATTTTTCCAAATCCTCAAAAATGATGAAAAACGGCGTGCTACAGTATAGTATGCTGTACGATATGGGCTATAGCCCATATCCTTGCGGTGTATAGCGGTGTATGAGAATGGGTGTTGCGGAGGATGAGAGCATTCCTCTCATCCTCCGCAACACAATGCATTCTCTATGGCAATAGCACAAACTTTGGCATGCTACTAGTCCTACATACTTACACCTAGCAACCCCATTCTAGCCTACTTAGGTTCATCTTACGGTGGACATGTTTGCCTGAAAAGGAATCTTTGAAATGTGTCATAGTTTTAGAAATATAGTGCTTTCAAATTTGAGACATTTAACATGGGGCTCAATGGCAGCTCTATAGGCACGTCAAAAGTCACTTTCACCTAGAAACTCCATTCACACTTTTTATTATTCAGCTTACTGTGGAGACACATGCTGGAACTTATTTTTATTTTTATGTTTTGTAGTTTATGAGTTATTTAACTTAAACGCCCAATGCATTCTCTATGGCAATAGCACAAAATTTGGCATGCTAATAGTCCTACATACTTACACCTAGCAACCCCATTCTAGCCTACTTAGGTTCATCTTACGGTGGACATGTTTGCCTGAAAAGGAATCTTTGAAATGTTTCATAGTTTTAGAAATATAGTGCTTTCAAATTTGAGACATTTAACATGGGGCTCAATGGCAGCTCTATAGGCACGTCAAAAGTCACTTTCACCTAGAAACTCCATTCACACTTTTTATTATTCAGCTTACTGTGGAGACACATGCTGGAACTTTTTTTTATTTTTATGTTTTGTAGTTTATGAGTTATTTAACTTAAACGCCCAATGCATTCTCTATGGCAATAGCACAAACTTTGGCATGCTACTAGTCCTACATACTTACACCTAGCAACCCCATTCTAGCCTACTTAGGTTCATCTTACGGTGGACATGTTTGCCTGAAAAGGAATCTTTGAAATGTGTCATAGTTTTAGAAATATAGTGCTTTCAAATTTGAGACATTTAACATGGGGCTCAATGGCAGCTCTATAGGCACGTCAAAAGTCACTTTCACCTAGAAACTCCATTCACACTTTTTATTATTCAGCTTACTGTGGAGACACATGCTGTAACTTTTTTATTTTGAAATGTTTTGTAGTTTATGAGTTATTTAACTTAAACGCCCAATGCATTCTCTATGGCAATAGCACAAATTTGGCATGCTATTAGTCCCACATACTTACACCTAGCAACCCCATTCTAGCCTACTTAGGTTCATCTTACGGTGGACATGTTTGCCTTAAAAGGAATCTTTGAAATGTTTAATAGTTTTAGAAATATAGTGCTTTCAAATTTGAGACATTTAACATGGGGCTCAATGGCAGCTCTATAGGCACGTCAAAAGTCACTTTCACCTAGAAACTCCATTCACACTTTTTATGATTCAGCTTACTGTGGAGACACATGCTGTAACTTTTTTATTTTGAAATGTTTTGTAGTTTATGAGTTATTTAACTTAAACGCCCAATGCATTCTCTATGGCATTAGCACAAATTTGGCATGCTATTAGTCCTACATACTTACACCATTACCATTCTAGCCTACTTAGGTTCATCTTACGGTGGACATGTTTGCCTGAAAAGGAATCTTTGAAATGTTTCATAGTTTTAGAAATATACAGCTTTCAAATTTGAGACCTTTATAATGGGGCTCAATGGCCTTACCCCACCCTCGCCTACTCTCCCCCTGCCTGTGAAAAGAAAAGTGTCACAGAGCCACATGACTAATGTGGGATTTGAACCCTGGACCTGTGGATCACAAGCACAGCCACTCATCACACTGAGCTAACTGCTGATTACTACAACACAGCTTTTCTGTCCTATTTGATGTTAGTGTTAGTGTTTTAACGATGGGCTATAACCCATGTTTTTTTTGTTTTTTTTAATTTTTTTCAAAACCTCAAAAATGATGAAAAACGGCGTGCTATAGTATGCCGTACGGTATGGGCTATAGCCCATGTTCAAAAACGATGAAGAACGAGTTTAAATAAAATATCAACATTTAAAAAAACGATGGGCTATAACCCATGTTTTTTTTTTTAACCTAAAAAATTATGAAAAACGGCGTGCTATAGTATGCCGTACGGTATGGGCTATAGCCCATGTTCAAAAATGATGAAAAACGAGGTTAAAAAAATATATCAAAATTTCAAAAAACGATGGGCTATACCCCATGTTTTTTTTTTTTTTTTTTTTTTCCAAAACCTCAAAAATGATGAAAAACGGCGTGCTATAGTATGCCGTACGGTATGGGCTATAGCCCATGTTCAAAAATGATGAAAAACGAGTTTTTCTTTTTTTTTTCAAAATTTCAAAAAAGGATGGGCTATAACCCATGTTTTTTTTTATTTTTTTCATTTTTTTCAAAACCTCAAAAATGATGAAAAACTGCGTGCTATAGTATGCCGTACGGTATGGGCTATAGCCCATGTTCAAAAACGATGAAAAACGAGGTTAAAAAAAATATCAACATTTAAAAAAACGATGGGCTATAACCCATGTTTTTTTTTTTGTTTTTTTTTTCAAAACCTCAAAAATTATGAAAAACGGCGTGCTATAGTATGCCGTACGGTATGGGCTATAGCCCATGTTCAAAAATGATGAAAAACGAGGTTAAAAAAATATATCAAAATTTCAAAAAACGATGGGCTATAACCCATGTTTTTTTTTTTTTGTTTTTTTTTCAAAACCTCAAAAATTATGAAAAACGGCGTGCTATAGTATGCCGTACGGTATGGGCTATAGCCCATGTTCAAAAATGATGAAAAACGAGGTTAAAAAAATATATCAAAATTTCAAAAAACGATGGGCTATAACCCATGTTTTTTTTTTTTTTTTTTTTTTTTTAACCTCAAAAATGATGAAAAACGGCGTGCTATAGTATGCCGTACGGTATGGGCTATAGCCCATGTTCAAAAATGATGAAAAACGAGTTTTTCTTTTTTTTTTCAAAATTTCAAAAAACGATGGGCTATAACCCATGTTTGTTTTTTTTTCCATTTTTTTCAAAACCTCAAAAATGATGAAAAACGGTGTGCTATAGTATGCCGTACGGTATGGGCTATAGCCCATGTTAAAAAATGATGAAAAACTAGGTTAATTTTTTTTTCAAAATTTCAAAAAACGATGGGCTATAACCCATGTTTTTTTCATTTTTTTTCATTTTTTTCAAATCCTCAAAAATGATGAAAAACGGCGTGCTATAGTATGCCGTACGATATGGGCTATAGCCCATGGTCCAAAATGATGAAAAACGAGGATATTATTTTTTTCAAAAATTAAAAAAAACAATGGGCTATAACCCATTGTGTTTTTGAAATTTTTCCAAATCCTCAAAAATGATGAAAAACGGCGTGCTACAGTATAGTATGCTGTACGATATGGGCTATAGCCCATATCCTTGCGGTGTATAGCGGTGTATGAGAATGGGTGTTGCGGAGGATGAGAGCATTCCTCTCATCCTCCGCAACACAATGCATTCTCTATGGCAATAGCACAAACTTTGGCATGCTACTAGTCCTACATACTTACACCTAGCAACCCCATTCTAGCCTTCTTAGGTTCATCTTACGGTGGACATGTTTGCCTGAAAAGGAATCTTTGAAATGTTTCATAGTTTTAGAAATATAGTGCTTTCAAATTTGAGACATTTAACATGGGGCTCAATGGCAGCTCTATAGGCACGTCAAAAGTCACTTTCACCTAGAAACTCCATTCACACTTTTTATTATTCAGCTTACTGTGGAGACACATGCTGGAACTTTTTTTTATTTTTATGTTTTGTAGTTTATGAGTTATTTAACTTAAACGCCCAATGCATTCTCTATGGCAATAGCACAAAATTTGGCATGCTAATAGTCCTACATACTTACACCTAGCAACCCCATTCTAGCCTACTTAGGTTCATCTTACGGTGGACATGTTTGCCTGAAAAGGAATCTTTGAAATGTTTCATAGTTTTAGAAATATAGTGCTTTCAAATTTGAGACATTTAACATGGGGCTCAATGGCAGCTCTATAGGCACGTCAAAAGTCACTTTCACCTAGAAACTCCATTCACACTTTTTATTATTCAGCTTACTGTGGAGACACATGCTGGAACTTTTTTTTATTTTTATGTTTTGTAGTTTATGAGTTATTTAACTTAAACGCCCAATGCATTCTCTATGGCAATAGCACAAACTTTGGCATGCTACTAGTCCTACATACTTACACCTAGCAACCCCATTCTAGCCTACTTAGGTTCATCTTACGGTGGACATGTTTGCCTGAAAAGGAATCTTTGAAATGTGTCATAGTTTTAGAAATATAGTGCTTTCAAATTTGAGACATTTAACATGGGGCTCAATGGCAGCTCTATAGGCATGTCAAAAGTCACTTTCACCTAGAAACTCCATTCACACTTTTTATTATTCAGCTTACTGTGGAGACACATGCTGGAACTTTTTTTTATTTTTATGTTTTGTAGTTTATGAGTTATTTAACTTAAACGCCCAATGCATTCTCTATGGCAATAGCACAAAATTTGGCATGCTAATAGTCCTACATACTTACACCTAGCAACCCCATTCTAGCCTACTTAGGTTCATCTTACGGTGGACATGTTTGCCTGAAAAGGAATCTTTGAAATGTTTCATAGTTTTAGAAATATAGTGCTTTCAAATTTGAGACATTTAACATGGGGCTCAATGGCAGCTCTATAGGCACGTCAAAAGTCACTTTCACCTAGAAACTCCATTCACACTTTTTATTATTCAGCTTACTGTGGAGACACATGCTGTAACTTTTTTATTTTGAAATGTTTTGTAGTTTATGAGTTATTTAACTTAAACGCCCAATGCATTCTCTATGGCAATAGCACAAATTTGGCATGCTATTAGTCCCACATACTTACACCTAGCAACCCCATTCTAGCCTACTTAGGTTCATCTTACGGTGGACATGTTTGCCTTAAAAGGAATCTTTGAAATGTTTAATAGTTTTAGAAATATAGTGCTTTCAAATTTGAGACATTTAACCTGGGGCTCAATGGCAGCTCTATAGGCACGTCAAAAGTCACTTTCACCTAGAAACTCCATTCACACTTTTTATGATTCAGCTTACTGTGGAGACACATGCTGTAACTTTTTTATTTTGAAATGTTTTGTAGTTTATGAGTTATTTAACTTAAACGCCCAATGCATTCTCTATGGCATTAGCACAAATTTGGCATGCTATTAGTCCTACATACTTACACCATTACCATTCTAGCCTACTTAGGTTCATCTTACGGTGGACATGTTTGCCTGAAAAGGAATCTTTGAAATGTTTCATAGTTTTAGAAATATACAGCTTTCAAATTTGAGACCTTTATAATGGGGCTCTATAGAGCACCGAAGTCCTGACGTAACTCGCTCATCCCGACGATTCCCCTGGTTCACGGAAGTAGTTTCTCTATGGAGAATAACATGGGGTGATCTTAATATCGTCTACTATAAGCGTTGTGGTCCAAAAATAAACAAGCTGTCTCGGCGTTATTGTCAGGGAGGTGTCTCTGTATCGTTTGCAACAGTCAGTCACTCATATATGATACAGTCTGCTTCTAGCGAAAATCTAACTAATTCAGCAGCAGTAACATTAGCGTTTTCTCTCAGTCAGTTGATTCTTCATATCCATGTGAGTGAAGCGGCCGGGATGACATGTTTATTTTTCAAACACAGTTCTTATATGAATCAATCTAAAACTCCTCCTATGGTGATTTCAATGCAACTAAACAAATACATGAACCTGGGGACTGACGCCCTCTACTGAAAGTGACGTCAGACTTCGGTGCTCTATGGCCTTACCCCACCCTCGCCTACTCTCCCCCTGCCTGTGAAAAGAAAAGTGTCACAGAGCCACATGACTAATGTGGGATTTGAACCCTGGACCTGTGGATCACAAGCAGAGCCACTCATCACACTGAGCTAACTGCTGATTACTACAACACAGCTTTTCTGTCCTATTTGATGTTAGTGTTAGTGTTTTAACGATGGGCTATAACCCATGTTTTTTTTGTTTTTTTTAAATTTTTTCAAAACCTCAAAAATGATGAAAAACGGCGTGCTATAGTATGCCGTACGGTATGGGCTATAGCCCATGTTCAAAAACGATGAAGAACGAGTTTAAATAAAATATCAACATTTAAAAAAACGATGGGCTATAACCCATGTTTTTTTTTTGTTTTTTTTTTTTAACCTCAAAAATTATGAAAAACGGCGTGCTATAGTATGCCGTACGGTATGGGCTATAGCCCATGTTCAAAAATGATGAAAAACGAGGTTAAAAAAATATATCAAAATTTCAAAAAACGATGGGCTATAACCCATGTTTTTTTTTTTGTTTTTTTTTCCAAAACCTCAAAAATGATGAAAAACGGCGTGCTATAGTATGCCGTACGGTATGGGCTATAGCCCATGTTCAAAAATGATGAAAAACGAGTTTTTCTTTTTTTTTTCAAAATTTCAAAAAAAATGGGCTATAACCCATGTTTTTTTTTTTTTTTTTTTTTTTTAAACCTCAAAAATTATGAAAAACGGCGTGCTATAGTATGCCGTACGGTATGGGCTATAGCCCATGTTAAAAAATGATGAAAAACTAGGTTAATTTTTTTTCAAAATTTCAAAAAACGATGGGCTATAACCCATGTTTTTTTTTTTTTTTTCATTTTTTTCAAAACCTCAAAAATGATGAAAAACTGCGTGCTATAGTATGCCGTACGGTATGGGCTATAGCCCATGTTCAAAAACGATGAAAAACGAGGTTAAAAAAAATATCAACATTTAAAAAAACGATGGGCTATAACCCATGTTTTTTTTTTGTTTTTTTTTCAAAACCTCAAAAATTATGAAAAACGGCGTGCTATAGTATGCCGTACGGTATGGGCTATAGCCCATGTTCAAAAATGATGAAAAACGAGGTTAAAAAAATATATCAAAATTTCAAAAAACGATGGGCTATAACCCATGTTTTTTTTTTTTTTTTTTTTTCAAAACCTCAAAAATTATGAAAAACGGCGTGCTATAGTATGCCGTACGGTATGGGCTATAGCCCATGTTCAAAAATGATGAAAAACGAGGTTAAAAAAATATATCAAAATTTCAAAAAACGATGGGCTATAACCCATGTTTTTTTTTTGTTTTGTTTTTTCAAAACCTCAAAAATTATGAAAAACGGCGTGCTATAGTATGCCGTACGGTATGGGCTATAGCCCATGTTAAAAAATGATGAAAAACTAGGTTAATTTTTTTTTCAAAATTTCAAAAAACGATGGGCTATAACCCATGTTTTTTTTTTTTTTTTTTTTTTTTTTTAAAACCTCAAAAATGATGAAAAACTGCGTGCTATAGTATGCCGTACGGTATGGGCTATAGCCCATGTTCAAAAACGATGAAAAACGAGGTTAAAAAAAATATCAACATTAAAAAAAACGATGGGCTATAACCCATGTTTTTTTTTTTGTTTTTTTTTTCAAAACCTCAAAAATTATGAAAAACGGCGTGCTATAGTATGCCGTACGGTATGGGCTATAGCCCATGTTCAAAAATGATGAAAAACGAGGTTAAAAAAATATATCAAAATTTCAAAAAACGATGGGCTATAACCCATGTTTTTTTTTTCTTTTTTTTTTCAAAACCTCAAAAATTATGAAAAACGGCGTGCTATAGTATGCCGTACGGTATGGGCTATAGCCCATGTTCAAAAATGATGAAAAACGAGGTTAAAAAAATATATCAAAATTTCAAAAAACGATGGGCTATAACCCATGTTTTTTTTTTTTTTTTTTTTTTCAAAACCTCAAAAATTATGAAAAACGGCGTGCTATAGTATGCCGTACGGTATGGGCTATAGCCCATGTTCAAAAATGATGAAAAACGAGGTTAAAAAAATATATCAAAATTTCAAAAAACGATGGGCTATAACCCATGTTTTTTTTTTTTTTTTTTTTTCAAAACCTCAAAAATGATGAAAAACGGCGTGCTATAGTATGCCGTACGGTATGGGCTATAGCCCATGTTCAAAAATGATGAAAAACGAGTTTTTCTTTTTTTTTTCAAAATTTCAAAAAACGATGGGCTATAACCCATGTTTTTTTTTTTTTCATTTTTTTCAAAACCTCAAAAATGATGAAAAACGGCGTGCTATAGTATGCCGTACGGTATGGGCTATAGCCCTTGTTAAAAAATGATGAAAATCTAGGTTAATTTTTTTTTCAAAATTTCAAAAAACGATGGGCTTTAACCCATGTTTTTTTCATTTTTTTTCATTTTTTTCAAATCCTCAAAAATGATGAAAAACGGCGTGCTATAGTATGCCGTACGATATGGGCTATAGCCCATGGTCCAAAATGATGAAAAACGAGGATATTATTTTTTTCAAAAATTAAAAAAAACAATGGGCTATAACCCATCGTGTTTTTGAAATTTTTCCAAATCCTCAAAAATGATGAAAAACGGCGTGCTACAGTATAGTATGCTGTACGATATGGGCTATAGCCCATATCCTTGCGGTGTATAGCGGTGTATGAGAATGGGTGTTGCGGAGGATGAGAGCATTCCTCTCATCCTCCGCAACACAATGCATTCTCTATGGCAATAGCCAGGGCTGCACACAACTTTTTTGGTCTAGTACTCAGAAGAGCACCTGGAGGAGTTGCTTGGTGCTCCTAAAATGCGGCGACCCGTCTCGCCGGATGGATAAAAGAGGGATGAATAACTTATAGCAAAACAATATTTATTGGATGAGTGGGGAGTCAATGGAGGGTATTGCAACTCTAGATTTAGCCCTAGAATGGCTCTTGTTGTAGATTCATCCCATTATTAAAAATATATAAATTTGCTAAAATCTAGGTCCATGTGTGGTCCAGCCCTATGGAATGCATATTATAATAAAAACAAGTTAACAACTTAATACTTCCTAAGGATAATATGATATGAGCATCAAAGCAATATTTAGATTTTTTATTATTTTGTATTTAAATAACCAATCTACTAGCTCACAACGTGTTGCGACACGTTGTGAGCTTGCAGATCAGCTATTTTTTTAACATGCGACACATCGTACGGCGAAGCATACATCAGGCTTCCCTAGTTCCCTTTTGTTTTTAGATGAGGCGACGTACGTAGTCAGACAGTCAGAAACACATGGCTCCTCGGTGAAAAAATAAACAGTGTACACTACCCGACTTTACGATAATAAGGCACAGTATGTCGAGACACGGTGTTCATGTTGGGCAGCAGCAGTGCCAGTCCGCAATGCTTTAAACTCTTCCCACTCCACTATGTCGGAACTAAAACCTTAGTACCCGTAAAAAGTCGGTGGCCGGTGCCTAGGCTGTGAGAGACGCTAATACAGTTTCTGCCTCGGATTCGGGTTTTGAGACGGCATCGCACACGAGCAACCATGCTGCTCCAACAGCCGGAAAACAAACACAAGCACAGCGGCAAATGGGAAGAGTGCAAAGCATCCAAAGCATGACCTTTTACACCGGGGACTACAGTAGTTTGCTATCTGAAACGGAGAAGAGAAGACGAAACTATTTGTGTAAGGTTTTCCTGTCAACCGCCCTCCGCCTCCTCCCAGGCTCCTAGCAGAAAGCAGCATGGATCCTCCCCCTTTTGAGTAAGGACGCGCTGTGATTGGGCCAGTAGCCACTTTGAGTGGCAGTCGGTGGGAAATGCTCTCGCCACAACATTTTCTAGTATTCTGGCCATAATAATCATTCTGGGCGGCCCCAGCTGTTGGTACGCAGAAGCGCTTCCCGGCGCTTGATTGACAGCGCATTTTTATTTTTTACCGCGCATGCGCACCTGCGCACCACTTATGTGCAGCCCTGGCAATAGCACAAACTTTGGCATGCTACTAGTCCTACATACTTACACCTAGCAACCCCATTCTAGCCTACTTAGGTTCATCTTACGGTGGACATGTTTGCCTGAAAAGGAATCTTTGAAATGTTTCATAGTTTTAGAAATATAGTGCTTTCAAATTTGAGACATTTAACATGGGGCTCAATGGCAGCTCTATAGGCACGTCAAAAGTCACTTTCACCTAGAAACTCCATTCACACTTTTTATTATTCAGCTTACTGTGGAGACACATGCTGGAACTTTTTTTTATTTTTATGTTTTGTAGTTTATGAGTTATTTAACTTAAACGCCCAATGCATTCTCTATGGCAATAGCACAAAATTTGGCATGCTAATAGTCCTACATACTTACACCTAGCAACCCCATTCTAGCCTACTTAGGTTCATCTTACGGTGGACATGTTTGCCTGAAAAGGAATCTTTGAAATGTTTCATAGTTTTAGAAATATAGTGCTTTCAAATTTGAGACATTTAACATGGGGCTCAATGGCAGCTCTATAGGCACGTCAAAAGTCACTTTCACCTAGAAACTCCATTCACACTTTTTATTATTCAGCTTACTGTGGAGACACATGCTGGAACTTTTTTTTATTTTTATGTTTTGTAGTTTATGAGTTATTTAACTTAAACGCCCAATGCATTCTCTATGGCAATAGCACAAACTTTGGCATGCTACTAGTCCTACATACTTACACCTAGCAACCCCATTCTAGCCTACTTAGGTTCATCTTACGGTGGACATGTTTGCCTTAAAAGGAATCTTTGAAATGTTTAATAGTTTTAGAAATATAGTGCTTTCAAATTTGAGACATTTAACATGGGGCTCAATGGCAGCTCTATAGGCACGTCAAAAGTCACTTTCACCTAGAAACTCCATTCACACTTTTTATGATTCAGCTTACTGTGGAGACACATGCTGTAACTTTTTTATTTTGAAATGTTTTGTAGTTTATGAGTTATTTAACTTAAACGCCCAATGCATTCTCTATGGCAATAGCACAAATTTGGCATGCTATTAGTCCTACATACTTACATCATTACCATTCTAGCCTACTTAGGTTCATCTTACGGTGGACATGTTTGCCTGAAAAGGAATCTTTGAAATGTTTCATAGTTTTAGAAATATATAGCTTTCAAATTTGAGACCTTTATAATGGGGCTCAATGGCCTTACCCCACCCTCGCCTACTCTCCCCCTGCCTGTGAAAAGAAAAGTGTCACAGAGCCACATGACTAATGTGGGATTTGAACCCTGGACCTGTGGATCACAAGCACAGCCACTCATCACACTGAGCTAACTGCTGATTACTACAACACAGCTTTTCTGTCCTATTTGATGTTAGTGTTAGTGTTTTAACGATGGGCTATAACCCATGTTTTTTTTGTTTTTTTTAATTTTTTTCAAAACCTCAAAAATGATGAAAAACGGCGTGCTATAGTATGCCGTACGGTATGGGCTATAGCCCATGTTCAAAAACGATGAAAAACGGGTTTAAAAAAAATATCAACATTTAAAAAAACGATGGGCCGTACGGTATGGGCTATAGCCCATGTTCAAAAATGATGAAAAACGAGTTTTTCTTTTTTTTTTCAAAATTAAAAAAAACGATGGGCTATAACCCATGTTTTTTTTTCTTTTTTCATTTTTTTCAAAACCTCAAAAATGATGAAAAACTGCGTGCTATAGTATGCCGTACGGTATGGGCTATAGCCCATGTTCAAAAACGATGAAAAACGAGGTTAAAAAAAATATCAACATTTAAAAAAACGATGGGCTATAACCCATGTTTTTTTTGTTTTGTTTTTTTTCAAAACCTCAAAAATGATGAAAAACGGCGTGCTATAGTATGCCGTACGGTATGGGCTATAGCCCATGTTCAAAAACGATGAAAAACGAGTTTAAAAAAAATATCAACATTTAAAAAAACGATGGGCTATAACCCATGTTTTTTTTTTTTTTTTTTTTTTTTTTTTTTTTTTACCTCAAAAATTATGAAAAACGGCGTGCTATAGTATGCCGTACGGTATGGGCTATAGCCCATGTTCAAAAATGATGAAAAACGAGGTTAAAAAAATATATCAAAATTTCAAAAAACGATGGGCTATAACCCATGTTTTTTTTGTTTGTTTTTTTTTCAAAACCTCAAAAATGATGAAAAACGGCGTGCTATAGTATGCCGTACGGTATGGGCTATAGCCCATGTTCAAAAATGATGAAAAACGAGTTTTTCTTTTTTTTTTCAAAATTTCAAAAAACGATGGGCTATAACCCATGTTTGTTTTTTTTTCAATTTTTTCAAAACCTCAAAAATGATGAAAAACGGCGTGCTATAGTATGCCGTACGGTATGGGCTATAGCCCATGTTCAAAAATGAAGAAAAACGAGTTTTTCTTTTTTTTTTCAAAATTTCAAAAAACGATGGGCTATAACCCATGTTTGTTTTTTTTTCATTTTTTTCAAAACCTCAAAAATGATGAAAAACGGCGTGCTATAGTATGCCGTACGGTATGGGCTATAGCCCATGTTCAAAAATGAAGAAAAACGAGTTTTTCTTTTTTTTTTTCAAAATTTCAAAAAACGATGGGCTATAACCCATGTTTGTTTTTTTTTCATTTTTTTCAAAACCTCAAAAATGATGAAAAACGGCGTGCTATAGTATGCCGTACGGTATGGGCTATAGCCCATGTTAAAAAATGATGAAAAACTAGGTTAATTTTTTTTTCAAAATTTCAAAAAACGATGGGCTATAACCCATGTTTGTTTGTTTTTTTCATTTTTTTCAAAACCTCAAAAATGATGAAAAACTGCGTGCTATAGTATGCCGTACGGTATGGGCTATAGCCCATGTTCAAAAACGATGAAAAACGAGGTTAAAAAAAATATCAACATTTAAAAAAACGATGGGCTATAACCCATGTTTTTTTTTTGTTTTTTTTTTTCAAAACCTCAAAAATGATGAAAAACGGCGTGCTATAGTATGCCGTACGGTATGGGCTATAGCCCATGTTCAAAAATGATGAAAAACGAGGTTAAAAAAATATATCAAAATTTCAAAAAACGATGGGCTATAACCCATGTTTTTTTTTTTTTTTTTTTTTTCAAAACCTCAAAAATGATGAAAAACGGCGTGCTATAGTATGCCGTACGGTATGGGCTATAGCCCATGTTCAAAAATGATGAAAAACGAGTTTTTCTTTTTTTTTTCAAAATTTCAAAAAACGATGGGCTATAACCCATGTTTGTTTTTTTTTCAATTTTTTCAAAACCTCAAAAATGATGAAAAACGGCGTGCTATAGTATGCCGTACGGTATGGGCTATAGCCCATGTTCAAAAATGAAGAAAAACGAGTTTTTCTTTTTTTTTTCAAAATTTCAAAAAACGATGGGCTATAACCCATGTTTGTTTTTTTTTCATTTTTTTCAAAACCTCAAAAATGATGAAAAACGGCGTGCTATAGTATGCCGTACGGTATGGGCTATAGCCCATGTTCAAAAATGAAGAAAAACGAGTTTTTCTTTTTTTTTTTCAAAATTTCAAAAAACGATGGGCTATAACCCATGTTTGTTTTTTTTTCATTTTTTTCAAAACCTCAAAAATGATGAAAAACGGCGTGCTATAGTATGCCGTACGGTATGGGCTATAGCCCATGTTAAAAAATGATGAAAAACTAGGTTAATTTTTTTTTCAAAATTTCAAAAAACGATGGGCTATAACCCATGTTTGTTTGTTTTTTTCATTTTTTTCAAAACCTCAAAAATTATGAAAAACTGCGTGCTATAGTATGCCGTACGGTATGGGCTATAGCCCATGTTCAAAAACGATGAAAAACGAGGTTAAAAAAAATATCAACATTTAAAAAAACGATGGGCTATAACCCATGTTTTTTTTTTTTTTTTTTTTTTCAAAACCTCAAAAATGATGAAAAACGGCGTGCTATAGTATGCCGTACGGTATGGGCTATAGCCCATGTTCAAAAATGATGAAAAACGAGGTTAAAAAAATATATCAAAATTTCAAAAAACGATGGGCTATAACCCATGTTTTTTTTTTTTTTTTTTTTTTCAAAACCTCAAAAATGATGAAAAACGGCGTGCTATAGTATGCCGTACGGTATGGGCTATAGCCCATGTTCAAAAATGATGAAAAACTAGTTTTTCTTTTTTTTTTCAAAATTTCAAAAAACGATGGGCTATAACCCATGTTTTTTTTTTTTTCATTTTTTTCAAAACCTCAAAAATGATGAAAAACGGTGTGCTATAGTATGCCGTACGGTATGGGCTATAGCCCATGTTAAAAAATGATGAAAAACTAGGTTAATTTTTTTTTCAAAATTTCAAAAAACGATGGGCTATAACCCATGTATTTTTCATTTTTTTCAAATCCTCAAAAATGATGAAAAACGGCGTGCTATAGTATGCCGTACGATATGGGCTATAGCCCATGGTCCAAAATGATGAAAAACGAGGATATTATTTTTTTCAAAAATAAAAAAAAACAATGGGCTATAACCCATTGTGTTTTTGAAATTTTTCCAAATCCTCAAAAATGATGAAAAACGGCGTGCTACAGTATAGTATGCTGTACGATATGGGCTATAGCCCATATCCTTGCGGTGTATAGCGGTGTATAAGAATGGGTGTTGCGGAGGATGAGAGCATTCCTCTCATCCTCCGCAACACAATGCATTCTCTATGGCAATAGCACAAACTTTGGCATGCTACTAGTCCTACATACTTACACCTAGCAACCCCATTCTAGCCTACTTAGGTTCATCTTACGGTGGACATGTTTGCCTGAAAAGGAATCTTTGAAATGTTTCATAGTTTTAGAAATATAGTGCTTTCAAATTTGAGACATTTAACATGGGGCTCAATGGCAGCTCTATAGGCACGTCAAAAGTCACTTTCACCTAGAAACTCCATTCACACTTTTTATTATTCAGCTTACTGTGGAGACACATGCTGGAACTTTTTTTTATTTTTATGTTTTGTAGTTTATGAGTTATTTAACTTAAACGCCCAATGCATTCTCTATGGCAATAGCACAAAATTTGGCATGCTAATAGTCCTACATACTTACACATAGCAACCCCATTCTAGCCTACTTAGGTTCATCTTACGGTGGACATGTTTGCCTGAAAAGGAATCTTTGAAATGTTTCATAGTTTTAGAAATATAGTGCTTTCAAATTTGAGACATTTAACATGGGGCTCAATGGCAGCTCTATAGGCACGTCAAAAGTCACTTTCACCTAGAAACTCCATTCACACTTTTTATTATTCAGCTTACTGTGGAGACACATGCTGGAACTTTTTTTTATTTTTATGTTTTGTAGTTTATGAGTTATTTAACTTAAACGCCCAATGCATTCTCTATGGCAATAGCACAAACTTTGGCATGCTACTAGTCCTACATACTTACACCTAGCAACCCCATTCTAGCCTACTTAGGTTCATCTTACGGTGGACATGTTTGCCTGAAAAGGAATCTTTGAAATGTGTCATAGTTTTAGAAATATAGTGCTTTCAAATTTGAGACATTTAACATGGGGCTCAATGGCAGCTCTATAGGCACGTCAAAAGTCACTTTCACCTAGAAACTCCATTCACACTTTTTATTATTCAGCTTACTGTGGAGACACATGCTGGAACTTTTTTTTATTTTTATGTTTTGTAGTTTATGAGTTATTTAACTTAAACGCCCAATGCATTCTCTATGGCAATAGCACAAAATTTGGCATGCTAATAGTCCTACATACTTACACCTAGCAACCCCATTCTAGCCTACTTAGGTTCATCTTACGGTGGACATGTTTGCCTGAAAAGGAATCTTTGAAATGTTTCATAGTTTTAGAAATATAGTGCTTTCAAATTTGAGACATTTAACATGGGGCTCAATGGCAGCTCTATAGGCACGTCAAAAGTCACTTTCACCTAGAAACTCCATTCACACTTTTTATTATTCAGCTTACTGTGGAGACACATGCTGGAACTTTTTTTTATTTTTATGTTTTGTAGTTTATGAGTTATTTAACTTAAACGCCCAATGCATTCTCTATGGCAATAGCACAAACTTTGGCATGCTACTAGTCCTACATACTTACACCTAGCAACCCCATTCTAGCCTACTTAGGTTCATCTTACGGTGGACATGTTTGCCTTAAAAGGAATCTTTGAAATGTTTAATAGTTTTAGAAATATAGTGCTTTCAAATTTGAGACATTTAACATGGGGCTCAATGGCAGCTCTATAGGCACGTCAAAAGTCACTTTCACCTAGAAACTCCATTCACACTTTTTATGATTCAGCTTACTGTGGAGACACATGCTGTAACTTTTTTATTTTGAAATGTTTTGTAGTTTATGAGTTATTTAACTTAAACGCCCAATGCATTCTCTATGGCAATAGCACAAATTTGGCATGCTATTAGTCTTACATACTTACATCATTACCATTCTAGCCTACTTAGGTTCATCTTACGGTGGACATGTTTGCCTGAAAAGGAATCTTTGAAATGTTTCATAGTTTTAGAAATATATAGCTTTCAAATTTGAGACCTTTATAATGGGGCTCAATGGCCTTACCCCACCCTCGCCTACTCTCCCCCTGCCTGTGAAAAGAAAAGTGTCACAGAGCCACATGACTAATGTGGGATTTGAACCCTGGACCTGTGGATCACAAGCACAGCCACTCATCACACTGAGCTAACTGCTGATTTCTAAAACACAGCTTTTCTGTCCTATTTGATGTTAGTGTTAGTGTTTTAACGATGGGCTATAACCCATGTTTTGTTTTGTTTTTTGTTTTTTTTCAAAACCTCAAAAATGATGAAAAACGGCGTGCTATAGTATGCCGTACGGTATGGGCTATAGCCCATGTTCAAAAACGATGAAAAACGAGGTTAAAATAAATATCAACATTTAAAAAAACGATGGGCTATAACCCGTGTTTTTTTTTTGTTTTTTTTTTTCAAAACCTCAAAAATTATGAAAAACGGCGTGCTATAGTATGCCGTACGGTATGGGCTATAGCCCATGTTCAAAAATGATGAAAAACGAGGTTAAAAAAATATATCAAAATTTCAAAAAACGATGGGCTATAACCAATGTTTTTTTTTTTTTTTTATCCTCAAAAATGATGAAAAACAGCGTGCTATAGTATACCGTACGGTAGGGGCTATAGCCCATGTTCAAAAATGATGAAAAACGAGGTTAAAAAAATATATCAAAATTTCAAAAAACGATGGGCTATAACCCATGTTTTTTTTTTTTTTTTTTTTTCAAAACCTCAAAAATGATGAAAAACGGCGTGCTATAGTATGCCGTACGGTATGGGCTATAGCCCATGTTCAAAAATGATGAAAAACGAGGTTAAAAAAATATATCAAAATTTCAAAAAACGATGGGCTATAACCAATGTTTTTTTTTTTTTTTTTTTTATCCTCAAAAATGATGAAAAACAACGTGCTATAGTATACCGTACGGTAGGGGCTATAGCCCATGTTCAAAAATGATGAAAAACGAGGTTAAAAAAATATATCAAAATTTCAAAAAACGATGGGCTATAACCCATGTTTTTTTTTTTTTTTTTTTTTTTTTAAACCTCAAAAATGATGAAAAACGGCGTGCTATAGTATGCCGTACGGTATGGGCTATAGCCCATGTTCAAAAACGATGAAAAACGAGGTTAAAATAAATATCAACATTTAAAAAAACGATGGGCTATAACCCGTGTTTTTTTTTTTGTTTTTTTTTCAAAACCTCAAAAATTATGAAAAACGGCGTGCTATAGTATGCCGTACGGTATGGGCTATAGCCCATGTTCAAAAATGATGAAAAACGAGGTTAAAAAAATATATCAAAATTTCAAAAAACGATGGGCTATAACCAATGTTTTTTTTATTTTTTTATCCTCAAAAATGATGAAAAACAGCGTGCTATAGTATACCGTACGGTAGGGGCTATAGCCCATGTTCAAAAATGATGAAAAACGAGGTTAAAAAAATATATCAAAATTTCAAAAAACGATGGGCTATAACCCATGTTTTTTTTTTTTTTTTTTTTTCAAAACCTCAAAAATGATGAAAAACGGCGTGCTATAGTATGCCGTACGGTATGGGCTATAGCCCATGTTCAAAAACGATGAAAAACGAGGTTAAAATAAATATCAACATTTAAAAAAACGATGGGCTATAACCCGTGTTTTTTTTTTTTTTTTTTTTTTCAAAACCTCAAAAATTATGAAAAACGGCGTGCTATAGTATGCCGTACGGTATGGGCTATAGCCCATGTTCAAAAATGATGAAAAACGAGGTTAAAAAAATATATCAAAATTTCAAAAAACGATGGGCTATAACCAATGTTTTTTTTTTTTTTTTATCCTCAAAAATGATGAAAAACAGCGTGCTATAGTATACCGTACGGTAGGGGCTATAGCCCATGTTCAAAAATGATGAAAAACGAGGTTAAAAAAATATATCAAAATTTCAAAAAACGATGGGCTATAACCCATGTTTTTTTTTTGTTTTTTTTTTCAAAACCTCAAAAATGATGAAAAACGGCGTGCTATAGTATGCCGTACGGTATGGGCTATAGCCCATGTTCAAAAATGATGAAAAACGAGGTTAAAAAAATATATCAAAATTTCAAAAAACGATGGGCTATAACCAATGTTTTTTTTTTTTTTTTTTTTATCCTCAAAAATGATGAAAAACAACGTGCTATAGTATACCGTACGGTAGGGGCTATAGCCCATGTTCAAAAATGATGAAAAACGAGGTTAAAAAAATATATCAAAATTTCAAAAAACGATGGGCTATAACCCATGTTTTTTTTTTTTTTTTTTTTTTTCAAAACCTCAAAAATGATGAAAAACGGCGTGCTATAGTATGCCGTACGGTATGGGCTATAGCCCATGTTCAAAAACGATGAAAAACGAGGTTAAAATAAATATCAACATTTAAAAAAACGATGGGCTATAACCCGTGTTTTTTTTTGTTTTGTTTTTTTCAAAACCTCAAAAATTATGAAAAACGGCGTGCTATAGTATGCCGTACGGTATGGGCTATAGCCCATGTTCAAAAATGATGAAAAACGAGGTTAAAAAAATACATCAAAATTTCAAAAAACGATGGGCTATAACCAATGTTTTTTTTATTTTTTTATCCTCAAAAATGATGAAAAACAGCGTGCTATAGTATACCGTACGGTAGGGGCTATAGCCCATGTTCAAAAATGATGAAAAACGAGGTTAAAAAAATATATCAAAATTTCAAAAAACGATGGGCTATAACCCATGTTTTTTTTTTTTTTTTTTTTTCAAAACCTCAAAAATGATGAAAAACGGCGTGCTATAGTATGCCGTACGGTATGGGCTATAGCCCATGTTCAAAAATGATGAAAAACGAGGTTAAAAAAATATATCAAAATTTCAAAAAACGATGGGCTATAACCAATGTTTTTTTTTTTTTTTTTTTATCCTCAAAAATGATGAAAAACAACGTGCTATAGTATACCGTACGGTAGGGGCTATAGCCCATGTTCAAAAATGATGAAAAACGAGGTTAAAAAAATATATCAAAATTTCAAAAAACGATGGGCTATAACCCATGTTCTTTTTTTTTTTTATTTTTTTTTTCAAAACCTCAAAAATGATGAAAAACGGCGTGCTATAGTATGCCGTACGGTATGGGCTATAGCCCATGTTCAAAAATGATGAAAAACTAGTTTTTCTTTTTTTTTTCAAAATTTCAAAAAACGATGGGCTATAACCCATGTTTTTTTTTTTTTTTTTTTTTTTCAAAACCTCAAAAATGATGAAAAACGGCGTGCTATAGTATGCCGTACGGTATGGGCTATAGCCCATGTTAAAAAATGATGAAAAACTAGGTTAATTTTTTTTTCAAAATTTCAAAAAACGATGGGCTACAACCCATGTTTTTTTCTTTTTTTTTCATTTTTTTCAAATCCTCAAAAATGATGAAAAACGGCGTGCTATAGTATGCCGTACGATATGGGCTATAGCCCATGGTCCAAAATGATGAAAAACGAGGATATTATTTTTTTCAAAAATTAAAAAAAACAATGGGCTATAACCCATCGTGTTTTTGAAATTTTTCCAAATCCTCAAAAATGATGAAAAACGGCGTGCTACAGTATAGTATGCTGTACGATATGGGCTATAGCCCATATCCTTGCGGTGTATAGCGGTGTATGCGAATGGGTGTTGCGGAGGATGAGAGCATTCCTCTCATCCTCCGCAACACAATGCATTCTCTATGGCAATAGCACAAACTTTGGCATGCTACTAGTCCTACATACTTACACCTAGCAACCCCATTCTAGCCTACTTAGGTTCATCTTACGGTGGACATGTTTGCCTGAAAAGGAATCTTTGAAATGTTTCATAGTTTTAGAAATATAGTGCTTTCAAATTTGAGACATTTAACATGGGGCTCAATGGCAGCTCTATAGGCACGTCAAAAGTCACTTTCACCTAGAAACTCCATTCACACTTTTTATTATTCAGCTTACTGTGGAGACACATGCTGGAACTTTTTTTTATTTTTATGTTTTGTAGTTTATGAGTTATTTAACTTAAACGCCCAATGCATTCTCTATGGCAATAGCACAAAATTTGGCATGCTAATAGTCCTACATACTTACACCTAGCAACCCCATTCTAGCCTACTTAGGTTCATCTTACGGTGGACATGTTTGCCTGAAAAGGAATCTTTGTAATGTTTCATAGTTTTAGAAATATAGTGCTTTCAAATTTGAGACATTTAACATGGGGCTCAATGGCAGCTCTATAGGCACGTCAAAAGTCACTTTCACCTAGAAACTCCATTCACACTTTTTATTATTCAGCTTACTGTGGAGACACATGCTGGAACTTTTTTTTATTTTGATGTTTTGTAGTTTATGAGTTATTTAACTTAAACGCCCAATGCATTCTCTATGGCAATAGCACAAACTTTGGCATGCTACTAGTCCTACATACTTACACCTAGCAACCCCATTCTAGCCTACTTAGGTTCATCTTACGGTGGACATGTTTGCCTGAAAAGGAATCTTTGAAATGTTTCATAGTTTTAGAAATATAGTGCTTTCAAATTTGAGACATTTAACATGGGGCTCAATGGCAGCTCTATAGGCACGTCAAAAGTCACTTTCACCTAGAAACTCCATTCACACTTTTTATGATTCAGCTTACTGTGGAGACACATGCTGTAACTTTTTTATTTTGAAATGTTTTGTAGTTTATGAGTTATTTAACTTAAACGCCCAATGCATTCTCTATGGCAATAGCACAAATTTGGCATGCTATTAGTCCTACATACTTACACCATTACCATTCTAGCCTACTTAGGTTCATCTTACGGTGGACATGTTTGCCTGAAAAGGAATCTTTGAAATGTTTCATAGTTTTAGAAATATATAGCTTTCAAATTTGAGACCTTTATAATGGGGCTCAATGGCCTTACCCCACCCTCGCCTACTCTCCCCCTGCCTGTGAAAAGAAAAGTGTCACAGAGCCACATGACTAATGTGGGATTTGAACCCTGGACCTGTGGATCACAAGCACAGCCACTCATCACACTGAGCTAACTGCTGATTACTACAACACAGCTTTTCTGTCCTATTTGATGTTAGTTTTAGTGTTTTAACGATGGGCTATAACCCATGTTTTTTTTGTTTTTTTTATTTTTTTTCAAAACCTCAAAAATGATGAAAAACGGCGTGCTATAGTATGCCGTACGGTATGGGCTATAGCCCATGTTCAAAAACGATGAAAAACTAGTTTAAAAAAAATATCAAAATTTCAAAAAACGATGGGCTATAACCCATGTTTTTTTTTTTTTTTTTTTTTTCAAAAACTCAAAAATGATGAAAAACGGCGTGCTATAGTATGCCGTACGATATGGGCTATAGCCCATGGTCCAAAATGATGAAAAACGAGGATATTATTTTTTTCAAAAATTAAAAAAAACAATGGGCTATAACCCATCGTGTTTTTGAAATTTTTCCAAATCCTCAAAAATGATGAAAAACGGCGTGCTACAGTATAGTATGCTGTACGATATGGGCTATAGCCCATATCCTTGCGGTGTATAGCGGTGTATGCGAATGGGTGTTGCGGAGGATGAGAGCATTCCTCTCATCCTCCGCAACACAATGCATTCTCTATGGCAATAGCACAAACTTTGGCATGCTACTAGTCCTACATACTTACACCTAGCAACCCCATTCTAGCCTACTTAGGTTCATCTTACGGTGGACATGTTTGCCTGAAAAGGAATCTTTGAAATGTTTCATAGTTTTAGAAATATAGTGCTTTCAAATTTGAGACATTTAACATGGGGCTCAATGGCAGCTCTATAGGCACGTCAAAAGTCACTTTCACCTAGAAACTCCATTCACACTTTTTATTATTCAGCTTACTGTGGAGACACATGCTGGAACTTTTTTTTATTTTTATGTTTTGTAGTTTATGAGTTATTTAACTTAAACGCCCAATGCATTCTCTATGGCAATAGCACAAAATTTGGCATGCTAATAGTCCTACATACTTACACCTAGCAACCCCATTCTAGCCTACTTAGGTTCATCTTACGGTGGACATGTTTGCCTGAAAAGGAATCTTTGTAATGTTTCATAGTTTTAGAAATATAGTGCTTTCAAATTTGAGACATTTAACATGGGGCTCAATGGCAGCTCTATAGGCACGTCAAAAGTCACTTTCACCTAGAAACTCCATTCACACTTTTTATTATTCAGCTTACTGTGGAGACACATGCTGGAACTTTTTTTTATTTTGATGTTTTGTAGTTTATGAGTTATTTAACTTAAACGCCCAATGCATTCTCTATGGCAATAGCACAAACTTTGGCATGCTACTAGTCCTACATACTTACACCTAGCAACCCCATTCTAGCCTACTTAGGTTCATCTTACGGTGGACATGTTTGCCTGAAAAGGAATCTTTGAAATGTTTCATAGTTTTAGAAATATAGTGCTTTCAAATTTGAGACATTTAACATGGGGCTCAATGGCAGCTCTATAGGCACGTCAAAAGTCACTTTCACCTAGAAACTCCATTCACACTTTTTATGATTCAGCTTACTGTGGAGACACATGCTGTAACTTTTTTATTTTGAAATGTTTTGTAGTTTATGAGTTATTTAACTTAAACGCCCAATGCATTCTCTATGGCAATAGCACAAATTTGGCATGCTATTAGTCCTACATACTTACACCATTACCATTCTAGCCTACTTAGGTTCATCTTACGGTGGACATGTTTGCCTGAAAAGGAATCTTTGAAATGTTTCATAGTTTTAGAAATATATAGCTTTCAAATTTGAGACCTTTATAATGGGGCTCAATGGCCTTACCCCACCCTCGCCTACTCTCCCCCTGCCTGTGAAAAGAAAAGTGTCACAGAGCCACATGACTAATGTGGGATTTGAACCCTGGACCTGTGGATCACAAGCACAGCCACTCATCACACTGAGCTAACTGCTGATTACTACAACACAGCTTTTCTGTCCTATTTGATGTTAGTTTTAGTGTTTTAACGATGGGCTATAACCCATGTTTTTTTTGTTTTTTTTATTTTTTTTCAAAACCTCAAAAATGATGAAAAACGGCGTGCTATAGTATGCCGTACGGTATGGGCTATAGCCCATGTTCAAAAACGATGAAAAACTAGTTTAAAAAAAATATCAAAATTTCAAAAAACGATGGGCTATAACCCATGTTTTTTTTTTTTTTTTTTTTTTTTTAAACTCAAAAATGATGAAAAACGGCGTGCTATAGTATGCCGTACGGTATGGGCTATAGCCCATGTTCAAAAATGATGAAAAACGAGTTTTTCTTTTTTTTTTCAAAATTTCAAAAAACGATGGGCTATAACCCATGTTTTTTTTTTTCCATTTTTTTCAAAACCTCAAAAATGATGAAAAACGGCGTGCTATAGTATGCCGTACGGTATGGGCTATAGCCCATGTTAAAAAATGATGAAAAACTAGGTAAATTTTTTTTTCAAAATTTCAAAAAACGATGGGCTATAACCCATGTTTTTTTCATTTTTTTTCATTTTTTTTCAAATCCTCAAAAATGATGAAAAACGGCGTGCTATAGTATGTCGTACGATATGGGCTATAGCCCATGGTCCAAAATGATGAAAAACGAGGATATTATTTTTTTCAAAAATTAAAAAAAACAATGGGCTATAACCCATCGTGTTTTTTAATTTTTTCCAAATCCTCAAAAATGATGAAAAACGGCGTGCTACAGTATAGTATGCCGTACGATATGGGCTATAGCCCATATCCTTGCGGTGTATAGCGGTGTATGAGAATGGGTGTTGCGGAGGATGAGAGCATTCCTCTCATCCTCCGCAACACAATGCATTCTCTATGGCAATAGCACAAACTTTGGCATGCTACTAGTCCTACATACTTACACCTAGCAACCCCATTCTAGCCTACTTAGGTTCATCTTACGGTGGACATGTTTGCCTGAAAAGGAATCTTTGAAATGTTTCATAGTTTTAGAAATATAGTGCTTTCAAATTTGAGACATTTAACATGGGGCTCAATGGCAGCTCTATAGGCACGTCAAAAGTCACTTTCACCTAGAAACTCCATTCACACTTTTTATTATTCAGCTTACTGTGGAGACACATGCTGGAACTTTTTTTTATTTTTATGTTTTGTAGTTTATGAGTTATTTAACTTAAACGCCCAATGCATTCTCTATGGCAATAGCACAAAATTTGGCATGCTAATAGTCCTACATACTTACACCTAGCAACCCCATTCTAGCCTACTTAGGTTCATCTTACGGTGGACATGTTTGCCTGAAAAGGAATCTTTGTAATGTTTCATAGTTTTAGAAATATAGTGCTTTCAAATTTGAGACATTTAACATGGGGCTCAATGGCAGCTCTATAGGCACGTCAAAAGTCACTTTCACCTAGAAACTCCATTCACACTTTTTATTATTCAGCTTACTGTGGAGACACATGCTGGAACTTTTTTTTATTTTTTATGTTTTGTAGTTTATGAGTTATTTAACTTAAACGCCCAATGCATTCTCTATGGCAATAGCACAAACTTTGGCATGCTACTAGTCCTACATACTTACACCTAGCAACCCCATTCTAGCCTACTTAGGTTCATCTTACGGTGGACATGTTTGCCTTAAAAGGAATCTTTGAAATGTTTAATAGTTTTAGAAATATAGTGCTTTCAAATTTGAGACATTTAACATGGGGCTCAATGGCAGCTCTATAGGCACGTCAAAAGTCACTTTCACCTAGAAACTCCATTCACACTTTTTATGATTCAGCTTACTGTGGAGACACATGCTGTAACTTTTTTATTTTGAAATGTTTTGTAGTTTATGAGTTATTTAACTTAAACGCCCAATGCATTCTCTATGGCAATAGCACAAATTTGGCATGCTATTAGTCCTACATACTTACACCATTACCATTCTAGCCTACTTAGGTTCATCTTACGGTGGACATGTTTGCCTGAAAAGGAATCTTTGAAATGTTTCATAGTTTTAGAAATATATAGCTTTCAAATTTGAGACCTTTATAATGGGGCTCAATGGCCTTACCCCACCCTCGCCTACTCTCCCCCTGCCTGTGAAAAGAAAAGTGTCACAGAGCCAGATGACTAATGTGGGATTTGAACCCTGGACCTGTGGATCACAAGCACAGCCACTCATCACACTGAGCTAACTGCTGATTACTACAACACAGCTTTTCTGTCCTATTTGATGTTAGTGTTAGTGTTTTAACGATGGGCTATAACCCTTTTTTCTTTTTTTTTTTTCTTTTTTTTCAAAACCTCAAAAATGATGAAAAACGGCGTGCTATAGTATGCCGTACGGTATGGGCTATAGCCCATGTTAAAAAATGATGAAAAACTAGGTTAATTTTTTTTTCAAAATTTCAAAAAACGATGGGCTATAACCCATGTTTTTTCATTTTTTTCAAATCCTCAAAAATGATGAAAAACGGCGTGCTATAGTATGTCGTACGATATGGGCTATAGCCCATGGTCCAAAATGATGAAAAACGAGGATATTATTTTTTTCAAAAATTAAAAAAAACAATGGGCTATAACCCATCGTGTTTTTTAATTTTTTCCAAATCCTCAAAAATGATGAAAAACGGCGTGCTACAGTATAGTATGCCGTACGATATGGGCTATAGCCCATATCCTTGCGGTGTATAGCGGTGTATGAGAATGGGTGTTGCGGAGGATGAGAGCATTCCTCTCATCCTCCGCAACACAATGCATTCTCTATGGCAATAGCACAAACTTTGGCATGCTACTAGTCCTACATACTTACACCTAGCAACCCCATTCTAGCCTACTTAGGTTCATCTTACGGTGGACATGTTTGCCTGAAAAGGAATCTTTGAAATGTTTCATAGTTTTAGAAATATAGTGCTTTCAAATTTGAGACATTTAACATGGGGCTCAATGGCAGCTCTATAGGCACGTCAAAAGTCACTTTCACCTAGAAACTCCATTCACACTTTTTATTATTCAGCTTACTGTGGAGACACATGCTGGAACTTTTTTTTATTTTTATGTTTTGTAGTTTATGAGTTATTTAACTTAAACGCCCAATGCATTCTCTATGGCAATAGCACAAAATTTGGCATGCTAATAGTCCTACATACTTACACCTAGCAACCCCATTCTAGCCTACTTAGGTTCATCTTACGGTGGACATGTTTGCCTGAAAAGGAATCTTTGTAATGTTTCATAGTTTTAGAAATATAGTGCTTTCAAATTTGAGACATTTAACATGGGGCTCAATGGCAGCTCTATAGGCACGTCAAAAGTCACTTTCACCTAGAAACTCCATTCACACTTTTTATTATTCAGCTTACTGTGGAGACACATGCTGGAACTTTTTTTTATTTTTATGTTTTGTAGTTTATGAGTTATTTAACTTAAACGCCCAATGCATTCTCTATGGCAATAGCACAAAATCTGGCATGCTAATAGTCCTACATACTTACACCTAGCAACCCCATTCTAGCCTACTTAGGTTCATCTTACGGTGGACATGTTTGCCTGAAAAGGAATCTTTGAAATGTTTCATAGTTTTAGAAATATAGTGCTTTCAAATTTGAGACATTTAACATGGGGCTCAATGGCAGCTCTATAGGCACGTCAAAAGTCACTTTCACCTAGAAACTCCATTCACACTTTTTATGATTCAGCTTACTGTGGAGACACATGCTGTAACTTTTTTATTTTGAAATGTTTTGTAGTTTATGAGTTATTTAACTTAAATGCCCAATGCATTCTCTATGGCAATAGCACAAATTTGGCATGCTATTAGTCCTACATACTTACACCATTACCATTCTAGCCTACTTAGGTTCATCTTACGGTGGACATGTTTGCCTGAAAAGGAATCTTTGAAATGTTTCATAGTTTTAGAAATATATAGCTTTCAAATTTGAGACCTTTATAATGGGGCTCAATGGCCTTACCCCACCCTCGCCTACTCTCCCCCTGCCTGTGAAAAGAAAAGTGTCACAGAGCCAGATGACTAATGTGGGATTTGAACCCTGGACCTGTGGATCACAAGCACAGCCACTCATCACACTGAGCTAACTGCTGATTACTACAACACAGCTTTTCTGTCCTATTTGATGTTAGTGTTAGTGTTTTAACGATGGGCTATAACCCTTTTTTCTTTTTTTTTTCCTTTTTTTTCAAAACCTCAAAAATGATGAAAAACGGCGTGCTATAGTATGCCGTACGGTATGGGCTATAGCCCATGTTAAAAAATGATGAAAAACTAGGTTAATTTTTTTTTCAAAATTTCAAAAAACGATGGGCTATAACCCATGTTTTTTTCATTTTTTTTCATTTTTTTCAAATCCTCAAAAATGATGAAAAACGGCGTGCTATAGTATGTCGTACGATATGGGCTATAGCCCATGGTCCAAAATGATGAAAAACGAGGATATTATTTTTTTCAAAAATTAAAAAAAACAATGGGCTATAACCCATCGTGTTTTTTATTTTTTTCCAAATCCTCAAAAATGATGAAAAACGGCGTGCTACAATATAGTATGCCGTACGATATGGGCTATAGCCCATATCCTTGCGGTGTATAGCGGTGTATGAGAATGGGTGTTGCGGAGGATGAGAGCATTCCTCTCATCCTCCGCAACACAATGCATTCTCTATGGCAATAGCACAAACTTTGGCATGCTACTAGTCCTACATACTTACACCTAGCAACCCCATTCTAGCCTACTTAGGTTCATCTTACGGTGGACATGTTTGCCTGAAAAGGAATCTTTGAAATGTTTCATAGTTTTAGAAATATAGTGCTTTCAAATTTGAGACATTTAACATGGGGCTCAATGGCAGCTCTATAGGCACGTCAAAAGTCACTTTCACCTAGAAACTCCATTCACACTTTTTATTATTCAGCTTACTGTGGAGACACATGCTGGAACTTTTTTTTATTTTTATGTTTTGTAGTTTATGAGTTATTTAACTTAAACGCCCAATGCATTCTCTATGGCAATAGCACAAAATTTGGCATGCTAATAGTCCTACATACTTACACCTAGCAACCCCATTCTAGCCTACTTAGGTTCATCTTACGGTGGACATGTTTGCCTGAAAAGGAATCTTTGTAATGTTTCATAGTTTTAGAAATATAGTGCTTTCAAATTTGAGACATTTAACATGGGGCTCAATGGCAGCTCTATAGGCACGTCAAAAGTCACTTTCACCTAGAAACTCCATTCACACTTTTTATTATTCAGCTTACTGTGGAGACACATGCTGGAACTTTTTTTTATTTTTATGTTTTGTAGTTTATGAGTTATTTAACTTAAACGCCCAATGCATTCTCTATGGCAATAGCACAAAATTTGGCATGCTAATAGTCCTACATACTTACACCTAGCAACCCCATTCTAGCCTACTTAGGTTCATCTTACGGTGGACATGTTTGCCTGAAAAGGAATCTTTGTAATGTTTCATAGTTTTAGAAATATAGTGCTTTCAAATTTGAGACATTTAACATGGGGCTCAATGGCAGCTCTATAGGCACGTCAAAAGTCACTTTCACCTAGAAACTCCATTCACACTTTTTATTATTCAGCTTACTGTGGAGACACATGCTGGAACTTTTTTTTATTTTTATGTTTTGTAGTTTATGAGTTATTTAACTTAAACGCCCAATGCATTCTCTATGGCAATAGCACAAAATCTGGCATGCTAATAGTCCTACATACTTACACCTAGCAACCCCATTCTAGCCTACTTAGGTTCATCTTACGGTGGACATGTTTGCCTGAAAAGGAATCTTTGAAATGTTTCATAGTTTTAGAAATATAGTGCTTTCAAATTTGAGACATTTAACATGGGGCTCAATGGCAGCTCTATAGGCACGTCAAAAGTCACTTTCACCTAGAAACTCCATTCACACTTTTTATGATTCAGCTTACTGTGGAGACACATGCTGTAACTTTTTTATTTTGAAATGTTTTGTAGTTTATGAGTTATTTAACTTAAATGCCCAATGCATTCTCTATGGCAATAGCACAAATTTGGCATGCTATTAGTCCTACATACTTACACCATTACCATTCTAGCCTACTTAGGTTCATCTTACGGTGGACATGTTTGCCTGAAAAGGAATCTTTGAAATGTTTCATAGTTTTAGAAATATATAGCTTTCAAATTTGAGACCTTTATAATGGGGCTCAATGGCCTTACCCCACCCTCGCCTACTCTCCCCCTGCCTGTGAAAAGAAAAGTGTCACAGAGCCAGATGACTAATGTGGGATTTGAACCCTGGACCTGTGGATCACAAGCACAGCCACTCATCACACTGAGCTAACTGCTGATTACTACAACACAGCTTTTCTGTCCTATTTGATGTTAGTGTTAGTGTTTTAACGATGGGCTATAACCCTTTTTTCTTTTTTTTTTTCTTTTTTTTCAAAACCTCAAAAATGATGAAAAACGGCGTGCTATAGTATGCCGTACGGTATGGGCTATAGCCCATGTTAAAAAATGATGAAAAACTAGGTTAATTTTTTTTTCAAAATTTCAAAAAACGATGGGCTATAACCCATGTTTTTTTCATTTTTTTTCATTTTTTTCAAATCCTCAAAAATGATGAAAAACGGCGTGCTATAGTATGTCGTACGATATGGGCTATAGCCCATGGTCCAAAATGATGAAAAACGAGGATATTATTTTTTTCAAAAATTAAAAAAAACAATGGGCTATAACCCATCGTGTTTTTTATTTTTTTCCAAATCCTCAAAAATGATGAAAAACGGCGTGCTACAATATAGTATGCCGTACGATATGGGCTATAGCCCATATCCTTGCGGTGTATAGCGGTGTATGAGAATGGGTGTTGCGGAGGATGAGAGCATTCCTCTCATCCTCCGCAACACAATGCATTCTCTATGGCAATAGCACAAACTTTGGCATGCTACTAGTCCTACATACTTACACCTAGCAACCCCATTCTAGCCTACTTAGGTTCATCTTACGGTGGACATGTTTGCCTGAAAAGGAATCTTTGAAATGTTTCATAGTTTTAGAAATATAGTGCTTTCAAATTTGAGACATTTAACATGGGGCTCAATGGCAGCTCTATAGGCACGTCAAAAGTCACTTTCACCTAGAAACTCCATTCACACTTTTTATTATTCAGCTTACTGTGGAGACACATGCTGGAACTTTTTTTTATTTTTATGTTTTGTAGTTTATGAGTTATTTAACTTAAACGCCCAATGCATTCTCTATGGCAATAGCACAAAATTTGGCATGCTAATAGTCCTACATACTTACACCTAGCAACCCCATTCTAGCCTACTTAGGTTCATCTTACGGTGGACATGTTTGCCTGAAAAGGAATCTTTGTAATGTTTCATAGTTTTAGAAATATAGTGCTTTCAAATTTGAGACATTTAACATGGGGCTCAATGGCAGCTCTATAGGCACGTCAAAAGTCACTTTCACCTAGAAACTCCATTCACACTTTTTATTATTCAGCTTACTGTGGAGACACATGCTGGAACTTTTTTTTATTTTTATGTTTTGTAGTTTATGAGTTATTTAACTTAAACGCCCAATGCATTCTCTATGGCAATAGCACAACATTTGGCATGCTAATAGTCCTACATACTTACACCTAGCAACCCCATTCTAGCCTACTTAGGTTCATCTTACGGTGGACATGTTTGCCTGAAAAGGAATCTTTGAAATGTTTCATAGTTTTAGAAATATAGTGCTTTCAAATTTGAGACATTTAACATGGGGCTCAATGGCAGCTCTATAGGCACGTCAAAAGTCACTTTCACCTAGAAACTCCATTCACACTTTTTATGATTCAGCTTACTGTGGAGACACATGCTGTAACTTTTTTATTTTGAAATGTTTTGTAGTTTATGAGTTATTTAACTTAAATGCCCAATGCATTCTCTATGGCAATAGCACAAATTTGGCATGCTATTAGTCCTACATACTTACACCATTACCATTCTAGCCTACTTAGGTTCATCTTACGGTGGACATGTTTGCCTGAAAAGGAATCTTTGAAATGTTTCATAGTTTTAGAAATATATAGCTTTCAAATTTGAGACCTTTATAATGGGGCTCAATGGCCTTACCCCACCCTCGCCTACTCTCCCCCTGCCTGTGAAAAGAAAAGTGTCACAGAGCCAGATGACTAATGTGGGATTTGAACCCTGGACCTGTGGATCACAAGCACAGCCACTCATCACACTGAGCTAACTGCTGATTACTACAACACAGCTTTTCTGTCCTATTTGATGTTAGTGTTAGTGTTTTAACGATGGGCTATAACCCTTTTTTCTTTTCTTTTTTCTTTTTTTTCAAAACCTCAAAAATGATGAAAAACGGCGTGCTATAGTATGCCGTACGGTATGGGCTATAGCCCATGGTCCAAAATGATGAAAAACGAGGATATTATTTTTTTCAAAAATTAAAAAAAACAATGGGCTATAACCCATCGTGTTTTTTATTTTTTTCCAAATCCTCAAAAATGATGAAAAACGGCGTGCTACAATATAGTATGCCGTACGATATGGGCTATAGCCCATATCCTTGCGGTGTATAGCGGTGTATGA
This sequence comes from Protomyctophum parallelum, assembly GCF_964188405.1. Classification (NCBI taxonomy): domain Eukaryota; kingdom Metazoa; phylum Chordata; class Actinopteri; order Myctophiformes; family Myctophidae; genus Protomyctophum; species Protomyctophum parallelum. The sequence goes on from NC_139698.1 coordinate 46,216,973, forward strand.
GAATGGGTGTTGCGGAGGATGAGAGCATTCCTCTCATCCTCCGCAACACAATGCATTCTCTATGGCAATAGCACAAACTTTGGCATGCTACTAGTCCTACATACTTACACCTAGCAACCCCATTCTAGCCTACTTAGGTTCATCTTACGGTGGACATGTTTGCCTGAAAAGGAATCTTTGAAATGTTTCATAGTTTTAGAAATATAGTGCTTTCAAATTTGAGACATTTAACATGGGGCTCAATGGCAGCTCTATAGGCACGTCAAAAGTCACTTTCACCTAGAAACTCCATTCACACTTTTTATTATTCAGCTTACTGTGGAGACACATGCTGGAACTTTTTTTTATTTTTATGTTTTGTAGTTTATGAGTTATTTAACTTAAACGCCCAATGCATTCTCTATGGCAATAGCACAAAATTTGGCATGCTAATAGTCCTACATACTTACACCTAGCAACCCCATTCTAGCCTACTTAGGTTCATCTTACGGTGGACATGTTTGCCTGAAAAGGAATCTTTGTAATGTTTCATAGTTTTAGAAATATAGTGCTTTCAAATTTGAGACATTTAACATGGGGCTCAATGGCAGCTCTATAGGCACGTCAAAAGTCACTTTCACCTAGAAACTCCATTCACACTTTTTATTATTCAGCTTACTGTGGAGACACATGCTGGAACTTTTTTTTATTTTTATGTTTTGTAGTTTATGAGTTATTTAACTTAAACGCCCAATGCATTCTCTATGGCAATAGCACAACATTTGGCATGCTAATAGTCCTACATACTTACACCTAGCAACCCCATTCTAGCCTACTTAGGTTCATCTTACGGTGGACATGTTTGCCTGAAAAGGAATCTTTGAAATGTTTCATAGTTTTAGAAATATAGTGCTTTCAAATTTGAGACATTTAACATGGGGCTCAATGGCAGCTCTATAGGCACGTCAAAAGTCACTTTCACCTAGAAACTCCATTCACACTTTTTATGATTCAGCTTACTGTGGAGACACATGCTGTAACTTTTTTATTTTGAAATGTTTTGTAGTTTATGAGTTATTTAACTTAAATGCCCAATGCATTCTCTATGGCAATAGCACAAATTTGGCATGCTATTAGTCCTACATACTTACACCATTACCATTCTAGCCTACTTAGGTTCATCTTACGGTGGACATGTTTGCCTGAAAAGGAATCTTTGAAATGTTTCATAGTTTTAGAAATATATAGCTTTCAAATTTGAGACCTTTATAATGGGGCTCAATGGCCTTACCCCACCCTCGCCTACTCTCCCCCTGCCTGTGAAAAGAAAAGTGTCACAGAGCCAGATGACTAATGTGGGATTTGAACCCTGGACCTGTGGATCACAAGCACAGCCACTCATCACACTGAGCTAACTGCTGATTACTACAACACAGCTTTTCTGTCCTATTTGATGTTAGTGTTAGTGTTTTAACGATGGGCTATAACCCTTTTTTCTTTTCTTTTTTCTTTTTTTTCAAAACCTCAAAAATGATGAAAAACGGCGTGCTATAGTATGCCGTACGGTATGGGCTATAGCCCATGGTCCAAAATGATGAAAAACGAGGATATTATTTTTTTCAAAAATTAAAAAAAACAATGGGCTATAACCCATCGTGTTTTTTATTTTTTTCCAAATCCTCAAAAATGATGAAAAACGGCGTGCTACAATATAGTATGCCGTACGATATGGGCTATAGCCCATATCCTTGCGGTGTATAGCGGTGTATGAGAATGGGTGTTGCGGAGGATGAGAGCATTCCTCTCATCCTCCGCAACACAATGCATTCTCTATGGCAATAGCACAAACTTTGGCATGCTACTAGTCCTACATACTTACACCTAGCAACCCCATTCTAGCCTACTTAGGTTCATCTTACGGTGGACATGTTTGCCTGAAAAGGAATCTTTGAAATGTTTCATAGTTTTAGAAATATAGTGCTTTCAAATTTGAGACATTTAACATGGGGCTCAATGGCAGCTCTATAGGCACGTCAAAAGTCACTTTCACCTAGAAACTCCATTCACACTTTTTATTATTCAGCTTACTGTGGAGACACATGCTGGAACTTTTTTTTATTTTTATGTTTTGTAGTTTATGAGTTATTTAACTTAAACGCCCAATGCATTCTCTATGGCAATAGCACAAAATTTGGCATGCTAATAGTCCTACATACTTACACCTAGCAACCCCATTCTAGCCTACTTAGGTTCATCTTACGGTGGACATGTTTGCCTGAAAAGGAATCTTTGTAATGTTTCATAGTTTTAGAAATATAGTGCTTTCAAATTTGAGACATTTAACATGGGGCTCAATGGCAGCTCTATAGGCACGTCAAAAGTCACTTTCACCTAGAAACTCCATTCACACTTTTTATTATTCAGCTTACTGTGGAGACACATGCTGGAACTTTTTTTTATTTTTATGTTTTGTAGTTTATGAGTTATTTAACTTAAACGCCCAATGCATTCTCTATGGCAATAGCACAACATTTGGCATGCTAATAGTCCTACATACTTACACCTAGCAACCCCATTCTAGCCTACTTAGGTTCATCTTACGGTGGACATGTTTGCCTGAAAAGGAATCTTTGAAATGTTTCATAGTTTTAGAAATATAGTGCTTTCAAATTTGAGACATTTAACATGGGGCTCAATGGCAGCTCTATAGGCACGTCAAAAGTCACTTTCACCTAGAAACTCCATTCACACTTTTTATGATTCAGCTTACTGTGGAGACACATGCTGTAACTTTTTTATTTTGAAATGTTTTGTAGTTTATGAGTTATTTAACTTAAATGCCCAATGCATTCTCTATGGCAATAGCACAAATTTGGCATGCTATTAGTCCTACATACTTACACCATTACCATTCTAGCCTACTTAGGTTCATCTTACGGTGGACATGTTTGCCTGAAAAGGAATCTTTGAAATGTTTCATAGTTTTAGAAATATATAGCTTTCAAATTTGAGACCTTTATAATGGGGCTCAATGGCCTTACCCCACCCTCGCCTACTCTCCCCCTGCCTGTGAAAAGAAAAGTGTCACAGAGCCAGATGACTAATGTGGGATTTGAACCCTGGACCTGTGGATCACAAGCACAGCCACTCATCACACTGAGCTAACTGCTGATTACTACAACACAGCTTTTCTATCCTATTTGATGTTAGTGTTAGTGTTTTAACGATGGGCTATAACCCTTTTTTCTTTTCTTTTTTCTTTTTTTTCAAAACCTCAAAAATGATGAAAAACGGCGTGCTATAGTATGCCGTACGGTATGGGCTATAGCCCATGGTCCAAAATGATGAAAAACGAGGATATTATTTTTTTCAAAAATTAAAAAAAACAATGGGCTATAACCCATCGTGTTTTTTATTTTTTTCCAAATCCTCAAAAATGATGAAAAACGGCGTGCTACAATATAGTATGCCGTACGATATGGGCTATAGCCCATATCCTTGCGGTGTATAGCGGTGTATGAGAATGGGTGTTGCGGAGGATGAGAGCATTCCTCTCATCCTCCGCAACACAATGCATTCTCTATGGCAATAGCACAAACTTTGGCATGCTACTAGTCCTACATACTTACACCTAGCAACCCCATTCTAGCCTACTTAGGTTCATCTTACGGTGGACATGTTTGCCTGAAAAGGAATCTTTGAAATGTTTCATAGTTTTAGAAATATAGTGCTTTCAAATTTGAGACATTTAACATGGGGCTCAATGGCAGCTCTATAGGCACGTCAAAAGTCACTTTCACCTAGAAACTCCATTCACACTTTTTATTATTCAGCTTACTGTGGAGACACATGCTGGAACTTTTTTTTATTTTTATGTTTTGTAGTTTATGAGTTATTTAACTTAAACGCCCAATGCATTCTCTATGGCAATAGCACAAAATTTGGCATGCTAATAGTCCTACATACTTACACCTAGCAACCCCATTCTAGCCTACTTAGGTTCATCTTACGGTGGACATGTTTGCCTGAAAAGGAATCTTTGTAATGTTTCATAGTTTTAGAAATATAGTGCTTTCAAATTTGAGACATTTAACATGGGGCTCAATGGCAGCTCTATAGGCACGTCAAAAGTCACTTTCACCTAGAAACTCCATTCACACTTTTTATTATTCAGCTTACTGTGGAGACACATGCTGGAACTTTTTTTTATTTTTATGTTTTGTAGTTTATGAGTTATTTAACTTAAACGCCCAATGCATTCTCTATGGCAATAGCACAACATTTGGCATGCTAATAGTCCTACATACTTACACCTAGCAACCCCATTCTAGCCTACTTAGGTTCATCTTACGGTGGACATGTTTGCCTGAAAAGGAATCTTTGAAATGTTTCATAGTTTTAGAAATATAGTGCTTTCAAATTTGAGACATTTAACATGGGGCTCAATGGCAGCTCTATAGGCACGTCAAAAGTCACTTTCACCTAGAAACTCCATTCACACTTTTTATGATTCAGCTTACTGTGGAGACACATGCTGTAACTTTTTTATTTTGAAATGTTTTGTAGTTTATGAGTTATTTAACTTAAATGCCCAATGCATTCTCTATGGCAATAGCACAAATTTGGCATGCTATTAGTCCTACATACTTACACCATTACCATTCTAGCCTACTTAGGTTCATCTTACGGTGGACATGTTTGCCTGAAAAGGAATCTTTGAAATGTTTCATAGTTTTAGAAATATATAGCTTTCAAATTTGAGACCTTTATAATGGGGCTCAATGGCCTTACCCCACCCTCGCCTACTCTCCCCCTGCCTGTGAAAAGAAAAGTGTCACAGAGCCAGATGACTAATGTGGGATTTGAACCCTGGACCTGTGGATCACAAGCACAGCCACTCATCACACTGAGCTAACTGCTGATTACTACAACACAGCTTTTCTGTCCTATTTGATGTTAGTGTTAGTGTTTTAACGATGGGCTATAACCCTTTTTTCTTTTCTTTTTTCTTTTTTTTCAAAACCTCAAAAATGATGAAAAACGGCGTGCTATAGTATGCCGTACGGTATGGGCTATAGCCCATGGTCCAAAATGATGAAAAACGAGGATATTATTTTTTTCAAAAATTAAAAAAAACAATGGGCTATAACCCATCGTGTTTTTTATTTTTTTCCAAATCCTCAAAAATGATGAAAAACGGCGTGCTACAATATAGTATGCCGTACGATATGGGCTATAGCCCATATCCTTGCGGTGTATAGCGGTGTATGAGAATGGGTGTTGCGGAGGATGAGAGCATTCCTCTCATCCTCCGCAACACAATGCATTCTCTATGGCAATAGCACAAACTTTGGCATGCTACTAGTCCTACATACTTACACCTAGCAACCCCATTCTAGCCTACTTAGGTTCATCTTACGGTGGACATGTTTGCCTGAAAAGGAATCTTTGAAATGTTTCATAGTTTTAGAAATATAGTGCTTTCAAATTTGAGACATTTAACATGGGGCTCAATGGCAGCTCTATAGGCACGTCAAAAGTCACTTTCACCTAGAAACTCCATTCACACTTTTTATTATTCAGCTTACTGTGGAGACACATGCTGGAACTTTTTTTTATTTTTATGTTTTGTAGTTTATGAGTTATTTAACTTAAACGCCCAATGCATTCTCTATGGCAATAGCACAAAATTTGGCATGCTAATAGTCCTACATACTTACACCTAGCAACCCCATTCTAGCCTACTTAGGTTCATCTTACGGTGGACATGTTTGCCTGAAAAGGAATCTTTGTAATGTTTCATAGTTTTAGAAATATAGTGCTTTCAAATTTGAGACATTTAACATGGGGCTCAATGGCAGCTCTATAGGCACGTCAAAAGTCACTTTCACCTAGAAACTCCATTCACACTTTTTATTATTCAGCTTACTGTGGAGACACATGCTGAAACTTTTTTTTATTTTTATGTTTTGTAGTTTATGAGTTATTTAACTTAAACGCCCAATGCATTCTCTATGGCAATAGCACAAAATTTGGCATGCTAATAGTCCTACATACTTACACCTAGCAACCCCATTCTAGCCTACTTAGGTTCATCTTACGGTGGACATGTTTGCCTGAAAAGGAATCTTTGTAATGTTTCATAGTTTTAGAAATATAGTGCTTTCAAATTTGAGACATTTAACATGGGGCTCAATGGCAGCTCTATAGGCACGTCAAAAGTCACTTTCACCTAGAAACTCCATTCACACTTTTTATTATTCAGCTTACTGTGGAGACACATGCTGGAACTTTTTTTTTTTTTTATGTTTTGTAGTTTATGAGTTATTTAACTTAAACGCCCAATGCATTCTCTATGGCAATAGCACAAAATTTGGCATGCTAATAGTCCTACATACTTACACCTAGCAACCCCATTCTAGCCTACTTAGGTTCATCTTACGGTGGACATGTTTGCCTGAAAAGGAATCTTTGAAATGTTTCATAGTTTTAGAAATATAGTGCTTTCAAATTTGAGACATTTAACATGGGGCTCAATGGCAGCTCTATAGGCACGTCAAAAGTCACTTTCACCTAGAAACTCCATTCACACTTTTTATTATTCAGCTTTCTGTGGAGACACATGCTGGAACTTTTTTTTATTTTTATGTTTTGTAGTTTATGAGTTATTTAACTTAAACGCCCAATGCATTCTCTATGGCAATAGCACAACATTTCGCATGCTACTAGTCCTACATACTTACACCTAGCAACCCCATTCTAGCCTACTTAGGTTCATCTTACGGTGGACATGTTTGCCTGAAAAGGAATCTTTGAAATGTTTCATAGTTTTAGAAATATAGTGCTTTCAAATTTGAGACATTTAACATGGGGCTCAATGGCAGCTCTATAGGCACGTCAAAAGTCACTTTCACCTAGAAACTCCATTCACACTTTTTATTATTCAGCTTACTGTGGAGACACATGCTGGAACTTATTTTTATTTTTATGTTTTGTAGTTTATGAGTTATTTAACTTAAACGCCCAATGCATTCTCTATGGCAATAGCACAAAATTTGGCATGCTACTAGTCCTACATACTTACACCTAGCAACCCCATTCTAGCCTACTTAGGTTCATCTTACGGTGGACATGTTTGCCTGAAAAGGAATCTTTGAAATGTTTCATAGTTTTACAAATATGGTGCTTTCAAATTTGAGACATTTAACATGGGGCTCAATGGCAGCTCTATAGGCACGTCAAAAGTCACTTTCACCTAGAAACTCCATTCACACTTTTTATTATTCAGCTTTCTGTGGAGACACATGCTGGAACTTTTTTTTATTTTTATGTTTTGTAGTTTATGAGTTATTTAACTTAAACGCCCAATGCATTCTCTATGGCAATAGCACAAACTTCCGCATGCTACTAGTCCTACATACTTACACCTACCAACCCCATTCTAGCCTACTTAGGTTCATCTTACAGTGGACATGTTTGCCTGAAAAGGAATCTTTGAAATGTTTCATAGTTTTAGAAATATAGTGCTTTCAAATTTGAGACATTTAACATGGGGCTCAATGGCAGCTCTATAGGCACGTCAAAAGTCACTTTCACCTAGAAACTCCATTCACACTTTTTATTATTCAGCTTTCTGTGGAGACACATGCTGGAACTTTTTTTTATTTTTATGTTTTGTAGTTTATGAGTTATTTAACTTAAACGCCCAATGCATTCTCTATGGCAATAGCACAACATTTCGCATGCTACTAGTCCTACATACTTACACCTAGCAACCCCATTCTAGCCTACTTAGGTTCATCTTACGGTGGACATGTTTGCCTGAAAAGGAATCTTTGAAATGTTTCATAGTTTTAGAAATATAGTGCTTTCAAATTTGAGACATTTAACATGGGGCTCAATGGCAGCTCTATAGGCACGTCAAAAGTCACTTTCACCTAGAAACTCCATTCACACTTTTTATTATTCAGCTTTCTGTGGAGACACATGCTGGAACTTTTTTTTATTTTTATGTTTTGTAGTTTATGAGTTATTTAACTTAAACGCCCAATGCATTCTCTATGGCAATAGCACAAAATTTTGCATGCTACTAGTCCTACATACTTACACCTAGCAACCCCATTCTAGCCTACTTAGTTTCATCTTACGGTGGACATGTTTGCCTGAAAAGGAATCTTTGAAATGTTTCATAGTTTTAGAAATATAGTGCTTTCAAATTTGAGACATTTAACATGGGGCTCAATGGCAGCTCTATAGGCACGTCAAAAGTCACTTTCACCTAGAAACTCCATTCACACTTTTTATTATTCAGCTTACTGTGGAGACACATGCTGGAACTTTTTTTTATTTTTATTTTTTGTAGTTTATGAGTTATTTAACTTAAACGCCCAATGCATTCTCTATGGCAATAGCACAAAATTTGGCATGCTACTAGTCCTACATACTTACACCTAGCAACCCCATTCTATCCTACTTAGGTTCATCTTACGGTGGACATGTTTGCCTGAAAAGGAATCTTTGAAATGTTTCATAGTTTTAGAAATATAGTGCTTTCAAATTTGAGACATTTAACATGGGGCTCAATGGCAGCTCTATAGGCACGTCAAAAGTCACTTTCACCTAGAAACTCCATTCACACTTTTTATTATTCAGCTTTCTGTGGAGACACATGCTGGAACTTTTTTTTATTTTTATGTTTTGTAGTTTATGAGTTATTTAACTTAAACGCCCAATGCATTCTCTATGGCAATAGCACAACATTTCACATGCTACTAGTCCTACATACTTACACCTAGCAACCCCATTCTAGCCTACTTAGGTTCATCTTACGGTGGACATGTTTGCCTGAAAAGGAATCTTTGAAATGTTTCATAGTTTTACAAATATAGTGCTTTCAAATTTGAGACATTTAACATGGGGCTCAATGGCAGCTCTATAGGCACGTCAAAAGTCACTTTCACCTAGAAACTCCATTCACACTTTTTATTATTCAGCTTTCTGTGGAGACACATGCTGGAACTTTTTTTTATTTTTATGTTTTGTAGTTTATGAGTTATTTAACTTAAACGCCCAATGCATTCTCTATGGCAATAGCACAACATTTCGCATGCTACTAGTCCTACATACTTACACCTAGCAACCCCATTCTTCTAGCCTACTTAGGTTCATCTTACGGTGGACATGTTTGCCTGAAAAGGAATCTTTGAAATGTTTCATAGTTTTAGAAATATAGTGCTTTCAAATTTACAATGGGGCTCAATGGCAAAAATGATGAAAAACGGCGTGCTATAGTATGCCGTACGATATGGTCCAAAATGATGAAAAACGAGGTTAATTTAAAATTAATTTAATTTTTTTTTCAAAACCTCAAAAATGATGAAAAATGGCGTGCTATAGTATGCCGTACGATATGGGCTATAGTCCATGGTCCAATATGATGAAAAACGAGGATTAAAAAAAAAATCTAAAATTAAAAAAACGATGGGCTATAACCCATCGTTTTTCAATTTATTTATTTTTTCAAATCCTCAAAAATGATGAAAAACGGCGTGCTGTAGTATGCCGTACGATATGGGCTATAGCCCATGGTCCAAAATGATGAAAAACGAGGATAAAAAAAAAAATTCAAAAAACGATGGGCTATAACCCATCATTTTTTTCTTTTTTTCATTTTTTTCAAATCCTCAAAAATGATGAAAAACGGCGTGCTATAGTATGCCGTACGATATGGGCTATAGCCCATGGTCCAAAAGCTCATGAATGCTTTTATATGTATACTCCATTGGATTGACTCTTTTTTTTATTTTTTACCTTTTCTTAATTCATCAAGAATACATTGTAAAGCATTATTCATACATTACAAATCATTAGTAGACAGTAATACTTTACTTACTTTATTCTGCCACTTTTTGGGCATCGTACTACTTCCACATACTTTATTCCGCTTTATGCAGTTATTTATGCTTATTCTTTTTACCAATTTTTATACATTCTTTTTTAAACTTTTCCTTCAGCTTTAATACATTTTCTACTGTACATTATATACATTGCGTCTTTTGGCGAGCCCACGCAGTTTCTGCAGGGAACTGCTTTCTAGCCAATGCATTCTCAATGGCAATAGCACAAACGTTGGCATGCTACTAGTCCGACTCCTACATATTTACACCTAGAAACCCCATTCAAATCTATTTAGGTTCATCTTATGGTGGACATGTTTGCCTGAAAAGGAATCTTTGAAATGTTTCATAGTTTTAGAAATATAGTGCTTTCAAATTTGAGAAATGTACCATGGGGCTCAATGGCAGATATTGGCACGTCAAAAAAGCACTTTCACCTAAACTCCATTCACACTTTGTATACGTCAGCTTACATGAAAAAAGTGTGACATATACGATGTAGTATTGAAGTTCCCACTTGTAAAAGAGACGCAGTCTCAATGTGTTTTTACTGGTTAAATAAAGGTTTAAATAAAAAAAGAACGAATTAGCACTGTGCACACATTTTTCGTCACACCCGGCCCGAAAACATCAATTAAAAAAACTGTCCATATATGGGCATTCCCAGATCTGTAGTTTCAGCGCAACCTCGCCCTCAGGGCGTCTACTGGTTATCTCAAGGGCATTCCATTTCACATCATCACAGTTTGTTACTAGAATGATATTTGTCCTTCATAATAATTTTTGCCCTGATAAGGAAACATTCAACATTCACCATACCAACTTTGATGAGGCAGTATTGTGGTGTTTTAAAAACATGTTTTCTTTTTTTTAGATACACCGTATGTGTGCCTTCTTTTTCACATTTTATTTGACAGCTACTGGATATTATATGCTTTTCCATGTGCACCTTTTGATACTGCTGTGCTGCTTGGACATAGCTGGTTTCTGCCCGACAGCAGAGATATGTAAGTGATAAATCGAGAGATCAATGTCACTTCAGATACTTGTAGCCACTCAGTCCGATTTATACATGGTCGTCTAAAGGGACATCAATAGCATTTACTGGTCCGACCTGCACCCACCGTCCAACACAATAGGCAGTTCTGCTTCCCCGAGGAGCAGGTCATCTTCTCCCAGCGAGTTCACAAAGTTAGGGATGTTGAAGTGAGCAATGGTCTCCGTGTCTGTCCTGTTCCCTGACATGGTGGTCACATGCAAGAGGGCCATGCCCTCCGCCTCCTCTGCGTAGCTGCTGCAGGGCCTGTTGGAGCCACCATGACCCAGTCCACTCTTAGGCCCTGCCCTGGCACCAGCTGTGGTGGCCAACCGGGTTCTCGAATCCCCCTGTTGCTCTTCTCTGACGTGACACTGAAAAGGGGAATTGTCCAGCAGCGGGCGGGAGGGACAAGCCGGGTTGTCGGCAGGAGGGCTGAGGTCCTCTATGCTGCCGGTCAGACGTGCACGCTTGTCACAGGCCTCGGTCGCTCTGCATGGAGAGAGGACAATGCTTTGTTGTGGCTAAATTGCAATAATGACTTAATGTTTGAATGAATGAATATTTTTTTGTCAGAATTAGAAATAAAAAGACATGTGGTACAGTCGGTCATTAAGGCCAACACAAAAAAGTTCTGGGGACTTTGAGAGAGAGTGAGAAAATTGCCAGCAAACAAAGGTCTTTTTCGCATGTAATTGCCTCTCCACAGACAATGTCATTTTCTGTGAAAAGGACATTGTGTTCTGACTATTTTCACACTCCCCTTGGATTGTTGAGCCATGCACCTCAAAAGTGTGCAGGTGTTCTGTCCTGGGAAATTGCAAGTGTAGTTGTGCCAGTACTGTTCCTAAAGAAACGTTGTGGGCTCGAGTAGCAGTGTTTTATATGACTTTTTTGTTTTGGGGGTTGCTCTATAGTTCAGGTCAGGCCATTACTATAGTCTGGTTGCATTGTTAAGCCCAAACCACACCAATGGGTCGCCATCAACCAAACGTTTGCGTGCATGTAGACGCAAGCAACCATTGAATTGAACCAATTGAATCACTTGAGTTGACTTGCGTCTACATGCGCCACCATGCGCCAACGTGCAACAGGACATATCACACCACTGGGACGAACTCTAAAACCGTTTTGTTGCGTCTCTGCCCATTGGTGTGGTTTGGGCTTTAGGCAACCAATAGCTTTAGGCAAATAGCTCAATAATATACAGTCTGACGCTACATCTTTAGTGACATTGAGATGTTGGAGAACCAAGAGGTGCAAGCATAGTAAACATTACATCTGTGTGAAGTGAGGGGCGCTCTTATCATAATACATCATCTCATTCTGGCCAATTACAATTTGCGTCCTCACTTTTGTCTTCAATGTTTGTATTTACACACTTTTGTCTTCAATGTTTGTGTTTACACACTTTTGTCTTCAATGTTTGTGTTTACACAGACCCTCAAAGCTGGACAAAATGGCATTGAAGGACTTAGGAAATGAATTAGAAAAGACACTGAGTGAGAAAATCATTCTTCATTTTCATACACATGTAACTGTGCTGTGCCTCGTGTCATGCGAGTGTTATTGCATTCGATGATCACAGCCTTTCTTCCTGCTGTGTCTGTCTAGTCAGCTTTCTCTGTCATTTCTAGGATCTGGCTAGTATCTCAAACTCTCTTCCATAATCAAGTAAATGAGCATATCAACTTCAAGTTCACCATAAAGAGCAAGCTGAATAAGAGCTGGACCTAACTATAGCCCTCAATCAATTGAGTTGGGTTCCAGATAGTACCCATGTTCTTTGCTTAGTTTCAATTTACGTTTCTGCCAACTAAGCAGCAACATAAATAGGCTTTGACCAGTTCCATTTACAGTAGGAATAATTTGTGAAAAGTGAAAATGGCAATTCCGATAAATCATTAAAGATTTGGGCAATGCTGTCTCGAGAGACTATACAGGTGGATGGATAATGCCAGCTAAGTACATTTGTAAATAATGAGTCATTGTTTTTGCAGTGTTCTGCCCACCAGAGCTTTAATCCTGCCCTCAGACAATAGCCAATACTGCTACTAACCCTGTAATAATGATGTCCTTGAGCGCTTTACTGTGAAAACAGAATAGAACACGACGAGGTGGTGGTTGAATCCCAGATGACAAATTATTTTGTAAAAATCATTTGCCCTGAGAATTTGTTATGACAGACCTAGAAAGAAGTGGGTGTGCCAATGAAAAGGAGTCAGCTGCATTTATTTTCAATGGAGGACGGCAACAAAAACATCTGACGTTTGTTACAAAGCTACAAATAACTTGTATTACTATAACTGTGTAGCTTTGTAACTTTGTACAGATATGCGTAGCCATCTAAGAGAGGCTTTGTCTCGTATATGAGGAGACTGAGGGGCTGTGCAGCCTCCAGCTTTTCACCAGAGGAGAAAAACTGTTTTAACTTTTTAAATCCAAAATTAGTTAATAGCACAGGCAAACAGAGCTGAAATTGACATGTAAATATGAAATAAATGCTTAAAGATGTACAGTAGCTAGTTGTTAGAGAATGTTAAGAGTCCACAGAAATTAACCTTTCAAGCCTGTTTTCTCAACTCCCTGTTTTCTGTAAGACATTACTCTATGATCCATTTCCAATATGCCAATTTGAAGCTATGATTCCCTGCTTGCATATGACATGAAAAAACGAAAATGGAAAAACAATCCAATGAATCAGCCCCGGTTGGTCACATAATTCTACAGTATTCTCTGTTGAACATGGTGCACTCATGGTGCACTCATGGTGCACTCAAAGCTCGTAATTAAATCATCAACAATCATTTACAGTGAACGAAAAGACGGAGGCAAATTGAGAGAGAGAGTAAAGGGAGAGGTTGAGACCGAAAGAGAGAGCGTAGAATATTGCTTTCCAGAGTTTGGAGGTACTCTCAGACTTCAAACAATCAATCTGAGTGAAATACTGCAATTACTAGTGCGCTCTCTCTCTCTCTCGGTGTGTGTGTGCGTGCGTGCGTGCGTGCGTGCGTGCGTGCGTGCGTGCGTGCGTGAGCCTCAAGTGCCATTTACAGCACTGCTTTCTGATGACTCTGTCCATGGTGCTGAGATCTGCTGAATTTCCAGGATTTGAAGAAGTATTGAATTAAAGAATCGTTTATCAAGAACTGTATTATTTGTCTTACAGCAAATAGTGTTGCTTAACAGCATGTTGTGAGCCTGTAGGGAATATATAATGGATGCACACAATTGGCCCATACTTTGTCCTACATGAGTCTATTAGCGTTTCCATAGTATAATCATTGCTATACAGCAGGGGTTTTCAACCCTTTTCATATCAAGACCCATTATGTATTCTGCATTTGAGCCATTTGATGAGATTTAGCCTCTCAGACCCGTTATCATTGGATAGGATTTTGTCCACAATTCCATGCTGCACCTATATGGTACCTGCAGGTACCATATAGGTGCCCCGATCCATTGGTTGAAAACCACTGCTATAGAGTGCTTGTTCAGTAACTGGGGTCTTGCCATCTCTCCAACCAACCCTTTACTAAACAGAATGGTCTGGACTCGGGATATAAATTTCATCCAATCAGGAGAACTCATAACGGATGAACACGTGAAATGGGAAGGGACTACTAAACAAATAAACAAGCAGGCAAAAGTGGAAATGGAACACAAGCTGATAAATGATATTGAGGGTTCTCTCTCCTGACTGCATGAACATGTGTAACTCACCTGAAAATGAATTGTCTGTTTGCTAAAGAGCTGGATAAATGGGAAGGCCCCTGTTACTGAACACAATATAGAAAATATATACCGGGTCCGGTATATTTTTAAACACAATATTGTTTTTGTTTTAATCATAAAATATCACTTAGAGCATCCTTATAGTGAAGAAGGAGTGAAGTTATGATGTGTTCATATATATGGCAGCCACGGGCAGACTTACTCGGGGTGTGGTGCACCTGTCTTGGTCAGAAGAGTGAGGACAAAGAACATAAAGATGACAAAGACAGCCAGGCCAACCCAGAAACCAATCACGATGGAATCTAAACAAAAGAGGAGAAATTACACAGCAACTGCTCAGTGGTGTAAGAACTTAAGTACTCAGATGTTTAAGTAAACATTATCACTTTTCTCTCAGTATCATGCAGTGTCAGAAATGACATAATATCATCATTTTATACCAGCTTGTGGCAAGTGAAAACCTTTGAAAAGTTTACTGAACTGTCAAAGCTGTTCTACATCTTTATACTAAACATTACCAAACCAAGAACAAAGTAGGCCTACATGGAAATGTCATTGACTGAGATACCATTTCTGATGCTCGAATCTCTTAACACCAACATTGTTCATGTAGAGCAGTTTATTTAGCAGTCTGCTGAAAATGTGTAGTTTTTGTAGAAACAAGCTGCGGAAGTCTGTCCTGTCCGCCTTGGTCGGGATACAAGAAGAGTGCAGGGCGTCTCGATGTAAGAATGTGCCATTTTGTAGAAAAAAAGGGGAAAAAAGAAAAACATTATAGAAAAATGGTCTTAAAAGGATCCCTGGCTAATAAGACAAATATGTCTTAAAACATTATACTTGCCCTCTATAACTAAAATGACAAAATAATAACATAAATATTTTATTTCTTTCATAAATAGAGAATCTTTCACTCAATAGGGACTGCTCCCGTCGCAAGTTGATGATGTCATATGCCCATGTGTACTCTAGCCCGATGGAATTATGGAATGCATATGCTAATAAAAATAACTTAATACTTCCTAAAGTTAATATCATCAAATCAATATTTAAAATATTTTTATTGGCACGTGCATTCCATAATTCCATAGAGCTGGACCACACATGACATCATCAACTTGCGACAGAAGAGTCCCTATTGAGTGAACGATGATCTATTTAAAATATTTATTTATTTTTAGTATTAGAGGGCAATTATAATGTTTTAAGACATATTTGTCGTATTAGCCAGGGATCCTTTTAAGTAAATGCAAAGTGTAGGCTACATGATTTGAACATGCACGGTAGGCTATACATCATTATCAGACTTAAATGTATAGCCTACCCAATTCTTACTCAAGCAAAGTATAATAAAGCTAAGTGTGTGCGTGTGTGTGTGTGTGTGTGTGTGTGTGTGTGTGTGTGTGGGGGGGGGGGGGTAGCCTTATTCTTTCCACCACTGCTGGTGCTAACACGTGTTAATAACAAGATCACCCAACTTGTATTGACACAATGTGCTGCGGTTCATTGAATGAACAGATGCTGTGATACACTCTCACATTAAGATCCCTGACTGCAGTGTAGCCCTACACTAGAGTATCTAAGGCTTACACAACAATGAGACCTATAACACACACACACACTGAGGGCTCAGGCACATCTTCGCGCACAGTCGCGCGGCTGTGCGCGAAGGTGTGCCTGCTGGGACACACAGGCTACACAGTTCATGACTCAATACAACAATAAAATCAACGGTTGAAATTCACTCACCAAGACTATCAGATTACTTTTGATTCGATTCTAAACAAAATTCGTTAAAATAGGAAAGGAGAGGTCGCACAGCAGCTCTATAGTCACGATGCCAAACATACTTTTTATTGGGTTACCAACGTTTCGACAAACAAGTTGCCTTCTTCAGGGTAACATGCCTCTCCTTTCTATTTTAAAGTTTGTCTCCCGTGGTCAGCACCTCCCTACTTTTGGTGTGCGCTCCTACCTTTTTGTTTTGCTTAAACAAAACTCGTTAAAATAAATCTAATATAGTCTTGATCCAAGGCTAACTTTTTCTGGTGTTGGGCATGCAGCTTTTTTTGTGGCGGCGTATGTGCTACTTACATCGATTCGCCTTGAGTCCTTCAAAGGATATGGGTTCCCCGTAGTCATAGTATTCAAATCTCCATTCATACTCAGAATTGGGAGGCGCGGTGGTTTCATTCGGCTGTTTGAAATCAGACATCTCAGTAGAAAGATGATCGAACACTTAAACTATATACTAGAGTAGAGCATCTTGCACCTAAAGTTTGTGGACACAATGCAATCATGCATAAATCCTTTCCCCGTGTCTGCTGTCTGTCACCTCTGCTTGTCCATGCGCGCAATTTTGCCTCTGTCTCATGACACAAATAACGGGAAACTGCGGCCGGGCATTTCTCTCCCCCTCCCTCCCCTCGCCCCTCTATCTCCGCTCCCTCTCTATATTATTAGCGTTAATGTTGTAGGTATTTATGTATTTGTAATATACGTGTGGTTATTTGCTATAGGCAAGACCACTTTTTGAGGTTTAAGTCAATGAGTTGTATAGTTACCTTGCCATGTTGGAACTCCAAAGGTGGACAATAAATCAAAAATAATTGCTATTGCTCCATTGATTAGAAATTGATAATTCAAGATATGCTACTCATTGATTTATCATTTACATGATTGAAAGCTCTCATTTAGTCACTCTTTTAGCACGTAAATGAACACAAACCAAGTTGATTCAGACAATAGAACATCACCAAACCCAGTAGGGCTGTTTATTTTGGGGTTTTTTAAATAAAAATGTTAACTTCAAGTTGTATTGATTCTATTTTAAGATCTGGATCCGGATCACAGTCTGTGGGTCCAGTCCAGTCCTAATAAAAATGGCAAAATCAACTGTCAACATAGGAAGTTAAAAAAACCACTTCACCACTTAACATTAGTGACATAATATGTCAACACATATATACACACATACACGAAAACTCACAAGGCTGGTACAGTTTCAAATTTTATTGTTTGATCAGACCATGATTTCAGTGTGTTTTGAGCTCAGAGTTTATCATTGAGTCCACAACTGCACACGGTCATTGGCAAGAAGGCAATCGTTTAAATAAATGCAGCCAAAAGTGGGGGCGTTTCATAGAGCAGTTTGTTAGCCAGCTAACATTACAGCAAATGTCCCATTAGTTTCATAGCAACGTCATCTTAAAATCCAAGAGAACAGTAATAGAAGATTTTTCAACAGAAATAGTGAACTTACAGTCCTGATAAATCTCCCCCAGATCTAGTATGGTCAAACTTAAAAAAAAAAAAATCCCCAATATGGATCTCTCTGGGCAAAAAACACACAGCTTGCAAGACGTTAAACCACTGTTTAAAGTCTTCCAGTGCAATGTTCTGCCCATCCCATGATTGCAGACAGAGAGGACAGCCCTCTTCTCAGCATAAAACAGAAATCTTTTCCACACAGTTATCTTTTCCACATAGTTTTCCTTAAAAAATATAAAGAAAACTAAACAAAAGAATCTGGCAGTAAATCATGCATTTCTTCACACATTACTTCAAACATCTTAAATTATGCCCATTAACTAGGGTTGTCCCGATCGGATGATCGGAAATCGGTGCCAAAAAACATGATCGGGACATCCCTAGTATCAATATTATATCCTTATCATGATATTAGACTGGAAATTGTCTGTGATTTGGGATATTGTACTATTGTACGATATGGCATAAACGTGTTCTATAAAATATAAATATCGGATCGGGAAAAATCAGTATCGGCAGATGCTCAAAATCAAATGATCGGAATTGGATCGGGAGCAAAAAAACGGGATCGGGACATCCCTACCAATACTATTAACAGTAGTTAATACTGAGGACATACTGAGGAAAGCATCCTCAGTATGTATTTGGGACATTCAAAAAGATGTGTGCGTCTCCGAGAGAGACAAAAACATCCACTCTAATATTATAATGATAGTATGAGCATCCACACTGATGAATGATGTTTTGTAAACATTCTGTAAACATGTCTTGTTTCTTGTTGAACATGACGCCCTGTATATTCAGATGGATTTTGATGGGATCATTCATCAAATCCCTCTGAAAGGGATCCCAATGATATGGTTTCACCACTGTCGATTATAAAACAAAATTCTATTATATTTATCGTTAATAATGAATAATAATTTCTTCCTTAAGAAATGCACCTGAAGAGCCGTTTACCAAAACCCTGACTATACCAGTAATTTACACACTGCAACGTGATGTGAGCTTGTAGATCAGCTGTCAGCGGAACTAAGTATAAATCGCCCGTTAAGTGTGACATGGCAGATGGAATTACTGCTTGATTGCATGAATGCATTAAATACGAATAAATGTTGGGAGGTATGCTGAAATATTGACGGAGGAAAAAAGAAAGAAACTAACCAGCACCATTTCTAATATCTGTGTGCTCAGAGGCTACCATAATGACCTGTATCACTCACTCTAACCTGAGTACACGCAGCCGTTAGACATGACGTGTGCATGATTCAGCTGTTGTGATATTCATGCAGTTGGTCTTTCAGCATCTGAAAAGGAAATTGTAGGTCCTCTGAGGTAATCAGTCTGCCACAAAAACCCACTTTCGTGTCACTCTGGGATAGCTCAAACTAGCTGAAAAACAATAATCCCTTTTGGGAAGCAGGAAATTAGAGAGGGAGCCTGTCTAAACATCCAGGTCATCGAGGACCGAGTTTGGAACGGCTCCTGTGTCGAAGGCTAAGTGTGGCGTCGGGAGGCTTGTCTGCACCAAATGATCTTCTAAAAGCAAATCTTTGATCCCTGGAAAAGTCACTGCCGGCAATGCCGAGTGTCCACAAAACCAGAGGCTCCCAGGCCTTATTGATTCCTCAGAGAGGTTGCATCTCATGATAACATGGATGAGTATGGCCTTCAAGTTTAGTAACTCCTTAATGTCTGGTGGATCCTTGCTCTGTAACGCTCTGTAACACTCCACTGTGCATAGAAAAGTTCCTTTGAGTTATCTTTTAGTGCAGAACTTGACAACCTGGCTCTCTCTCCATCACTCTCTCTTTATGAGTCAACCCAAGGTGACTATAGTTCATCAGCCCTGGAAAGCGTGGATTTCCTCCACACTGAAACCCTGCTGTTTTACAAACCTGTACAGAGGAGAAAAACAGTGGATGAGGAAAAGATCAATCAAATGTATCATAGTTTACTTTAATAATAAACGGGCGTGCTCGTTTTGCATTAGTAATTGCATCAGTAATTGCAATTCAGTACATTGCGATGTGAATTATTAAGTCACTATTGGAGCAATCTGAGAATCCCATCGTCAAATGTTGTGAGGCAACAGTCTGTCTTGAGAGAATACTATTGGAGTTATCCTTTAACAAAGTGAGCCCATTCAGAATACACTATGAAATGTTACATAGAGTAGGTTTACATGAGGACGTTTAACCCCCTTTAATTCTGAATAAAAGTTAAATCCTATCATTTTCAAGGCGCTCCAACTCCAAGGCGTTCATATCCAAGGTGCGCCGAGGAGTTTGCACATAGAGCACATTATTATTTCGTGCATTTTGCAGATTCGAAATCCACACAAATAAACGTGGAGCAGCAGCAGTGATGATGATCCCCCTGATCTGTGAGTGTTCAAAGATCCAACCGTCCCGAGTTGATCATGATCATTCTGATAATTTTCAAACATGTTTGATATAGGCTAGCCTTATGTATCTGGATTCACAGAAAGACAGTGGAGGAGAGGACGCAATGCTGTCAGCCCGCTGTTCAGTGACCGTGATCACACATACACACACACACGCTATATACTTGTATATATTTTATATACTTTTAGGCTATAACTTGCCTACTCCAAGTTGCAACCAAAACGTAGATGAAACGGCTTTGCAGTTTAATTGCATTGATAGCAACTGCAATCAATCTAGTATTAAACAAACAATTTATTATCTGGTAGCCTGTTGCGCCCAGAATATTATGTCATGCCATGATGATGATGATGCGGTTCAATATGTCTCTGTCTCTATGGGTTCAAGCCTGGATTATCATTTGTCATATGATGGTGTATCGTGCAGATAAGTTACATTATGCAATGTACAAGACCACAGATGGGACACGTTGTCAGCCTGTAGAACAGCTCTTACACAATGTATGTGCATTGTGCAAAGACGAAGCAAAAATAAAATAGCCTTGTGAGGCTCGCAGCTCAGAAAAGATAAATGCGATGCCCCCCCCCCTCTCTGTTTACTGCTGTGTGTGTGTGTGTGTGTGTGTGTGTTCAA
This sequence comes from Protomyctophum parallelum, assembly GCF_964188405.1. Classification (NCBI taxonomy): domain Eukaryota; kingdom Metazoa; phylum Chordata; class Actinopteri; order Myctophiformes; family Myctophidae; genus Protomyctophum; species Protomyctophum parallelum. The sequence goes on from NC_139698.1 coordinate 46,237,927, forward strand.
CAGTCTCTCTCTCTCTCTCTCAAAAATAACGATCTCTCTCTCTCTCTCGATAACGAGCAATCCTTGATACAATAATAATTGTGTTGCGTGCCCTGGCCGTGCTGCCTATTTTCACACCCAGACTTTTAATAAATACGAGATAATCACCTTCCCAGCGGAGAATAGGGATGCCACCGAATAATCGATTTTCCGATTAATAGTTGCAGTCTCCGAAATCGATTTTAATATTTCATAATCGAAAAGAAAAAAGGAAAAAAAGGGTTTTTTTATAGCCATAATATTGGCTAATAAGTAAGGCTGCATGATATATCGAACATGTACCTTCATCAGAGTGGAGAATATAAGTATAAATCAAGTTGAGCAAAGCCACTCTTCTCTGCCCCTCTCTCTAACAGACACAGTTAAAGGGATTGTGACATTAAAAAAAAGGTTTTGGAATTGTTCTTGTTTGATAAGCAACTGCAATCAATCTAGTATTAAACAAACAATTTATTATCTGGTAGCCTACAGTGTTGCGCCCAGAATATTATGTCATGCCATGATGATGATGATGCGGTTCAATATGTCTCTGTCTCTATGGGTTCAAGCCTGGATTATCATTCGTCATATGATGGTGTATCGTGCAGATAAGTTACATTATGCAATGTACAAGACCACAGATGGGACACGTTGTCAGCCTGTAGAACAGCTCTTACACAATGTATGTGCATTGTGCAAAGACGAAGCAAAAATAAAATAGCCTTGTGAGGCTCGCAGCTCAGAAAAGATAAATGCGATGCCCCCCCCCCTCTCTGTTTACTGCTGTGTGTGTGTGTGTGTGTGTGTGTGTGTGTGTGTGTTCAACAGTCTCTCTCTCTCTCTCTCAAAAATAACGATCTCTCTCTCTCTCTCGATAACGAGCAATCCTTGATACAATAATAATTGTGTTGCGTGCCCTGGCCGTGCTGCCTATTTTCACACCCAGACTTTTAATAAATACGAGATAATCACCTTCCCAGCGGAGAATAGGGATGCCACCGAATAATCGATTTTCCGATTAATAGTTGCAGTCTCCGAAATCGATTTTAATATTTCATAATCGAAAAGAAAAAAGGAAAAAATGGGTTTTTTTATAGCCATAATATTGGCTAATAATTAAGGCTGCATGATATATCGAACATGTACCTTCATCAGAGTGGAGAACATAAGTATAAATCAAGTTGAGCAAAGCCACTCTTCTCTGCCCCTCTCTCTAACAGACACAGTTAAAGGGATTGTGACATTAAAAAAAAGGTTTTGGAATTGTTCTTGTTTTTTTAGGTTTTCTAATCTCAATTGCACCCAAAAAACATGAACTTTTAACATTCAGTAGATTTTCTGTGATCTGGGGTTTTCTGGCTCAAACAGGTGCTCTGATTTGCCGGCAGTAAGTGACATCACTTACTGCAAATCCCATATATGTCAATGGGATTTGCCAGCAGATGTCACTGTTTCACTGTGTTGCCTGTTTTCATTGTAGCTCAAAAGGCCCAAAAAACCTCAAAGAAAACTTCAGACCACAGAAAATCCACTGAATGTTCAAAGTTCAGGTTTTTTGGGTGTAATTGAGGTCATAACACCTAAAAGAAAAAAGAAAAATAAAAATAAATGAAAATGAATGTCATAAAACCTTTAACGATCGCTTGTTAAGTGCCTGCCAGACAGACAATCAGATGAAATGAAGGCAGGTGTAGAGTAGAGTGTAGACTAGTGAACTGAACATGTTCTCTTTATATCAAGTACTTCATACCAGCCCCTTATGAAACTACTTCTCATTTTCCATCCTGAATGGCACTGAGAAGATCTCCACAAAGGTTTACTCATCAAAACTGATTATAAAACTGTAACCATCAAAGCATGCACTCAACATATAATGGTTATGTGACCATGGCATGTGCATAATATAAAATCTTAAAAGTTTTATCTGATATTGATAAATCGATTAATCGATTATTAATCGCCAGAGCTGTAGATTAGTATTAAACTACGATTGGGCAAATGGTCACTTTGTGGCATCCCTAGCGGAGAAGGGGACCCGCAGCGGGTGAAAATAAATGTAAAGACGTAAACATACAGTATATGCCCGCCCCTATCCAATTGAAGCCTCCCTGTTGCTTGCTTGTTGCTTTGATGTGTAGTGCTTTACCTCATTGCAGATATTCAAGGCTTCAATACCCATGGTAGTGAGATCGAAACCCCACTGCCTCCGGAGAGCTCTGAACATGCTAAATCTAAGGTGCTTATCCTGCCACCCCACCTGTCGGATTGTTCTCTGGCAAGCATTTGAAACCCGGAGGTCCGTAGTTTTCAATAAAAAAGGTGTTTTAATCCACTCTGTCTCGGAATCTGTCATCCATCTTGGATCTGTTCTCGTCTCCCCAAATGAGTGCAACTGGCTGCGCAACCCTGACTGCAGAGACAGAGTGGTTTAAAACACATTTTTTATTGAAAACTACGGACCTTCCGGCAGCTCCGTGAAGGCGGTGGGACGCACGCACGCACACACACACACTGATAAGTTAACACAGTGATACACACCCTTCCGCCAGCTCCGTGAAGGCGGTGGGACCGCACACACACACGTAGCACTTAGAGTCGTGGGGCCTGTGGAGGAACCGGGCCAGCATGTCCTGCTCCGGCCGGCCCTTCTGGCCCGTCCACGTCTCACACGGCTCCGACAGCACATACTCCACCTGGAACCTGTGGAGACCGGTGGTGGAATGAGTAGTCCGTTTCTGTTTTTACTATTTAGTATCAATACTGCAATATAGAAATTACAATTAATATTTTGAAATGTGCAGATCTACAAGCTCTGTAGATCGGCTATTTTCAAATGGCTCAAATGTATAGCGCTGACGTGGTTAATGTATATTTTGTAATAGCAATCAAAATCTACAAAGTAACTAGTATATTTGAATGGCCACACGCAAAAATCTAACGTGACACGGATGCTTTCCTGATTTTAATGGGTTACATCAGGTGCAAAATGCAAATAAACCAATACTGCAAGTGGGCCCCCAAATAATTGGCCAAATATGAAGATTTTATTAATAATATAACATTAATATAAAAATATATATGTAAAGAGAAAACAGGAGGTTAAGGATCTGTCACGTTATTCACATGAATAAAAAAATGGGACTGGCATTGCAAAGATAAGGCAATTTCAGAAATACAATTTATACTGCTGGGTCATAGGCTCATTCGCTAATTTTTACAGAAGCTCCTTTGGGACAAAACACGGCATCGCATTTTGTCATTATGAAAGACAGATGTGTAGGGAAAAAAAAGAGTTAGATTTTGACCCAGCACGCACGTTCGGAGCTGCAGTGCGCTCGGGATGGAGTTATATCATTTTTCACCTGTACCACTCGTTATTGGTTAAAACATCAGATTAATGTAAGAACATTGTTAATCCAGAATGTTTGAAGAATATACAATCTTTCAAAGCGAATGTTTTTAACTCAAATCTTTGTTTCTGCATCCCTGGAACAAAATCTTTTGTGATGGGGGTCGGAGGCCAAATACTGTATACATATAATTCTAGGGGTCCTTGGCATGAAATAGTTTGAGAGCCACTGCCATAGGAACATAGGGTTTTCAGAAAATTGTCATGATTTAGAAGACATTTTGTAGAATCGAGCTCAGGTCTAAATGGGTTCAGTGTTGGCCTGGGTCATTCATATATATTTTTGTAAGTCTGGGTCCCAAGAGTCCCTTCCTAGAAATGCAATGTAGTCAAAAGAACAATATTTCTTCTTGAGAGAGGAGTGAAAGTCATTTCTTTGCTTTCTTAGAAGTGAAACGGTCCCAAATAGAAACTTTAAATCAAATTGATTTCAAGGTTTAAATTTTTTACTCAATGAGTGCACACACACACACACACACACACACACACACACACACACACACAGTAAATCACAACATTCACACACAACATCACACACGCGCGCATCAAGGACTGGTTCTGGGTAGCTATGAGTCATTCGCCACGGGGTGTCGGTCAAAACTCACGTCATTTGACTGCTGAGGTGTATTCTATTCTCAGAATCCTTTTTCACATCCTATTACTCATAAAGACTTCCCGGCTCTGTGACTGCAAACACGCATGCACACCACACACACACACACACACACACACACACACACACACACACACGGAACCACTCAACAAATTACCTCTCATCATTAGCAGCCAGGTCGTCTAGTTCAGAGAGCCACAGAATGTCTCTCTCATGTCGGTTGAAAAACATCAGCTTGATTTTTCTGAAAAAAAACAAAAAAAACAACAACATTATAATTGCCAGTAAAGTAGAGATTACATATCTGGGCTGTATCCTGGACAACAAGCTGACAGGTGAAGGCATGGCAACAAGGGCGATCAAAAAAGTAAATCAAAGAACAAGATTCTTGGGGAGAATATCCTCCTTTGTAAACAAGAGGGCTCTCAGGACATTAGCTGGAGCTCTTATTCAGCCCATATTTGACTACGCCTGTACCTCCTGGTTCTCGAACATCTCAAGGTCACAAAAAATTAAGCTTCAAACCTCCCAGAACAAACTAATCCGACTCCTCCTAGGCCTAGAGCCCATGACCCACCTTTATGCAACACAAAATGGCATAGGATGGCTCCGGGTAGAAGACAGAGTCAAGCAGTTGAAAATGGGGCTGACTTTCAAAATTGTAAATTCAGCCCTGCGCTCTGTGCCCTCAGTCCCCATTTACTTAACCGATTACCTCACAAAGGTGAGCAACTCTCACAGCCACAACACTAGAGGGAGAATAAATAATGATCTGGTGCCACCCGCATATAGAACAAATAGTAAATTCATGCCCTGCCCCCTCAAAACAAACAAATCACTGACTTCCTTTAAAACCGGTCTGAAAAACCTATCAATGTCAGCGGGTCTAAAGGAGAGAAGATGACTGCCCAACCTCCCCATACCCCCCTCCGAGTGATTTATTTGTATTTAGATTTTTTTGGTACTTACACCTGTAAATAGTTTTCGTGTTTTTTAGGTATCTCGATTACTGTTAACATTGTTTTGTGAATGAATGCACATTAAGCTAATCATCCTGTAGGGTGAGTCTAAATGCAGTAGATCACCACCCACCTTACTGTGGCCAGGTCCTGTAGGGTGAGTCTAAATGCAGTAGATCATCACCCACCTTACTGTGGCCAGGTCCTGTAGGGTGAGTCTAAATGCAGTAGATCACCACCCACCTTACTGTGGCCAGGTCCTGTAGGGTGAGTCTAAATGCAGTAGATCATCACCCACCTTACTGTGGCCAGGTCCTGTAGGGTGAGTCTAAATGCAGTAGATCACCACCCACCTTACTGTGGCCAGGTCCTGTAGGGTGAGTCTAAATGCAGTAGGTCATCACCCACCTTACTGTGGCCAGGTCCTGTAGGGTGAGTCTAAATGCAGTAGATCACCACCCACCTTACTGTGGCCAGGTCCTGTAGGGTGAGTCTAAATGCAGAAGGTCATCACCCACCTTACTGTGGCCAGGTCCTGTAGGGTGAGTCGGATCAGTCGAGCCATGGGCGTGAACCCCGTGCCGGCGGCCAACAGGTAGAGGTGTGTGACCTCACGGAGAGGGCGGAGACTGAACGGACCCTCTGGACCGCTGACAGACACGTAGTCACCTAGGAAACCACGAAAAGAGAAGTCGTCAAATGGACACCACGCAACATCACTCTGCAGCTTATATTGCATTATATTCCCAGTCCTAAGTGAACTGCAATGTCCCCGGCACGCTGGCTTTGATTCCGGACGGATCATCATCAACCCCTCTCTCTCTGCCTCTTGTTTCTGTACTGCAGATCATGTTCAGGTGGTCAGGTTAAGTTTGCTGTAGCTCGGGACAGTTCAGGACCTTGCCCGACCATGGGAGGATAGAGGCACAGTTCATTTTAGCATGTTTTGCTTAGCATCAAAAAGATGCCATGCATGCTTCAAGGACAGACTCTCCTGAACTTAAATCTGAAAGGTATATCGTTGCCGTCTCTCCATTTTTCAACCTTTTTACCAGCTGCTATGCAATGGCAAGCTGAGTCTACAATCAATGTGCAAGTTAGTCCAGTAGTAGGGATGCCACAAAGTGACCATTTGCCCAATCGAATAATCTAAAAAAAAGAAGAAAAAAAAAGAAAAAGCTTTTTATTTTTATTTTTTTATCAATATCAGATAAAACTTTTAAGATTTTATATTATGCACATGCCATGGTCACATAACCATTATATGTTGAGTGCATGCTTTGATGGTTACAGTTTTATAATCAGTTTTGATGAGTAAACCTTTGTGGAGATCTTCTCAGTGCCATTCAGGATGGAAAATGAAATCCATTTGGATTTGGGGAGAAGTAGTTTCATATTGGGGCTGGTATGAAGTACTTGATATTCAGGGCGCGTTCGGAAATGCGCACCGGGAATGTGGTCAGTTTGTTGAGTGTGGTGGGCGGTGACGTCACAGAGTGCGTTCAGTGTGCCTTATTTCCGAACGACCACAGCTGTGACGCATTCACACAAATCACACCGGCCAACCCCAGCTTCAGGGTAGGGTCGCTCAGTGCGTGCACTCGGCACACCCGGTGTGCAGCGCACTGGATTTTCGAACGACAACGCACTGAGTGCACTGAATAAACGAACGACAAGAGAGCACACCAGTGCGTTCAGGGCGCATTTCCGAACGCGCCCAAAGAGAACATGTTCAGTTCACTAGTCTACACTCTACTCTACACCTGCCTTCATTTCATCTGATTGTCTGTCTGGCAGGCACTTAACTAGCGATCGTTAACTGTGTCTGTTAGAGAGAGGGGCAGAGAAGAGTGGCTTTGCTCAACTTGATTTATACTTATGTTCTCCACTCTGATGAAGGTACATGTTCGATATATCATGCAGCCTTACATAGAAAAAAAAGAAAAGAAAAAAAACTTTTTTTTCTTTTTTTTCCCCGATTATGAAATATTGATTTCGGAGACTGCAACTATTAATCGGAAAATCGATTATTCGGTGGCATCCCTATCCAGTAGTCCTGTCGTCCAGCTGTTTTCTCATTGGCTGATGTGCGCACCGCAAATATGTCCGGGTGGAAACGAACGACTCAGAACACAATAGTTCTGCCTTAGATAATTTGTGGTTCCTACCTAAACTACTGTGCTGAAACTGATACAGAGGCAGTTATAGCGGAACCCCACAGATAACAATGCAGCTGGTAATTAATTGATTAACATTTAATACATTTTGGCTTGTTTATTTACATATTTATTTTCAATACATCAGTGCTATTGAACACTCTTTTCGTATGTGTGTGGTTTTTACAAATACTGAACCAAGGAAAAGTATTAAAAAGAGCATCCGACAACCTTCTTACTCCATTGGATCCTTAATAAATAGTCCCCCCCCCCCTCTTTATTTCGTTCTTCTTTTTTTCTAACAGTGTATATGATTATTCATTTTCTGCATAGAAGTGTATATTTCTATGTCTTTAAATGTTTTGATGAATTGTGAATGGAGGACGCTTATGTAAACAAGTCTTAGTGCTTTTTCTGGTTTTATGTATTGACCAATACTTTCCTTGAACTGTATCATTCTGCAATGCACAGCTTTGTGTGTACGTCTGTCCGTTTGAGAACAACATGTATGTGACGTCATGATGTTGACAACATCAGATGACATCATTGTGACGCCACGTGATGCAATGCACCGCTTAATCAATCAATGAAATTCTCAGTCAAACCACCTAACTTGTGGTTTGTCCCCCCCGTTGATTAGAATGAAAAAGTCAGATGGAAAAAAGACCTGAGGTAATGACAAGACAATAAAACTAATAAAAAACAACAAAAAAGTCTGTGCCTCTTACCAATGTTCAGTCTGTTGAGATGAGGGGTGAAGACACCGTCAGGGTAGACTTTGATCATGAGAAAGAGGTGGGAGTCCTGCGTGGAGTCTGGCGAAGCGGCCGGTACAAGCCTCTCCTCCACAGGAGTATACGGCTTCACCACGACACTGTCTGGGACACGGAAGACAGAGGACAGAGCTGCTGTGACATGTCATGCCAGACTATGCGGGGAACACGCATGACCTCTGTTTTGTCTTTTGTGGTGACCATGCATGTTACTAGAGGTTCATGTGACACGGTAAAAAGTACAAAATAGGCTCTACGCACAGCAGCCATATCTACTTTATTTCCTTCACATGTGTCACGCCAGGGCTCCACTGGGCGCGTCTGCGTCGCGTCTGCGTCGCGTCTCCGTCAGCGTCGGGAATGTGCCCTTTTAATCAATGGAGGGTGGCTCCACTGCCCGCGTCGCATCGCGTCTCCGTCACCATAAAATTGAACCGGTTCGTTTTTTGACGCACGCACGCGTGACGCAACGCGCCCAAACGCGCCCAGTGGAGCCCTGGCGTTACCAATTATGCTAATTAAGGTTGTGGTCCATTCTGGTCGACTCTGGTAGAGTCAGGGTACTGAATGTTGATATTGTGCATGCACTGGAAACACTCTGCTACACCAGTGGGCCTCAACATGGAGTCCAGGGACCCTATTGTTCCTTGAGCGGGTTCCAAATGGCCCCTTACAGGTGTGTAACTCTGAGGCCCTCATTTATCAACGTGGCGTACACCAAAATATGGGTGCACGCAATTTTCGGCATTTATCATTTCTGCAAAACCTTGAACTTGCGTCACTCCATAAACGTTGATTATTTATGACTGCCTTGCCAGCCAGGTTATCTCTCATGCGGTGCAGGGCTGCAGGCATCATAACACTCACTCACCCACCCACACTCCCACAGCATGCAGCATACAGCAGTGAGCAGCATGGGAGCGCCTTCATCATGTAGCCTAACTAGGACTAACTATTGTAGCGGTTTCACCCATAAAAGTTTGAATCAAGGAGAAACCCTACAAAGGTCCCTGTATAAAATACAGCAACCTACCTAGTTAACTCAGGGATATACAGTATATAATAATAATATATATATATAATCTGTCAGTACATTTCAAAACACTTATTTAAACTCAAACCGTCAAGAATGTCAAAAGACACAAGAAAGGTCAGTTTCAAGGTTTGTATTGGAAATAAGCAGTTCAGTTCATACATATATCACAGTTTAGTTTAGTCCATTTCAGGTTTTCACAATAACCAAAATAACCCAGGTGCCACCTCACAGTCTGCACACATAGCCTTCACACTCCGCGCCTCTGTTCAAAGTGACAGCTCCATAGCTGATATGGGCTGGGCTTCTGTGTTGTGGCCAACCAGCGGCACGCAACTGGTAACGTAACCGCCAGTCGCCGTATGTGTGTGGGGAATAAAATGTTTATTATTATTATTGTTTTGGCGGATCGCTACACTCTCCCCCCCTTGAAGGAAGCCGGCCGAAGGGTAAGGCGTTCTTGGATCCTGTTTCAGAATTTCAGCATCCTGAAGTCCAATCTCCATCACCCGCTGGCACTGCTGCTCCTCCACTTCCTGAGCAGTCAGGACGCAAGGCTTCAGGCGGGAGATGTGAACAACTCGCAGGTCCAGTCCTGTCTCCTCCTGAACCAATTCATAATTGACAGGGTCAATCTCTCTAACAACCCGGTAGGGACCGTGCCACCTTGGAGTCCCTTTGGCTGCATTAGACCAGGAGTCAGTCCGTAACCAGACACGAGCCTTCTCTTCAAACTGCAGGTCTCTCCGTTGTTTGTCACAAGTCCTTTTCCGTCGCTTTCGAGCTTTCGAACGGTTGCTGGACGGAAACGTCTGGAGGCCTTCCAGTTGAGAGGCTAGCATTCTTTTTATAGTTTGCTGCAGCTGTCCTGTGAGTTTCCAGGTCTCTGGTTTGCACGGTTGACACCCCTGACATTTGTGCACATGACGCTTCACATCCAGGCTCATCTTGGGCCAGTAGACCAGAGCTTTCATTCGGCGGTAGGTCTTATACTGCCCAAGATGGCCGGCCAGCGGATCCTGGTGGAACAGGTCCATCAACTGAAGTCGCAAACTGTAGGGTATATATAATTGATGAAGGGTCCGCCAAGGCAGGTGAATTCTCCGGTATATGCGGCCGTCCAATATCCTGAAAGTTGCGCCCAGGCTCAACTGCTCCTCCCCCTCCTCCAAGAGGCTTTGATACAAAGCGTGCCGGATCGTGGCGGATCGCTACACTATGACTGCTTTAAGGCACTGCACACGAATGGGTCAAATTAATATAGTAGCCTACAAACGTATTCCATTCATGGCGATGCAACTGTGATGTGTCATGTAGGCTCAGTGCACGCGTGCGTGCATGGACATGACAGCCAGACAAGCAAGGCGAGAGGGAAACATGTGTAGGGTAGGCCTACAGCTATTATTTAATTCATGCAGGTGTTCGTTTTTTATTTATTTAGGATACAACACACCAGTTGGGCAAGTTGCGTGTGTTTGCGGAGGGGGGGGGGGGGGGGGGGGTGAGGCGGGCAGCAAGGCAAGCGGGGGAAACTTTTCCCATCATGTAACTATGGTTTTATCACTGCTAGGAATGAAATTAAGGAAGGATCAGCTGTTTGGGATCACTTCATAAATGTCATGCCGACGTGAGTGTAATCCAAAACAGACGCTCAAATTGGGGCAGTTTTACACACTTTTACACTAAATGAGGGCCTGAGAGTGTAAAAACTGAACCAGATGGACCCGTAAGGGTACACTCCATTTGTACACTCAGGCCCCTTTTCCACCGGTTGGTTCCCAATGGGAACTGGTTCAGTTCTTTTTGTTTTTTAGTTCATGAGCCAGAGCTCCAAAATGAATCATTAATTATGAATTGAGTGTGCAAAACCATACCTATATTAGATTGTTATCACCATTAAACTTCCTCAATTGAGTACTTACACGAAGACAATGATTTATTGTATTACAAATTTAACATTTTTAAATATGCAAATGAGGCATTATGTAGGAAAATATGGAAAATAATCGAAAATATGAAAAAGCTACTACTGTGGAAGGGTTATCATGTATTAATTTACTTGTATTGATCCTATAAACAATTTAATATAGGGTATAGTTTGCCCACCAATTTTTGAGCTCTGGCTCATGGACTAAAAACCAAAAAGAACTGAACCGGTTCCCATTGGGAACCAACCTGTGGAAAAGGGGCCTCAGAGTTATTGGGGTCCACTGTGCTACACTAAATGGAACACACTGTGCAAGTCCCTGTGGAATGTATGTTCTGTGGATCAAATGTTAATCTGTATATTAATGTATGCCCTAAACTAAAGGGTTTTATGTTGATGCAAAACTGGATCTTATCTTGTGCTCTGCTAAAGCCACACCGGAAAACTAAATGCAATATTATTGCAATGGTAAATGGTTAACCTGAGCTGAAGTGTCTAACTGAATAAAGAATGGTTTTACATGCATGACTTCTTCACATCGCCTGAAAACAATGCAGCAGGTGGAACCAGTTTGCGGAGTTACTGGAACCCAGTGTTTAGGAAACAGTGTTCTAGACAATGCTACAAAAACTATCTATCACTAGATAGTAGATACGAATACTGGACTACTCGCCCCGGTGCTTGCCCGTTTTTCCTCCCGGAATTTTCCCCAGTGAGGGGGATAACTTTGTAATATGCTATTGGCTGTTTGTATTCTTTTGGTACATTCGTATTCAAATGGTACCTCGTCAGATAATCCCCACATATCCTACAACAACTTCTGTAAACAGACTTCACTGTAGTAGCTTTTCATAAATTATATTTGTACTTCTGCTGTCATAAATGATATTTGTACATCTGCTGTCATGAAAGTTTATAGTTAGAGAAATTCAAAGTACAGCCATCTGCTGTCCAGCCTCTCCCACCCCTCACTGGGGAAAATTCTGGGAGGAAAACAGAAACGGGGCGAGTAGTCTTGTTACCGTAGATACTGCCCCAGCTGAGCTATAATTGTGAGCTTATTGTTTCTATGAAAGGCCCTCCTACGATACTGAATAGACAGAAAATAATGGCCAAATGAATCACCCATTTCTATGTCTGTACTCTTTGAAAGTCCAACCTTCATTCTATGCCTGTGTCTTTTTATGTAATGTAGCAGAGAAAAGAAAAGTGTACAGAGAAAAAGTAAATAAATAAAATAGCCCCATTATAGATTGTAAAGGTTCCAAGGCTCCAAGAAACTGTCCAAGAATAAATTGTGTAAATAAATAGCTGCATGTGAAACTATATTCTCGTGCTGTATTTTGCTCTCCATTTCATGGACATGCGAGGAGAGAGAGAGAGGGTACAGAGAGAGAGAGAGAGGTGTGAATGGAATCGCATCAAATAGCGTGGTTGGTGAGAAGAAAGTATACCGTGGGTCACCGTGAGCATATATTATTATATTATATATTATATTATATTTCACTGCCAGTGCCACGTTTGACACTGACATGACACTGGTTGTGACACTTCTATAGGTCTGACTGCTATTATTATCTGTGCTGGACGTGCCAAGTCGCCAGAGCAATGGTGAAGTATCTATCATTTTTAATTATATGGAGAGAAAAGTCGAGAGTCGGGATTTATCCTGTGTTCAATGCGTTTCTGCGTTTGTGTGTGGACATAGATATCTCTGTCGTATGGGCAGGGATTTCTTTCTAAAACGGAGGACGAAAATATCCGTTTTGCAAAAGATCCATATACGTGTAGCCTGGGCCTCAGCCACCATTTTATACCAGGTGGGTCATACCAAGAACACTCACAGCAATTAACTTAAACAAGGCAAACTAAGGCCCATAAGTTGGCCCCATACACCATTACTTAAACCATATACAATTTACATTTCATATTTCAAGCACCACTTTACAAACACATTCGGCCTATAATTAGAAAAGCTACAATATAAAACAGGAACAAACACCCCTCTCCTCTACAGCGCTTGGCACCTCCCAATCAACAGGAGGATTGCCAGCACAGGAGAGGACAGGTGACCAACAATCAATTGAACATCATGTTTAGTTTAAAACAATTGCAATGTCCATGCTCAGGAATTCTCAATTCAGATATACTAGAGTCAAATATAAAACGCACCACTCCCCACAGTCACTTCCATGCTGGCCAGCAATAATGAATTAGAAGAAGCTGTGTATTCAGAATACAGTGAGTGAGTGTGCGCGCATTGTCCTCGTTTGTCTCTATAGGGCACGGGCTGCCCTGTGACATAGATCATCAGATAAAAGCCCCCCAGACTATAACCTGACTCTGCCAGATGGAAGACCCTTGCTTCGCATTTGTTAAACAAAGTACTCCCATCTGGGATCTCTTTAGCCCAATCGCTGGAAAAAAGAAAACGTCCATTTATTCAAGCTACTTGGCAGGTGATTGGATCTGGATCTGTCTATCACCATCTGACGTGCCAACTCCAACCAACCAATCATATTGATGTGGCTACATGACGTTTAGTAGCTGCGCCCCGCAGATTATACAAAACCCTCCCTATTTGTGTCGGATGTGTAGGTCATGTCTTCGCTTGCTTTCAAGAATAGAAGACGATTTTCCAATTTTAAGTCGCTAGGACATACAATTATAACAACCACTTTACTTCAAAATAAAATGCCCATCATTTCCGTTTCACTACTCCTTTAAGCAGCCTCAGCTCTCTACTCATTCTTTGCATGCTGAGCTGTCAAGCAGCTCGTGCGGCGACTGCGTGAACATTTCCCCCACCTCCCCAGCCTCCTCCCTGTAATTCTTAGTCCAGGGGTCATGGGATATTATTGTATTGTTTGTGATTGTGTAGATTCATTGTGTTGATGTGTCATTACTGTGTATTGTTGTTCATGGATTATTGTCTCCACCAGGCCGAAGGCATGGGGGGAGAGTATGTTTTGCACTCCGTCCGTCCGTCCGTGTGTGTGTGTCCGTCCCATAGACTGTAAAAAATATGGACAAAGCGTTCCCCGGGTCTAACATGAACGTAAAATGAAGCCTGTAATGATATGCTAATTCCTGATGTAAGTCGCCATCTTTTGGTACCAGCTGGCCATTGGCTGGCTCCGTTTTGTACCAGCTGGTCATTGGCTGCCCAGACAACGAGGCGGGACTTCCCCCCTTCTTCTCCGTTGGTTTTTATTTGGACTCGAGTGGGAGGAGAAGACTCTTGAGTGGGAGGGGAATCCCGATCATAGACTGTAACGGTAGCCACGCCCCTCAGAACATACGCGACTTTATGGTCATTTTTTTAATTAATGGGACCATAATTTTCCAAAAAGAATATTATGACATTAGAAATTAGACTTTAAACTAGTGACTGGAAGAAGAAAGTATTCATGACCATGTTTATTAAGGTAATACAGTCTAGGTGAAGTTGGGCCAAAATACATGGGCCTCTATGGAGCTATGGGGCTTTTTGGGTCCAGTCCAGCGCCACAACAGGCCATTATATGAACTACTGATTTCAAATGAGGCTTCACGAAATATCTGGCTGACTGCCCCCCTGGTCCGTCCATGTGTGTGTGTGTGTGTGTGTGTCCGTCCGTGTGTCCGTGAGCAGCTAATCTCGGCCACCGTTAACCCGGTCGATGCCAAATTTTGCACACACACTCCCTGGATGCCAACGATGAACCTCTGCCCCAAACTTTCCAGAACGACCTGTTATAGCGCCACCAGGAGGCCGCTTTGTGCAAAACAAGTTTTTGCACAGTACACCTACAGATTTTGTCCAAACATCACGGAAATTGGTACACAGTCTCTCTAGAGCCATTCAACGAAACCGGTCTTTCAGATTTCTCAGACTCCATCCTGATTGGTTAAGATTGGCTTCCAAAGTTCACAGGAGTGCTCCGTTTCAAACAAAATGCTGCAAATCATGAACACATCGCGTGATTTCCGTGAAATTGTGCACCCACATTCCCACTAGGCTGAGGAAGAAATGCCACATGAACAATTTCAACTCAGCCTCAAGGTGGCACTATAACTGGCCGAAAAGTGTTTTCACCTCTAACTGCACGGATCTGTGGATAACTTTGTATGCCAACTCCCTAGAGGCCAAGGAAAAACCTTTGCCTGGAATTCTTCACATCTGCTCATCCTGGTGGAGACCTGTGCCCAGAAGGGCACTTTTTTTGTATTTGTATCTTTGGCTCTGCTCTGGGGGGACGTTGATATCAGAGCTGTGTCTTGGTGCACAGATAATTGGAGATATCAATGTGATATCAGACCTGTGTCTCGGTACGCAGATCATCTGATATCACATGAGCAGAGCCACACCGCCATACTAACATGCAATAGCTTTGCAATAAATGGTTTATGGTCAATCTGAACTTTAGTGTCTCAATGAACTAATGATTATTTATCAGATTATCTGTAATGTTCTACCACTTGAACTATAACGTCCGCCACAACAATGCCTTTTAAAAAAATATATACAATCTCTTTTCACAAGCTTTTAATTAGGGCTAAGACAACAAAAATCCTATCAATTCACAAACTCTGAGTGTGCTGAGTGTGCTGTGTGTGCTGTGTGTGTGTGTGTGTGTGTGTGTGTGTGTGTGTGTGTGTGTGTGTGTGTGTGTGTGTGTGTGTGTGTGTGTGTGTGTGTGTGTGTGTGTGTGTGTGTCTGCATACGTGCGTGCGTGCGTGCGAGGGTGTCACCAGCATATCTGGAGAACCCCCTGACTTGGAGCTGTGGTGCTGGAGTCCTTACCGTGTATGAGAGCCTTGAGGTAGACATGCTTCCCTACAGGCACGTGCATGACTGTCCCACGTGGGAGCTGAAGCTGGAACAGCTGCGTGTTGTGGTTGACCTCCGTCTTTGAGACCAACGTGCACTCTCTATAATGGAGCGCTGGATGAAAGAGCAAAAAGAATCACAACGTGTATTGATTATTTATTTTTTTAACATTTATGTAACTAAAGATAACAAAAATGTGTCAAAACTAAAATCAGGATTTAAGAGAGTGGGGGGGAGAGAGAAAAACAAAAAAGCCAAAAGTGTAATCTCCGCTCTTATACCTCGATCTTTTTGACGAAGAATGGTATTGTGTAATTCCAGCGTTTGACCCAGATCCGTCCATTTCCCTTTGGCCCGTTTAGGTACGCTGACCTGGATCTTCCCCACGGCGGGCGCTGTGTGGACTGTTCAAGTGAAGGTAAACGGAGAGAAAGGGTGATAACACTGTGTGGAGGACCTAAGCAGGACCTAAGAATCTCACGCTGGCTGAAAAGGGTATCCTTACCTGCCACGCTGCCTTCTACCTCTTCAGCTAGACCTGTAAAACATGCATCATAATATATAGACATTATGCTGCCTAGTAGTTACTGTATGTATGAATAAAACATAGCCCAGAGTTAAATGAACACAGAGGTTTTTACAGTGTAGGACTGAGGTCCCAAGAGGTATGAATAAATTGTATTAAGCAGAGGTCAGTAGCCTAATGCACCCATGTTTGGGCTAAACTGAGACTCTGCACGCAAATCTATCCTCCCCACCCAACTCATTATAAAAATCAAGAAGACAGCACTCCACCCAAAGGAAAGCAACCCATTCACACTCCATAACATAGCCCTCAACCATATAGAAAACCTACTAGGAAGTAGGGATGCCCCCTCATAAGCTGGTCCAGGGACTACCAGATGGAAAACCCTTTGGACTTAAAGGTATATTAAGTGATTTCACTTAATTCAAATATCATTTGTTTTTTTGTTTTGTTGTGATAATCCTCCCTACTATAGAGTGTGCTGACCATATGAGGAGTGAGACAGACAGGCTACTGGAGAAGCAAGAGGAATATTTTCCAAGTCTTGCCATATTTCCTTTTTTGAGTACTTTCCTGAATATTGGATATCTACCATTGGATATCGAGACCTTTATTTCATTTTGTGGATTATCTCCTGGAGCGGTGGATTTCTGAGGACAGACTTTGCGGAACAGTGTAAAGGGTGGTAAGAGGAGAATTACCACTACACACAGCATTGACTGGTTTCCATTTGGATTTCTTTTTGGACATTTAAGTTTAGTTAAGGACAGTGCCAGGATTTCCAGTAAACCCTTTTGAGGCAGTTCCATCAGATCGGAGATTTGAAAATTGCAGACCTGTCTTTCCTGTCTGCTTGAAATCCATTAAGAGATGTATAAGGGCGGAAAAAAGAAGGAAATCAGAATGTCTACTCACGAAAATGGAGCATGTAGGACATTTTCCCAAGCAGCACCTCCACTCGTAACACCCCGCCATCATCAAGGTCAACAATAGTACAGCCAGAGCTGGGGATCTAACGGCAGAAGACGGGGATGGGCGTCATTTTCGGGAACGTTCCAAATCCACAGTATATGGGGTAGTGATGCACCGAATATTCGGCCACAGAAAATATTCGGCAGAAAATGCAATTTCGGCCCATTCGGTTTCGGCACAGAACAGGCCGAAAATATACCACAGAATAGTGTATGCAATTAATGCATTCAAAAGTGCTGAATAAATGTATTATGGACCCATAATAGTGATTATTATTTAAGTTAAGTTTTGCCATAATCATGTATTTTGCCATAAACAGGTAGCTTTAAGGTACGGCCATGACAGCAATGGTAGGAAAAAAAGATATATAATATTAATCATATTAGGATATTCGGTGTTTGGTTTTCAGCCAACTCTTTCCTATATTCGGTTTCGGCCAAGAATTTCCCTTTCGGTGCATCCCTATTATGGGGTGATGGCCGTCACCATTTGAGTAGTTTGTTGAATTTGAACCACGTAAAAAGAGAGGTTACCTTCCGTTTGGTGTAGATGACGATATTAACAGCCACATCCGTTTGGAACCAGTCATACCTTGAAGAAAACGGAACATGAGTTAGACATAGGAAACCAGGTTTCATCTGTACACTCTCAGAGCTGAACGAATCAAACAGGCATTCTTATAATTGCTCTTGGTGTATAAGAATAGAAAGGTCTTATACCAAGTGACAGCTAAACCTTGAAATATTGAATTGCCCCCCCCCCCCCCCCCCCCCAAAAGCTTTATACCAAGTTACTCCTGCTTACATATAATTGCTAGTTTGTCTAATCTGAAATGTGCTACAGCACTGTTTACACATCTCCTTATTGTCTCCACCAGGCCGAAGGCATGGGGAGAGAGTATGTTTTGCACTCCGTCCGTCCGTCCGTGTGTCCGTCCGTCCGTCCGTTAGAAGCTAATCTCGGCCACCGTTAACCCGGTCGATGCCACATTTTGCACACACACTCCCTGGATGCCAACGATGAACCTCTGCCCCAAAATTTCCAGAACGGCCTGTTATAGCGCCACCAGGAGGCCGCTTTGTGCAAAACAAGTTTTTGCACAGTACACCTACAGATTTTGTCCAAAAATCCCGCAAATCGTTACACAGTATCTCCATAGTCATGTGCTCAAGACGGATGTGTCTGATATTTCATATTCCATCCTAATTGGCTAACATTGTCTTTCAAATTTTGCAGGATTGGCCTGTTTTGAACAAAAAACCTCAAATCATGAACGCAGCGTGCAATTTCACGTGAAATCTTTCACGCACTTTCCTACTAGGCTGAGGAATATAGCCCACCCATTTCACATTGCCCTGTTATAGCGCCACCAACAGGTGGATTGTCCATGCGTGCCATCAACACGGATCTGCACCATTTCCCATATTCCATCCTGATTGGCAAAGATTGGAACAAACAAACAAAAAACATGTTTATATTACTCCTAAATATTCCTATCCTCCTGGTGGAGACCTGTGCCCAGAAGGGCACTTTTTCTAGTTCCATTTTAATTGTACATACATTTCTTAAGTATTTTATTTGGTTTGTTTAATTTTTGCTTTGGCAAAACGTAAACGTGTGTTTTCTCAGGTTTACATTAATCTCCCAATAAAGCCCCTTTGAATTGAATTGTGCTTCCGTCTACCTCGGACGAGTGTCTTTGGCTGGTGCAGGGACTGCCGATGGTGGCTGTAGCATGGAGAAGGAGGAGGAGGGTGAGAGAGTAGAAGGCCCCGCAGGTGATGCAGGTGGAGCAAGACCTGTCCGAAGAACAGACAGACAAGAGACACGTGAAGCTGGGAACTTCTCCATGATCACGTGAGAGCACCACAGGCACAGACCATCAATGTTTCTATACAAGGACCAACTTCTAGAAGAAGGCCGATGCACACCTCAAAAAGTTGGTGACAGGTGCGCAAGACAAAAGGTGCAAATGTTGCAAAAGGGGATCACATGGAAAGGTCTGGAAAACAAAGAGAAACGTTTTTGCAGGACCTTTTTCTTTGATTTTATTAGCAGAGATCCCCTTATATGCTTCAATTCTGGATAATGACTGCTCTGCTCTATAAGGCCTCATTCACACGTATCAAACACTGATCAATCAAATGTTTGTAATTTTATTTTTTATTTTTAGGTCACCACAATGCTTTTCCAAAGGGAGGCACATGGTTTGACCAAGCATTTTTGTTTGATGGGGGGAGGGGCAGAACACCACCAGGAATCAAAGTAAACACAAATGTTTGGTCAAACCATGTGACACCTAAACAAACCCTCTGAGCACATGCTGTGCCCCGCTGATTTACTGCTGTTTCCAACATGACAGCCATATAAACACACACACACACACACACAATGTTATTTACAGCTAAACATTGCTCTCAAAGATGTTTTTGAAAACAGTTGAGCGAGGAATAGACGATGCAGTACCCGATAATGGGTTCTATTTGATCAACTCATTTCCTGATGATGAATGATGAATTGCTGAAATGCTAACTTGCTGAAAATGAATACCGTTCATGTTAGTGCCGTCTCCTTTCTTCGGTGCCGGAGCTGTGAAAACAAAAGGTGACTGACTGGGGATTAATTGGCAAAGTCAAGTCACTTGAAAACACCAATGTAGCTGTTATGCCAATTAATTCCTCCCACACACACATTTCTGTGTATTGTCACTGCTGTTGTATTCTACAGGAATCCTCATCTGCAAGTGAGGAGGAGCCCCCGCCGGGAGGACGTGGTAGAGCCTCTGTCCTAGTCCTCCCGCACAACACTCCCTCCTGACAGGTGCTGCCCCCCCGTAGGAGTTAAGTGCAGTGACAAATGTCACCCTCCACACCCGGCTTCCCTCCCCCCGAACACAGGCCAATTATGTTCGTAACTTCGTTTATACATATATGCTTGACAAGGCCGGATGTCGAACGCTATGGATTTGAACCCCAAGAAGTGGGGTTTACCACCCAAGTAGCCACTCGAGTACCAGGAAAGACAAGTTGTGTGACTATGTGTGTGTGTGTCAGGGCTCCAGACTAACGTTTTTCACCAACGTCCCGGAACCGTCCCAAAATCCAATTTGAACAGTCCCAAAGTGAATGTATACAGTCCGGATTTTGTGTCATTCAAACATGCAGTAATGTGAGTTATATAAAGACTTCCAGCATTGCTTTTGAAAGTGGCAAGGGATCATAATAGGTATAAAGGTACTGTATCAATCCTTGATAAATGCATTAATCCTTGAAGTAAATGCCTTCTTAGAATCTTTAGATCAGCAGGGGTAACCAAAGTTTTTGGAGGGGTCGCATTTCTGAATATGTGCAAAGTAAAAGCACAATAAAGAATATTTAGGTAGTTAGTAGGTAAAAGCTTTTGGATGCACACATCTGCGTGTGTGGCACTGAAAACGTAGTTTTTCACTGACGTGTGTCAGAACCTCAGGCTCAGACATATAGGGCTGATCAATGCACAGCCTCAACTTGCCCACTGTGATCTTCTCACTTACGGGTGGAAATTGTTACTGTGGGGTGTTGGGGTAACACCTCCGGTGTTCGGTGTGTGATATATTTTTATGGATCTTATATCTTACAAACAGCAGGATGCATCCACCACATTGATAAAATGGCCACCAACGTAATAAAAAAAGTCAACCAAAGAACAAGATTCCTATACAGCAGGGGTTTTCAACTGATTGTGAACCAGGGACCACCACCCTGACTTTGAATCAACCTGTGGACCACAATTGTGTTGGGTGGGGAACTGGGGATATGGGCTAAGATTAGTGCTTTTGTAAGTTAACACTTGCTATGCATCCCATGTGTGTACATCCCACTGTTTCTCAACCGTTGACTACTACTGGTAAAATGTCCTAATAATAATGACTCAACCAGACACTTCCCCCTTCTTGAGATTCTAACTCCCTTTTTCTGTTGAATTTCTTGAACTCCAACTTGTCAGTAAATGACGACATGGATGGACTCATCACAGGTCACTAGTTCACGGTTTCTCAACTAGTGGAAAGAACATTTAAAACAAATCCTACATTACTAAATGCATGGTCAGGGACCACATGCAATACCTCCACGGACCACCAGTGGTCCACGGACCACCTGTTGAAAACCCATGCTATACAGGATCTCCTCACTGGTCAACAAAAACACCTTAACAGGAGCCCTCGTACAAGGTTTCTTCGACTATGCATGCACCTCCTGGTACCACAGTACTAAGGCCCTTAAAACTAGGCTCCAGACTTCCCAAAACAAACTGGTCAGGCTACTACTTGGCCTCACTCCCCGAACCCACCTCACCCCTGCCCACTTTGACAGGCTGGAATGGCTTAGGGTTGACGATAGTACAGCATCTTGCAATGGGTCTGGTCCACAAGACTCGATACACCACCAAGATGCCCATGTACCCGTCTAAATACTTACAAAGTCCACACCCACAACCAGGGCCACTTTTTGGGTAGTGCAAATGGTGCCGCCGCACAGGTGTGTGTACCTTTTATTGCAGAGCTGGTCTTAACGGCCATCCTTCCAACCAAACACTCCTTCAGCATGGACTCATAGTTCACCCAGCGATGGACCTGAGGAGACATGGACAACCATCATCCACCTGAATGCAATTACTTCAAATAACATTACCATTAATCGATTACAGTTAATGAAAGATTATTTAAAAACAAGAAATTTGTCAGTTGAAAGAAGTGTCCCCCCCACCATTGTTTGCGTTTGTTTCCGACGTTCTGTGCGTGGTTCAATGACTGTGTTTTGTTGTGGCTTCCCTGCTGTCCAGCTCATAACATTAGCAGCTGACTGTTCTCGCTTCGAGGCTGCTCGTGGTAATCAGCCCTTTTGCGGTGCGTGTGGAGGCAGGTAATTATACTACACTCCCATTGGCCTAGGCAGAGGAGGCAGACGTAGCAGACGAGGCAGCCAATCAAATCAGTCGAACTAGGTCGCGCAAAGTCGCTTACATTTCATGAGCGTTGTTCGGTCAGGTTTTACCTGACAAAAAATATATACAGTAGTGAAAATAGCAAATATCAAGACCTGTACAGCTGGCATCCAAAAAACTTTGGATGCCAGGTTTGGGTCATTTTATAGTTTTGGCAGGGCGCAGGCAGTTTTTAAGTTGTTTGATTCACTATTTAGATATTTGATTCATTTTATAAGACATGCCTTGCTGCGTATTTCCCTTCCTATACAAACCCATTGTAACATAAAACTTCATTTTAAACTATGATAGAATCATCTAAATTTTTGATGAATCATTCATCATTAAAATACCTGCCTGCAGGCCTGTGTGTGAGTGAGTATGCAGGAATTGGATTATTTATTTAGTGGGTTCTTTTTTTAATTGATTCGAAACAAATGGTTCGAAGGTTTGCTCGAAAATTCCAGGCTAAGTTCGAGTCCTAAAAACAGGGCTAGTGTACAGCATTAACACACACACACACACACACACACACACACACACACACACACACACACACACACACAGAGAATTTCAGTGTTGGCTGATAGGAGCAGGGAAAATGAGTTTTAAAATGTATTAGTTCTGCATCTTGGTAGATTCCATCTGCGACCAGATGGAAGCAAGTAAGCAACCTGAACTCACTGAGGGGCTGACTCTGACTCACTGGGCTTTCTTTCATTCAAACTGATGCCTGCAGTGCAAACCCTCCTGGAGGAAAACCGGTGTGAAATAAAAGGACACTAGATAAAGCATATTCGACTTTCACCTGTCAGCTAAAAGATCAACCAGCCAAAATATGACTGCATGGTCAGTTGGTCATTGTTGCAGACAGTTCCAACATTAATAATTAAAAGGAAAAACTACTGAGAGAGTAAGCATGAATGTAACAGAATTACAAATTAATAAGAACATAACATGTATGTTGTATTTTCAGTTTTTGTCAGAAAATACTGTCCCTGTTTCACTGTCCCATAAATAAACAAATAAAGGAAAGTCATATTTTCTCTCAATGCCGCAACATTGAATTGCAAATTAATAAGAACATAACATGTATGTTGTATTTTCAGTTTTTGTCAGAAAATACTGTCCCTGTGTCACTGTCCCATAAATAAACAAATAAAGGAAAGTCATATTTTCTCTCAATGCCGCAACATTGAATTGTCCATATGTTTCTCTGAAAATGCATGCCTCATGGCTGGACAGCCCTACCTGATCAAACAGGTCCGTGCCATCTATTCCAGCTGCCCTCATCAGCTCCTCTTCTCCCCCAGGATGGTAGTCCATGTAGGGGCTGACGTTGTACACCATGCCTGGTAACAGATGGGACGTGGTTGGTGTGATGCATTTTTGGCTAAAAGTCAAGTCAAACAAATCTGTTTTAAGGTCTTGGAGAGACTGCCATCCAGGACAGACTTCATACTTGGCTCAGAACTGAACCCATTTGATTCGGCGGTAGGGACCCGTTGCGACCGCGTGCCCTTGCTGACGTCGACGGCAAGCAGGGTTCGAACCCACGACCTTCCCCATGAAAGACTTTCTTGCGTTTTGAATCCCTGACGTTTCTTTCATGAACATGATGTAACTTGTTTTTCCTGTATGACATCTAATGAAATGAAACATATTGTGGGGTCTCGCGAGCGACACCCCGCGATGGTAAGTGCGTTGCCAGGGCAACCAGACACGCTGTCAGACAGAAGACGCCTCGGGCCGTTAGGAACGCCCTCGGCTGCCTAATAGGGAATGTATACGTCCCGAATCTCCTCCTCCGCCAGATTGAGCTGATGGACCGACCGCACCCAAATCAGCAAGCGGCCACACCCGTCATATAAAAGGAAGACTCAGTCTGCGTCTGACAGCGGCTGGTTCACACACACGCTCACGGAGGCACGCACAGCAAACCGTCGGGGGGTAAGAAGACACACACACTTCCACCGAACACACACTCATGTGTATAGCTCTGCATGTCTTAACTGTCACTCTCCTCTCGTCACAGGCTTTTAGGATCGGTCCAGGAAATGTCCAGGGGACAGAGTCCGCGGGACTGTATGAATAAAATATAGGAACAGGAGTTCCAGTTCCACGTATCGAGCTGCGGGAGGAAGGCAGCTCCGCCAGCGACGGTGACGTGGGAACTACAAATAATAAGGTCGGATAATAAGGTATTACTATGGATCATTCCATAACCAACGCATCATCTTAATGAACAGACACGTCACAGAGACACAGACACTAGTAGACTGATTACTTTCACTTCCCGCAAAAGCATTCAGGGGCCCCTGACAACACTTCATAATGAACAAGCACGTCACAGAGACACATCTTGGTGCATCTTGTTCTTGACACTACTATAGTATACTTCCCCTCCGTGCGAAAGTTAACTTGCGATGAATAACAATTAATTAGTTTACATGACATGTATGGCAATTACCCTATGTCCAATGTTCTAGCTGTTGCATTAGCTGTAGCTGTAGCTGTGTATTTTCAAGCAAAGTTCTCCTGTTACAAGAACTCAGAGAGATTCTAGGCCTTAGTGAAAAAGTTGAGCCTAGAATCTCTCAGAGGGGAAACTCGTTAAAATATATAGCTCAACTCATTATAAAGAGTATGGGTCTTCACCAAGATTATTTTATTTCTTTAATACTATTATTTTGAAGAGCCTAGGGACCTAAACAAGCCTAACAAAGCACTAAAAAGGTCAAAACTGCCATGGCTTTCACACTTAATCCAACAGCGCCCTCTGCCGATAGAAATGGATATAAATGAGTAGTTTGTTTAGTTAAAGGACCACTTTTCAACCTATCTTCATATAATAGGTCCTCACTAATAATTAAGATAAAATGGCACCATTTTTTTCTACTCAGTCTGTGTCTCATAGGGCTGTGGGCAGTTCAGAAACCTATCCACCAGTGAAATCATCGTTAGGCAGATTGTTTTTTAAACAAGATTTTATTTACCAAAATGTTTAGATTTGTATTATCGTGAGAATGATGGCTTACATTTTCGCATTGCAACTTTTCAGGGCTAGAAAGCCTGCAGTTTCTATTAGCTTGGATTCCCCATAGATGATGTCACTGGTGGACGGATTTCTGAACTGCCCACAGCCCTCCTATGAGACACAGACCGAGTAGAAAGAAACAAATTGTGGTATTTTATCATGATTATTAGTGAGGACCTATTATATGAAGATAGGTTGAAAAGTGGTGAAGTGGTCCTTTAATAATCCACAAATGTATTGATTGAAAATGTATTGATATAAGTGAAAGGGTATTCAGTGTCTGTCAACCCAATGACCATTCCTCACAAAAGGCTTATCACAACAAAGGCCCAATACAAGGACAAAATAAGTTCCAAGGACATTTATTTCCAAACTGCTCAGGGCCAAATTACTGGCGAAATGATCACTTCAAAGCACATACAGGCTCAGTTTATTTCTTCCAGTGAAGACCCATGTTCATCTCGCTGATATTCACTTCTCCCAAACCTATTTCCCAAGAAATATTACCAGTACATGTATACGGGGCGACGGTGGCTCAGGGGTAGAGTGGCTGGATGGTAACCACAAGGTTGCCTGTTTGAACCCGGCTCCCCCAGAGTTAGTGTCGAAGTGTCCTTGAGCAAGACACTGAACCCCTAATTGCTCCTGACGTGCTGGTTGGTGCCTTGCATGGTTTCCGCCGCCATCGGTGTATGAGTGTGTGAATGGGTGAATTGATGCATAATCTATGTAAAGCGCCTTGGATAAAGGCGCTATATAAATGCACCATTTACCATTTTTTATAATACTATTTGTATGCATTAGAAACACTGCCATGGTTAGAGTTTTTAATCCCACCAGGGCATTCCACTAATAACTACATGAACACTAGCATCCTTATTCTGGCCATGCCAATATATGAAAATAGCCGTTGATCTACAACCCCACAATTTGTCTCAACGTTTTTGCGACACACAATGAGTGTTGAACCTGGTTATTTTCAGTGAAAAGATTGGGCCAAAACCTTGGGGGGGGGGGGGGGGGCGGTCAACTGTGTGGTCAGCTGTCACCTCGTATGCACGTCCAGCAGTCGTTCCGCGTGTTGTGCTTCTTGAGCTCGTCCGCTGTCACGTCGATCAGACGCCCTCTCAGCCCGGTCAGGTCTCGTCCGCTCTTAGCAACACGGATCCAGTCCATGAGACTGTGGCCTGGCTTCAAGGCCACCTGATGGTGAAATACAATTGGGAGTGTTGTAATAACATAACATGAGGTTAGATCGTGGGTCTTCAATGGGGGTGCTGGACCCCTAGGGGCACGGGTCCTCAAGAGATACAACAGGGCAGCCGTAGTTCTGTGTGTGATAGGAACACCGTTTTCCTTTTTTTTTGTACATGGTTTGTTGAACTCCCTCTGGTGTTGTGGGTGTGGACTTCATTGACAACTGGAAGTATACATTTTAGACAGATACATGGGTATCTTGGGTGGTGTAGCGAATTTTGTGGACCAGACCATAGACTGTAAAAAATATGGACAAAGCGTTCCCCGGGTCTAACATGGACGTAAAATGAAGCCTCTAATTCCGTGCACTGTAAGTCGCCATATTTCTAGATCCGTTTGGGCCCAGCTGGCCATTGGCTGGCTCCATTTGGGCCCAACTGGCCATTGGCTGGCCCAGACAACGAGGCGGGACTTCCCCCCTTACTCTTCGTTGGTTTTTATTTTGACGGGGGGTGGCTCCCGTTCATAGACTGTAACGGTAGCCACGCCCCTCAGAACATATGCGACTTTATGGTCATTTTTTAAATAAATGGGACCATACTTTTCCAAGAAGAATATTATGACATGAGAAATGAGACTTTAAACTAGTGACTGGAAGCAGAAAGTATTCATGACCATGTTTATTAAGGTAATACAGTCTAGGTGAAGTTGGACCCAAATACATGGGCCTCTATGGAGCTATGGGGTTTTTTGGGCCCAATGACAGCGCCACAACAGGCCATTATATGAACTTTCAGGAAGTCCCGATTTCCTTAGTGGCTTCACGAAATATCTGTCTGACTGCCCCCCTGGACCAGACCCATTGCAAGATGCTGTACTCTGTCGTCAACCCTAAGCCATTCCAGCCTATCAAAGTGGGCAGGAGTTAGGTGGGTTCGGGGAGTGAGGCCAAGTAGTAGCCTGACAAAACATCAACATTAGAGCCGCACGAATATACACAACTACCGGTAGTCAAAACAGGAAATCATCATAGGAGGTAAAAAGGGGAAATAAACCTATACAGTGAGGGGGAACAGTGGTGGGTGGGGGATTCAGATTTTACGGGGGCCAGTTTCGAATTGCAGCCATCGGTAGATGCCCTTTGAGAGCGGTTTTGAAGGAGTCAAGGGAATCGCATGTCTTAATGACTGTTGATAGGGCGTTCCACATTTTGGTGGCATAGGAGCGAAATTAATTTAGTCCCTTGTTTGTGCCAAATCTGGGTTGCACATGGTTTGTTGGGTGTGGACTTAAGGAAGTATTTAGACAGGTACATGGGTATCTTGGTGGTGTATCTTGTGGACCAGACCAGACATTGCAAGGTGCTGTACTCTGTCATCAACCCTAAACCATTCCAGCCAGTCAAAGTGGGCAGGGGTGAGGTGGGTTCGGGGGGTGATGCCAAGTAGGAGTACCGCGTCCAAACTTCAAAAAAGGTAACCGATCGAGCCATCGAGGGTCCAGAAAGGGTCTATCTGCCTTGCTGAGATTACTATTTTATCCAAAGAGAATGGATTCAGTTTTTCTCAGGTGGGGAGTAACTCTAGATTCATCCCATTATTTATTTTTTAAACCTAGAGTTGCACATTGCGGCTATACATAATAATGATCCATGTTTTACCTTGTTCCTCCCCGACTGTCCTGCCGGGGCTACCCGCTGTTGGGAGCCGGGCGCCGGGAAGGACTGCTGGCTCGGTACGTTCAACATGATCCCCTCCACTCTTCGGAAGCAGCTCCAACTTCGCACAAATCCTGTTAGTTCGACCAACGTATCTGTATGTATGTATGATGTTGACACAGATATGAATGGGTCGTGGTGGTATTTTTACACGCCTGAACACCGAGCCAAACTAAACAGCAGCAGGGGTGCGGCTAGCCGGCTACACAACGTTGTTTTGACATTTCACTAAAGGGTTGAGCAATAAGAGGACTAACCCAAGCTATAGTATGCTAACACCATGGCTAACACCCGGAACAACATTATTCTCCATTACACGCTCCTATGAAACACGACATCTTTATGTGGGTAAACAATTAGCAGATCGTAATGTTAGACGGTCCTAGTTTGTGTCGTATTAGCAGACATATTACATGAACATGTATGGAGTTATTTTATGGACACAGCTCACACACATACACACTCATGATGATGTCGCAGTATTATTATCACATTAACAACAACTCACTACGTCACCAAGTTGCGACATTATGCTTTAGCTTTAAATGGTGTCTATGTTACAGCCTTAAGAGTATGCTTACAGCACTGCCCTCTAGTGTTCATATCGTGCACTGCTTAGACCGGTGGTTCTCAAAGTGGGGTGCTGGCTGGGCTGGCAGTGGTACCCCCTCCCCCTCCCCTGGGGTCCTGGAGGGACATTCATTCCAGGGGGTCCGACCGTCCGACTCCCTAACCTCATGCCATCAGGCTTTCCACGGTTTCCACCTCGGAGGAAAGGGGTCCCCAGCTAAATTAGTTAATATGGCATCAAAATCAGTTTAACCCCCTATTTTATACTTAGGCTGTTCATGTATATCCTACAAGCACAATAGTTTGTAGATTGGCAATGTTTAATGTTTTTGAAAAATCTTCAAAGATCTTGATATTTAAAAAGTCATTTTGAAAAGGTTTAGCACTTATCTTGGATGTGGTTGGTCCTCCTTCACATGAAAATGTTTGAGAACCACCGGTTTAGACAACAGTTTTGTCAAAACAAAGCAAAATGTCAATACACTAAATTAAACTAGCCCTGGACAGGATCCAGTTTATTTCGTGTAATGTAATAAACTCCAACATTGGGCCCACCTGAAATTACACAGCTGAAAAAAGTGGTCACAGATGAAAGTTTGCCTCGTCTCTCATCCTCATCCTCAGAGTCAGTCTCCTCCTCGTCTGACATACCGCAGTAGTATAATACAGACGGATGTCTTCTTCACACAATGGACAAGTGCTCGAAAATACACTGAAACAGAGGCCTATAATGGGCTAAGAAAAGGAAAAAAACTATAAAGCCAGTATATGTCTACATTACATTTTAATACATTGTATATCAAAGTTCACTGTTTCACCATTTAAATGGATCCATTCCGGAGGAGTAGAAGACATATTGGTGGTAACAGCCAGGCAGCCTGCTCTGTCTCTGCAGGCACATTTAGCCTGCTTAATGGAATGACACTAAGAGGATTCTATGGATGGGTTAAGTAGACCTACTTCAAAATAAAAGTCTCTGAACTTGTGGACTGTACAGTAGTGTACAGTACATCTGTTCACTACTGTAAGACAGAAAGAAAGACTCAATATTGTCATGATTTGAAAATGATTACCCACAAATCTATTAAATGTTTTTATGTATGTTCATCTGCACAATAGCCAATTCTTTACATACAATCAAATCAGGAAAAGCAGCAAACACTTGTGCATGCGATGCACTGGTACAGCTCTCAAGGCAACATATGCACAGAACTTGCAGTGGGCTTGAAGGGGTCGATTGGTCAGCAATGGAGGGGAACTTCTGCTGACGAGAGCAGCACATGGACACAGCAGGGATAGATAGATAGATAGATAGATAGATAGATAGATAGATAGATAGATAGATAGATAGATAGATAGATAGATAGATAGATAGATATTCAAGACACACTCCATCAGTCATTCAAAGGTAGCTGGGGCATTGCAGAGGCCTAACTGCCACTGATCACAATGCATTACATTGAACTTGTAGATCTGATATTTTCAAAAGATTTGTAGGCCTATACATTTGAAAACTTGTGAAATGGGACATTCTGCATAATAACCACTTTCTACTTATGTAATAACAATAATAACAAGTAAGACGCGCAAACGCGGGAAGCGAACGCAGCTCGTAAATTCTACTGTGTGTGTGTGTGTGTGCTACAGCTGCGCCCTCTGGTGGCGGGCGGGTGGTGTCACAGCGGGACAGACAGACAGACAGACACACACACACAGACATGATCTGCAGGGTCTCATAGTTAGTGCTCAGTGCGTTCGCAATCACTGCGTTCGCAATAATAATAATAATTACTATTATTATTAAATAATACTAATGTTACTGTTTTAGGTATAGTAATAACTTACACTAGCCTACTCGTTACTGAAGCCTGCATGGCGGCTGAGGGTGTCGAGTGGCCTTGCAGCCAGCAGTGGTGGCATACTGCTGTCCGCCGGCCATGTTTGGCAGTACGAAGTGATGGTTTCCTGTGATCCCAGGGGTTGTCCGTGCTACTACAGTATGTGAATCGATCCTGTTGGTGAGCTTGCAGGAGAAGCCCATAGTTGGAAGTGTGTGTGAGCCAATATGTTGTTGCCTTTGGCCACTCTTGCCAGCAACCTTGGGCGTACTGATACTGATAGGCTACCATCGGGCCAGAAACAATCCTTGATTATGTGGGCTAAGATCCTTGAATATGCAGTGGGCTAAAATCCTTGATTTTGCGATGAAATATGTAGGTTTTTATGTGATTTTATGCTGTGAAATTGCGGGAAGTTGTGAAATACTGGTATGCGGGAAGTTGTGAAATATTCAAAACATGTGGTGTTTTATGTGATTTTATGTGGCGAAAAATGTGGGTAGTTTCCACGAATCGTGGAAACTATACCCACATATTTCTACTGTAATATAAAAAAAAATGAATGGCGCATAATCGTGGACCACGATTATGTACCATTTAAAAAAAAATACCCTGGGCCCTGCATAATGTGGTTGTGGTTGGTTGTATAGGCCTACATTATGGATCGCATATGAAACGCACATTACTTGCGCAAGCAGAGCGCGCAAGTAATGTGGTCGGCCTGTCTCATTTGTCGTGACAGCTGTTCCGCCATTTGAGGCTTACGCAGAAAAACATCAAATCTGTGCCCGTATTGCTGGACCAATGATGACGAAATGACCATATTTCTTACGTCATCATTTAGAGCTAGTCATACACGTATTTCTTACGTCATCATTTAGAGCTAGTCATACACATACGTGTATAACTAGCTCTAAATGATGACGTAAGAAATATGGTCATTTCGTCATCATTGGTCCAGCAATACGGGCACAGATTTGATGTTTTTCTGCGTAAGCCTCAAATGGCGGAACAGCTGTCACTGTTTTTGGACCAAAGTGACCACAGAATACCGCTAATCAACTTACAACTACACACTTTATACAGTATAGAGTATATATAATATGGTCATTTCGTCATCATTGGTCCAGCAATACGGGCACAGATTTGATGTATGACTAGCTCTAAATGATGACGTAAGAAATACGTGTATGACTAGCTCTAAATGATGACGTAAGAAATATGGTCATTTCGTCATCATTGGTCCAGCAATACGGGTACAGATTTGATGTTTTTCTGCGTAAGCCTCAAATGGCGGAACAGCTGTCACGGTTTTTGGACCAAAGTGACCACAGAATACCGCTAATCAACTTACAACTACACACTTTATACAGTATAGAGTATATATGTATACATATATAGTATATGCCTATATACTATATATATATACTATATATATTTCTTACGTCATCATTTAGAGCTAGTCATACGTATACTATATACATAATCAATAAAAAATAAAATACCAAATTGTGCCTGATCTGCTGGGACCAGAGTACGTGGTGTGTATGTGTATGACTAGCTCTGTCATACATATATATGTTCTACTTTATGTACTTTACTTATGTACAGATCACCTAAAACAGACCTTTCAAAATTAAACACATTTCTCGAAAACATGGTAAAGTATATATCATCTCCGACTTCTGCAATTTTGATAATAGGAGATTTCAATGAAGACCATAATACTGAGATAGAAAGAAGTATAAAGACCTACATGTCAAAATTAGGCTTTAAACAATTAAATACAAATCCAACTACAGATTACGGAAATATTTTAGATCATGTATATTTTAACAAATGTGAAAGTATTAGTATAGAAATTGAAGTTAGAGACACATATTACTCTGATCATGATTTAGTATTAATATCACTATAGTCCAACATGAAATAGATTTAAAATTAAAATAAAAAATTTAATTCAGTTTATATACTTTTTTTTATAGGTGTTTACATGCATAAAGTAGATAGGTAGTAAATAGTTACACCTAATAATTACACATTTCAAATGTTCCTTCACAGAGATATTGAGATTCCACCGTTTACAGAAAAAGTATACTGTATAACATATTTTAATTCAGTTTATATACCTTTTTTTTCAACACATATAAATGATTTATTTGTCTCTGAAAAACAAAAAAGGGATCCAGAATATATCTACAACAATAAAACAGTATTTCTTATATAGATAGAAACTAGAATCATACTTAATACTAAATGTTTACATGTATAGTAGGTAGCAAATAATTACATCTAAACATTAATCATTTCAAACGTTCGTTCACAGAGATACTGAGATTTGACAGTTTACAGCGGGCGGAAACATTACATGCGCGCTCTGCTTGCGCACTAGTTGGCCATTTATGGCCTACTAGTGTGCAACAAGCAAGTATGCACTCGACAGAGTGCAGTTCTAGTTTCTACTGCGGTAACGCTATCAACCACCTGCGAATCCGTAGAAATGGGCAGTGTTGTGTGTAACGGTGATATCTAACAGGACTACCTTTATTGGTAACGGATTACCCTAACAAGTTAGTTTTGCAATTAGCAGTTAGTTACTATACTAACCATAATCTAACAAGATACTTTTCTCAGAAGGTAATTTGTAATTTAACAGGATTACTTTTATGGGCAGTAATTCAGTAACCTAACAATGTTACTTTGGTAACGGGAGGGTCTAAATGGTCCTACTTGATCATGCAGTGTAACACAAATCATCACAATGTTTTATTTGAATCCTGAAAAGTTACAGTTTTTGCACAAATTATGTTTCCACCCGACACTCAGAGACGATGCTGGTACCATGACCGTCCATCACCTAGCAGTGAGTAACTTAATGGTGATCTAGTAATTCTTAATTCTGAGGCCTTGTACATGTCGGACGGACATGCTCTGTTCCGTCTGTAACACGGACGGAACAGAGCATGTTCGTCCGACATGTGTGTACGAGGCCTGGGGCCTCACAGCTCATCAACTGACAACATATTAGCAAATCCATTTCCTAACTCAAATAACACAACAACATAATTAACAATAAGTGTTGGTGTGTGTGCACTGAGGCATGCTGGGAAGTCAGCCTCTGTCACTGTCACTGTTACAGCTACAACATTATGTACAATATAACTTTATTAAACATGACATTTAATGTTAGCATATCTGTGGGCAGATTTGTGCATTTACGGACACTACCATGGCTTAAACAGTTACAATTATTGTTGGGACATACCAATTTACACATTGCAACATGCAGTTCTATGCAGCTCCCTTCAGATGGCAGCAAAGGCCTTAATCTATACTGAGTTTTATACACATCAGCACTTCATGTTCTTACAATGATATAGCTGCCACTATACCTAAGAGTAGAGGTCTTCAACAGGGGGTCCTGGACCCCTATGGCGTCCACAGTTACTACAGGGTGGGGCACCAAACATTTGTGTGATATGATTTGTTTTTACATTAAATTTGTTTTTACACACCACTAGAACCCTAGCATCACTATTCTGAGGGGAATTAGCCAGAAATAGCAGATCTACAAGCGCACAATGCCTCGCACTGCGGGACGTTGCATACAGTATGTAGTGGGGGTCCCTGGACCGTACTTCACCTCTCTCTCTGCTAAAGGGGTCCTTGGCCTGAAAAAATAAATGTTGAAGACCCATGCCCAAGCACTCTGCAGCCTCGACCCAGTTGGTCTTGATCTACACAGATAGCCAATGATGATGGCATGGCAGACGATACAGTAAGTGTCATCTGCAGTCACCAGTGGGACACATTTTTATAGGAACACATGATCCACACGTGACATCCTACCCTATAGTCTATCTGTCTCACTGCATACATCTCTGTGTGTCAACAGTAAAACAGTAAAATTAGAGTGTTAATTTAGACTTAGACAAAATCACACTTAAATTGAATAGGGAGACAGAAAGAGAGAGACTCTCTCTCTGTCTGTCTCCCTCTCATTCTCTCGTTCACACCCTCGCTCCCTGTAGATCCGGGGCGTCACAGCACAGGGCAGATAATTACAATTTCAAAACCATTTGCCAGATCATTACCAGCTAATCCCCTGTTTGGTCTGATGAGTCACGCGTCTCATTTGCCACGGTGCTGGACAAGCTCAGGCTTCTATCACAAACACTGGCCATGCACTGCCTCTCTCTGGCCCTGCGGGGCTAAGGGGTCAAAGGGTACAGGGGGCCTCGGGGAGGAGGGCAAAGAGATGTTTTTTTTGTAATGCTCAAGGTTCCTCATGCTCAGAGCCATGGGCAAGGCAGCTTTCTCTGTCAGCGGCCCAACGTCTTGGAATGAACTCCAAAACTCTTTAAAACTGAGCTCCCTGCCATCATTTGGTCGATCAGTTCAGAGGAACGCTCCTAAACACACTTCTAATCGTGATTGCACCTGTTTCAATCAAGATATTTTGTTTTGTTTGACTTGTTGTACTGTTAAGTTCTTTTGTAATTTAGTCTGATTGTAAAATGTAATGTAATGGATTTGGATATAGTGTTATAGGCTATTGTAACCTCGGCTACATTGAAAATGAGGGCCGGGCTTGCCCTCAACTGTTCTCCCGAGTATACATACTGCGTTATAGCTGTGGCATAGGTGGAATTCAATTCTGTATTCAATAGGCCTACTTAATAAGTGAAAGTATATCAATACTGTAATGTAGAAACACTCAAATAAAAGGTAATTACAATTTACTTGAGTAAAAGTACAAAAGTATTGGCATCAAAATATACGTTAAGTAGGGTACCAAAAGTAAAATGACTCATTATGCTATGTCCTGTTTCACAAGGTATCATATTTATATTTGATTACATATTTATATTTATATTAAAATAGCAGATCTAAAAGCTCACAACTAATAAATAGGGCTATAGTGGTTAGTGTAGGCTTATCCATAAACGTGATTAGGTGGTAATTTATTTTGTGTGTTGTGCATATAGGAAAAAAAAGAAGCGATACAGCAACAAAATAATATACTTGTTAGGAAGTATACTTTTGTCATTCTAAAGTGGCCGTGTCAGAATATTTGTGTGACTACATTTCTGTTCCCATAATCAAGATAAAACTCACCATATTTAATTTTAGTTAATTAAAAAAGTACAGATTATCGTCTCAGTAAATTAAACACGCTTTCCACTGCCTTCATGTCTGACTCCATTTCATTCCCATTCAAACAAAATTGCACGGCCGATGTGACGATAGACACAACATATCCTCTGAGGAGGATGCACCTATTCTTCATCAAACAATCACACCATCTTCATATCCATCTGCTTCTTCTCCATGTCTTCACCCCCCCCCCCCCCCCCCCCTTCCCCCAACATCTCCTGGTACAGCAACGGAATGTCTGTAATTGTCCTTTCTTTATTTTTTTACAGTGAATTCCCATTGGCATAATGGTTGTCAGTGCACATGCACTGCCATAATGCTTTTCTGCATGGCACTATGGTAGCCCCTATTTTTCTTTCCTCAGCCGATCATGTGACCACCAGACAGCCTGCTCTTGGTACCAGAGGAGAGTACGTTTCCATAGCAACGCATGAGACTGAGGAGGCAGATGGATGTGCATCTTGCTCCATGGTCACCGTCCAGAGATACTAGTCAAAATATTTTACTTCTCTATCGTCTTTGACAGCCAATTTATACCCCGCCGCCCAGATTGTGCTTATACTCAACCGTGACAATCTCACTGTAACACTGTGCACATGTGTGACTACACAGTGATCAGGTACCAAGACACAGGACTATGAGGTCGATGTGAAACCTCTTATCTTCCTGTTTTCACTTTTTGTGAGTTTATAAAAATAAAATAAAATGCCCTACTTGGCTACTTCATACAGCGTCACACAGATGTATAAAAATAGCAGATCGACAAGCTCGAAGCGAATCCTGAACAGTAGCAGTTTTGGACATAATGAGGTTCCCACCCGGCAGAGAAGATATCTATTTGTAGTTTTCTTTTTTATAACATCTCAATAATGTTATTGAGATGTAGGAAGCAGGGAACACCGCCCACCCAATATTGGTCATTTTAAAAGGCATGGAGACCACAGTGAGCAAATCATCGGTTATTTAAGTCGTGACCATGAACCTCAAGGTGCTTCCTATAGTATTTTTTAAAGTGAGCATGAACAAACTTTTTTTAATTTGTTTTTTATCCCACAATTTTGCAACCCATTTTTTCACCCAGTGATTTTTTTTTATCCTGGGCGCTACACTTCCTCTGCCAACCTGGGAGGGCAGCGGACTGACCTCAGCCTTCCTCCTATGCATGAGGAGTCCAAGCTTCTATCACCTGACAGGGAACACGTTATTCCAACAAGTTATTTTCCCTGGCGCCCCGGCTGGCCAGGGGGAGGTAGTTTAGAGACCAGGATTACTGCATTTATTTTGTGACGGTACCTACCCTATAGGCCTAGGGGACACGGGGAGAACATGCAAACTCCACACAGAAAGGCAAACAATGAACTCATTCACTGCCATGGACGACTCAGTTCCACAGTCCTATTTCCCACAAGAAACAGGAGCGATAAAAAATGAAAAGGTATACGTTATAATAACTTATAACTAAAAAGGCTGGCAAGGGGAGAACAGGGGCGGGGGAGGGCTGTCAGTGAATGAATGAGTTAATGTCATTTGGAGGATTTCTCCTAAACAAAGACTCAAATAAATGTAAACAATAGCTTATAGTCTCCTTTGATCTACATATCATGCATAATTTTCACAGTGGAGGCTTATGCTGTTGTTTTAAAATGATGCTCAGCCTGCTCAGTGGACATTAGTTTAATCGTGCATCAATGTACAGTTTTCTTTTTAGAAGCAGGAAGACAGCAGCACAATGAAGACAGTGGTAATGTGTCTGTGTCTGTCTAGAATAGATGCACATGTTAAGGCAAGTGCAAATTGATTAGAGAAGATAACAAATGTCCATGCAAATGTTGACACCAAACCACACTACGCATGCTCTCGCACACACGGCACACGCATGTACACTGACAAATGAATGTATGTCAAATCATGTTGCATTCTGTGCTGTTTTGCATGTTGTCTTTTACTGTGTTTTCGGCAGTGTTTCTGGAGTATAGCCTACTACTGTACCCTTTGGTATATATCGAAGAACAAAAATACAATGCAAGGAAAGGAAGAAGCCAGCTGGCCTATTTGGAATCCTTTCCTGTATGGAAGAGGTCATTGATTTAGACAGATTAAAAGTTAATTAAAAACAATACAAAAGTCTACAAGTTGGCAAATGGGGCAGCTGATGTGCAATAAATAAATAGGGGAAGCTACAGAATGGCGGAGCGCGCACAAAAGAATACATAATAATTTCACCCACTCGTTTACACCTGCAAACCTGTGATGTGACAATAATAGATTGTGTTTCTGATGATCGCTACAAAGAGACATGGCAGAGAGAGAGGGCGGGAGAAAGGCAGACCAACAGGTAACAAGGTGAGAAGTACAGTATTCCTTTAGTGTAGTGCCTTCATACTAGACAACATCAGGAGGGACCAATGTTTGTCTGTGTGAAATATTTAAAGCTTGCATGACATTAAATCTTCCTTTTCTTTTTTCTTTTAGGTTTTATGATCTCAATTACACCCAAAGAACCTGAACCTTTGAACATTCATTGGATTTTCTGCAGTGGTTTGGGGCTTTCTCTGTGTGTTCTGGAGCCTTTTGAGCTGAAATGAAAAATGAACAATTTGCCAGCAGATGTCACTGTTGAGGGACTTTGCCTGTCAATAATTGCATATGCATCTGCATAACCCAACCACCCCCCGGTCACATCGCCGTCCACAGGCAACTTAGAGCACTTTATTTAGCCTATAGGTATTCAGAAAACCCCAGACCAGAGAAAATCTACTAGATGTTCAAAGGTCAGGATTTTGGGTGCAATTGAGAGAATTAAGAAGACCTTTAAGTCACCCAT
This sequence comes from Protomyctophum parallelum, assembly GCF_964188405.1. Taxonomy (NCBI): domain Eukaryota; kingdom Metazoa; phylum Chordata; class Actinopteri; order Myctophiformes; family Myctophidae; genus Protomyctophum; species Protomyctophum parallelum. Next base: position 46,276,428 of record NC_139698.1, read on the forward strand.
CTCATTTAATGAGGATAGCATGTGTTTGCATGTTTAAAAGCAGCAGCCGTCTCCGATGAGCAGTGAATATTTCTAGTACTATTATGGGGTCCGTGGCATCAAATGTCAAACTCACTCCTATACGTTCCTGAAATGAGACATGATTGTTCTGTCTAATATACACAATTATTGAGAGCTAAGAGGTTCTTATAGAAGCATTCGCTCTGCCACACAGCTTCCCAATCCGAGCCTCTCATTGGTTCTCGTCCTGACCCCCTCACCTCTGACCGAGGGACAAGCTAACCAATTCGTTCTGCCTGTGAAACTTTGTTGTTTTGATGTGAATGAAATGTTGTGTGTGTGTGTGTGTGTGTGTGTGTGTGTGTGTGTGTGTGTGTGTGTGTGTGTGTGTGTGTGTGTGTGTGTGTGTGTGTGTGTGTGTGTGTGTGTGTGTGTGTGTGTGTGTGTGTGTGTGTGTGTGTGCGCGCGTGCGTGCGTGCGTGCGTGCGTGCAGGCAGGCAGGCAGGGTGTGTGAGTGTGTGTATAGGCTGTGTCCAGGCTGTGTCCAACTCAGATCTATGTGTACTCCAGGTCAGGGAGCTATAAATCACACCACAGACAGTCACCTTCAACCTTAAAACCACACCTCCAACGATTAAAAAAGAAATCACTTGATCATCAGAAAGGCCTCGTATGTATCGTGTCAGTTAGGAAAGTATGGAGGTTGAACTATTGTCCTTTTTTATTTTATCTGACACATTTAATTTAATATATAAGTTTAATTTAATATCATAATTTACATTTAAAAAACTACACAGTGCAACAATAATAAAATGCAGAATGGATAAATGAATAAAAACTGAATCCAGAGGTTGTGGTCCATTTAAACACTCATACAATACTCAAACAACGAGGCAAACAACAGTGCAACATACTCAACGATACAAAAAATATATACACTAGAATATAGAAACAAACGCATCTACAGTATCTCAAGGCATGGAATGCTGCCTTTCGTCACTGCAGCGCTAATTGTCGTGATTCTCTTGGAGGTTTGGGGGGGGGGGGGGGGGATGCCCCTGAAGGAATGCCCCTGTATGTGTGGTCAATGTGAGGAGGCCGTCTGAGTGTGGCACCCCTCGGAGAAGAACTCAGCAGGACTAAACCAACCGAGAGCCCATTATACACCGCGTGTGAGCAAGCTGTGGGAGGGCTGAGCCTGTCAGTCAAGGCATGGCTCCGAATTTAGCCACTTCAATCGTCTACAGAAAAAGTGTTTTAAATTGTGCTGTGATCTACAAGCTGCAAATAAAGAAGCAGGCAGGCAGGCAGACAGACACGATAAGGTATTGCAGCCACAGCACTTGGCAAGAGTTACTTCCTGCACGGAATGTGCTATAGTACAGCACATTTGATACATTCGGTATAGCAGCCCTGAGGAACATGCAATGAATGCAAAAGAGCATTGTTTTTATTCAGAACCTTTTTGGGAGTAGTTTCCAAGGCTTCATTGTCTCCACCAGGCCGAAGGCATGGGGAGAGAGTATGTTTTGCACTCTGTCCGTGTGTGTGTGCATCCGTCCTTCCTTCCTGCCGTCCGTCCGTTACCAGCTAATCTCCGCCACCGTTGGCCCGATCCATGCCAAACTTTGCACACACACTCCCTGGATGCCAACGACAAACCTCTGCCCCAAATATTCCTCAACGGCCTGTTATAGTGCCAGGCCGATTTAGGCAAAACACATTTCTGTACATTACTCGTACACATTTTATCCATACATCACACATTTCGGTATACACTATCTCCATGTGATCAACATGCCATGGATCTGCACCATTTCCCATTTTCCATCCTGATTGGCTAAGATTGGCTTCCAAAGCTCACATGATTGGTCCGTTTCGAACAAAATGCCACAAATCACAAACACAGTGTGCAATTTCCATGAAATTATACACGCACATTTCCACTCGGCCGAGGACGACATGTCACTCATTTCTTCAATCCAATCAACCCCAACTTTGAACCCATGCTGAGTGGACTCTATGGAGGAATCTGTGGAATCCGTATAGGCCAGCTGGGTAACAAGAAGACTCGCCCCGTTCTGTTTTCCTCCCAGAAATTTCCCCAATGTGAGGGGTGGGAGAGGCTGGACAGCAGACGGCTGGACTTTGAATTTCTCTAACTATAAACTTTCATGACAGCAGACAGTTTAAGTACAAATATAATTTATGAAAATCTACTACATTGAAGTCTGTTCACAGAAGTTGTTGTAGGATATGTGGGGATTATCTGACGAGGTACCATTTGAGTGTGCAAAACCTTACATATACTAAATAATACTAAATTGTTTATAGGGTCAATATAAGTAAAATAATATAGCCTTTCTACAGGAGTATCTTTTTATATTTTTCCAAAAAGAATACAAACAGCCAATAGCATATTACAAAGTTACCCCCCTCACTGGTGACAATTCCGGGAGGGAAAACGGGCAAGCACCGGGTCGAGTCTTCCGGTATTCGGCCAGCTGTACAGTAGGTGCTGCGGTGTCAAGCTACTGACCCCGCAGTTATGATTGCACCCAGGGCAGCGCTGCATGGATTTATCTAAAAAAAACACTTTCACTTCTACACCACAAGTGTGAAAAGTGTAACCGTATTTCGTAGAACGTGTGTTGAGGGCTGCAACCCACAAATAACAGCCCTGGGTAGGCCACCCAGACTGGTGGAGATGCAGCACTCTGCAGAGCTCCCATTTTTGGTTGAACTTGAGATATTATGTTTTGCCCATATATTCAATAAATGTTACGGAATGTACCTGAACATTATATTGGAGAAATACAGTAATCTTAATAATGTAGTGACTTTCAAAAGGGTGAATTACCTAGCGCACCAACAACTTTAGTCGAGTGCTTTCCCTCACTGTTTTGACAGTGAATGACATTTAAAAATGTAGGCTGAGAACTACTAAAGTAGCCAAGTAGGCCTGCATATATTTTATATATGTTTTGAAAGACGGGCAGTATGTGCTAGCACTGAGAAGTCAAAATAAGACTTGTCTGGTAGTGTTGTAGTGTGCATGTGTGGGGTGTAGACTATTCCATTTTGGTAAATTGTGGCACTTCAGTTATTACAAAAAGTTCCAGTAGGCCTAACTGTATTCAAGGGGAAATGTTGGCAGCCTGACAATATGTCACAATATATAAATGAGAAAAAGAGGTTGCGCATCAGCAATGGCTTTCAGTGGAGTGCCAAACCCAAATCAAGTATACATCAAAAAATAGGAATAAAAAAATCCTATTTTTTGATGTCACAATATATGTCACAACAAAGATCCCAGTGTGGTTTTCTTTCATCTTTTTTGCTTTTCAATTGGCACTAAGCTTGCGCACTCCAAAAATAGCCTCTAAAAATGAGTCCTGACAGGGCCCATTCTTTCTAATGACCAACAAGAAGCCAAGTGACTTGAGTTGACACGAAACACTGGCCTCCGCAGTCACAATTTAACAAACGAGCCCAACCTTTGATAGATTCCTTTAGCATGCTTGTTAATTACGGAGCATCACAGTGATTGCAGAGTGGTTTCGTGCCTGGTCACAGACAGGCCTAATAAAGTACAAAAGGGGTCTAATAATTACTGCTAATGCTGTCAACATTAGCACTTCAACCCTGGGAGGTCAGATCAGAGATTCAGCTTGAAGTCTAATAATCTGCGGACAGGTAAGGACCTTGTTAAAGCTGTTATGAGCAAGTCTCCACCGAGGAGAGACTTTAGCTGAATTGCTGAAAGATTCAGGCCTGCCATTATTATCAGATTGTAGTCGAATGGGGTTTTATTTCTCTGTGGTGAAATAAACGGACACAATAGGCTCTATGCACATATTTTGGAAATAACTCTTCCTACTTCCGGGCCTCTGCCGTCTTCCTTCACAGGTGTTACCGATGATACTAATTAAGGCTCTGTTCCATTTAGGGTACAATGGGTCTCAAACTTTTTAATTTCAAGGACCCCTATAACTCTGAGTGTACAAATGCGGATCCATTTTGTTTCCATTTGTACACTCTCAGAGTTACACACCAGTAGGGGGCCATTTGGAACCCACTCAAGGACACTGACCCAATGGTGTAGCAGAGTGTTTCCAGTGAGCCAACATGCACAATGGCAGCACCCTGACTATGTTTGACCAGAACAAACAGAGCCTAAACTAGAAAAAGTGCACAGGTCTCCACCAGGGTAGGTCAGATTGTGGCCTCCTGGTGGCGCTATAATAAGCCAATGTGAAAAGGGTGGGATATATTCCTCAGCCTAGTAGGAACGTCTGTGAAAGATTTCACTTGAATTGCACGCTGCGTTCATGATTTGAGGCTTTTTGTTCAAAACGGGCCAATCCTGTAAACTTTGAAAGCCAATGTTAGCCAATCAGGATGGAATATGAAAATCGGACTGATCTGTGTTGAGAACATGACTATAGAGATAATGTGTAACGATTTGCAGGATTTCTGGACAAAATATGGAGGAGTAATAATATTGTTTTACAAAAGTCGGCCTCCTGGTGGCGCCGTTCTGGAAAATTTGGGGCAGAGGTTCATCATTGGCATCTAGGAAGTGTGTGTGCAAAGGTTGGCATCGACCGGGTTAACAGTTTTGCTACATAACCCGCTTCCTACGCTATTTAATCCATGTTTCTGCCCTGCGTAATACGCTAAACCCGCTATTTGTTTTATGTGTTTAATAATTAAAAATAAATAGCGGATTTGTCACAGACCTGGTGACGAGGCCGTCGTGAAACCGGAAATCGACCCATGCTCTGGGCTGCAAGGGCTTCTGGGAAAATGAGTTCAATGCAAGTGAACGGTAGTTTCAACTGGACTCCAGCAGCTCTCACTGTTTCGGTTCGACAACAAGCCATGGATCTATTTTCAGGGGGATTTTCATGGATCAAAGGCGCAAATACTTTGGCGTATGCTCCAAAGGTAATTAAACAATCCCGACAACGTGTTCTCTGTCACTGCACTAGCAACTCCTATACAGGTTACTCACGGTACCGGTTCAGCTCAGAGCGGAACTGGGAGGGATAGCATGCTCCTCCATGCACGCATTACATGCTACCATGCTACTCGTCAGCGTCACAGTGAAAAGAAGTGTCCGGGAAACGTAATGTGCATCAGAGTAGACATGCATTGTTGCCTCCTACACCCTCCCTATACCAACAGTACGGGTTGGCAGTCGCAGGGATTATACAATTGACATGACAAAATTGTAAATGCAAGATGTATAAGATCCGATAACCCAAACCAACTCCTGAGGTGGTCAGAGATGCATTCGGCAAGACGGGATGAGTTATTGTGTGGTTTCCATGGACTCTTTTGAATGGCATTTGTTTTTACAGCTCAGATACGGTTCTGTCATCCGACACCGTTTGTTCATATTTAATAAATGGTGACGTTAGATTTCACCATGTCGCCGACGATCACAAATCTGTCCACAAGTCCACTTAGGAAACATTACTCAGTGTGCGGTAACTATCCTGGCTCCTCTCAGCACAAATTATTTCCCGCTGATGTTGCTTTGAGAAACGAGGCACAGCAAAGGTAACCGCAGTGCCATACGAAATATACGGTCAAACGACGCCTACATTATTTGCATTTTAAAGAAACATCAGTAGTTTGCCAGCTGGGAGCACTTAAGTATGTTAAATTGCCTCAAAGGAGCATACATTAAGGTTTCTAAATCTCACGATCAAAATGAGATTCCTTAACGTTCCTGCGCTTACGCTGCTGGACATGTGTGCCGCATGTGTTACGACAAAGGCATCAAAAACAATGCTGGCAATGTAAAGGTCTTACGTTTCCTTGTAGATGTTGCGGCAGTAATTGCCACCCCATTCAAATTAGCACAAAAATGTTAAATAGTTCACAAGTATTCTTACGACTACGCCTACTCAGCTCCGCTTCTCTCCCTCTTCTCTAGAAGACAGTGTGTGTTATTGCCACGTTTCTCGCCTGTAAACTCCTCTGCTCTCTGATAATGTCCAAGGCCTGTATTTACCAACAAGTGAGGGTGACATTTCACACCTTTCTCCAAAGGCAAACACGCGTGCTGTCACAAGAGAGCAGGAGAGGAAGAAAGAGTCACAAATCAAGGAGGGAGAGAGTCGCAAATCAACAAAGAGTCAATCGCAAATCAAGGAAGAGAGGGGCAGTGGGAGACAGTATGAGAGAGAGGCCAGATTTGGGGGAGAGAACAGTGGTTGAACAAGCTGACAGTGTGAGCACAGCTGATAGTGTTTAACTCACTCCAACTCTCTCCTTAGGTCCCGCATTGTTCTCAAACGCCTCGGGCTGTTTTCTATACGAGATGATTAGACCCCATTTCACTTTAACACACACACACACACACACACACACACACACACACACACACACTTCCTATACGTTCCCATCTGACTGCATTCACTGCAGTCCTTAGCAAAGAAACTTGAGAAATGGGGATGTTTTGTTGTGCGGTTTATAATGTTTCGTGACCCCACAATGCATCCATTAAACTCCAGAATGCCACCCGTCATGGATGAGCCCAGAGGAAAACCCTACCAAAAGGTACACACGCAAATGAATACTTTGTAGGAGCCCTGTGATTGAATGTTGCCATTTTTGTTTTTGTCTTACAGCCGTCCGAATTGTCCAACGCAGATGGAGAGTTCATGGGCAGTGTGAACTACGACAGAGTGAGTCTATCCTAACCAGGGTCTCATAACCGCAACACAAACATGGCCATTGGAGGTCAGCAAATTGGATGACATGGCTTAAATCAGCACTCCGGAGCAGAGAAGGACAGGAGGATGAGCCACTGGCTGTCCACAGAGGCTGCATTATGCTGAATGAGCGGAGACTATCGTCTCTCCATAAACGTGTGTGCTCAAGACATTAAAAGCTGGAGCTGGTAGCTCATCCCGTGCCGAAGGCCAGGTGCAGAGAGTGGGTGACTTTCTGGTGCGTATACCTGTAGCTGTGTTGGGGGGGGGGGGGGGGGGGGGGGGGGGGGGGAGTGGACACAGGTGTTTACAGGCACCTGCGACTCCGGGCAGATCTGATGGCAGTGGGCAAGGTTGGCACGGCGCCAACACTTCCCACGTACCATCTGGTCTTCTGAGAGAGAGGGAGAGAGAGCGAGAGAACCTCCCCACACTCGTCTTGCTACTTTTTGTTCATCATCGTCGTCCCTCTCATCCACCCTTTATTTACAAGCAACATACATTGCCGCTGCCAATTCGTAACCCCGACCAACACTTCCTAACTCCTACACATACGCGCGCGCGCGCGCACACAAACACACACGCACACACACACACACACAGTAGCTCAACAGCAAACACATGCTTTGCTAATCAGCTTAGCATTTAAAACTCTCTCTCTCCCCGTCCTCCCTATCGGCCCACTTCTGGAGCAGGGTTGATATCTAATTATGTCAGGTCACTCATCCAGATGGACCCTCGTTCAACGCACCCCCCCCCCTGCACCTCTGACCTGCATTGCCGTGGAAACCTTCCTGGAGGTGAGGGAGGGAAGGGGCTAAGATGGGGGTTCTTATTCACACAGACGATGGAGGGAGAATCTGCACAGAGAAGGGAGAGGAGATGCGAGGAGATGCGAGGAGAGGAGAGAGGAGAGGAGAGGTGTTTGGTATTCTGAGCTCATCTCACGGCTGGTTAATCATCCTGAATAGTTGGTGGTGAGCGTACCCATGGACCTCTCTCCCTCACTCTCTCTCTCTCTCTGGTTTGTCAGGCAGATGGCTATAGTTTGAAGTGCAAGTGTCAGCAGTAAGTAAAGACATGGGAGCAGGGGTCATCAATATGTCCGTACAGGCACAAAATGTGTCTGCATGTGGCAAAGACTTGGCCTTTTCTGGGGTAGAGTTTAGATTTTATTTTTTACACACCATTATATACTGTTATATAATTATAATAATTATTATTATTAATTTGATCATAATACCCAATTACTGAATGTATCAAGGTTTTCTTCCGAATATGATATAATATGACACTATGGCACATTAGGAGTCCACTACTGCACAAGTGGTTCTCAATTGTTTGGACCCCCCTTAACTCTCAGTGAGTGTTCAAATGGAACCAAATGGACCAGCATGGGTCAATGTCTGCATGAGAGGAAGCAGTATAACAATGCAAGTGAGAAGACCCGGAGCGAAGTGGTAAATGCGCTGTGAGCTTTCATATGTGCTATTTTCAAATAGCCTACACGAAAATCTAAAACGACATGCTTGCTTACCCCGGTTTTTAACGGGTTAAGCCTGGCGCGTGTATACTTGCAGATCTGCTCTTTTCGTACGGCGGGGTATGAATGAAGCATTACCCTATACGTTTCCCTCTCAACCCGTATAATCTACTTGCAGACACACACAGGGAACGCCATAAGTAATCTTTTGAAAAGGATGATCGCTTTCAGATGGGAGCATAATCCACTCCAAGAGTCGACAATGTAAAAAAATAACATTGTTTCCTCACAAGTTGCGTGTTCTCCCACAGGACACGTGGTATTAAAGGCCAGCAAGCACTTATGTCATATGCGATCAATTACACACACACACACACACACAGACACGCACGCACACACACACACACACACACACACACACACACACACACGCACACGCATGCACAGTTGCACACGCACACACACACACATATATTCACAGATGCATGCTGTCACTCTCTCATACACACACACACCACACACACACACACACACACTCAAAACTATAGGAAATATTGAAGTTGCATGTGGTGATGTAACTCATTATCATTATTATTACTGTTGGCGTCACGTTACAAGTTCCGCGGTCTCCCGGGAGGCTCTACATAAAATACAGCAATGTAAGCCCATGAACACCACCGGCTAGAGCTTTGGATATATGTTGTACATGCAAGCAATCCTTTAGGATAACCCATTCAAAGTGTGCTTTAATAGCTTCGGCGCGGCGGCACGCAGGCAGCAGAGGCAGCTAGACTATAGTTATAGCTGCGCAGGCAGCAGAGGCAGTAGACTAGCTATAGCTGCGCAGGCAGCAGAGGCAGTAGACTAGCTATAGCCGCGCATGCAGCAGAGGCAGTAGACTAGCTATAGCTGCGCAGGCAGCAGAGGCAGCTACACTAGCTATAGCCGCGTAGGCAGCAGAGGCAGTAAACTAGCTATAGCTGCGCATGCAGCAGAGGCAGTAGACTAGCTATAGCTGCGCAGGCAGCAGAGGCAGTAGACTAGCTATAGCTGCGCAGGCAGCAGAGGCAGTAAACTAGCTATAGCTGCGCATGCAGCAGAGGCAGTAGACTAGCTATAGCCGCGCATGCAGCAGAGGCAGTAGACTAGCTATAGCTGCGCAGGCAGCAGAGGCAGCTACACTAGCTATAGCCGCGCAGGCAGCAGAGGCAGTAGACTAGCTATAGCTGCACAGGCAGCAGAGGCAGTAGACTAGCTATAGCTGCACATGCAGCAGAGGCAGTAGACTAGCTATAGCTGCGCAGGCAGCAGAGGCAGTAGACTAAGTATAGCTGCACATGCAGCAGAGGCAGCTAAACTAGCTATAGCTGCGCATGCAGCAGAGGCAGTAGACTAGCTATAGCTGCGCATGCAGCAGAGGCAGTAGACTAGCTATAGCTGCGCAGGCAGCAGACTAGCTATAGCTGCGCAGGCAGCAGAGGCAGCTAGACTAGCTATAGCCGCGCAGGCAGCAGAGATTCCGGCCCTCCTCAGTCAATATTGAACATAGCCCGCAGCCCGCTGCCTGATCTCCCAGCATGCACCGGGGCTTTTCCCCCTCAGCGATCCAGATGGATATGGCTTTGCTGGGAGTTATTTGGTAAACAGCTCTCATATGTTCCACTATCTTTGTGAGCCGAGCCAAAATGGACTGATACACTTTACTGGAGCCAGCTTATTCTGCTTTCTCAGTCAAGTCTCAGTCAATCAAGGGGAAAGTTTCTCTTTTTCTCTTTTTGTTTTTTTACAGTATAAGATCTTTGATCATCTGTGTGTGTGTGTGTGTGTGTGTGTGTGTGTGTGTGTGTGTGTGTGTGTGTGTGTGTGTGTGTGTGTGTGTGTGTGTGTGTGTGTGTGTGCATGCGTGCGTGCATGACTTCCATATGAGACACAGACAGACAGACCTTTATTTATCCCGATGGGGATTCAGTTGCCATAGTAGCACTGCAGTAAGAATCAAACAAAGATACAGTATATAAGGGTAAGGGTATGAGCACTGAACGAGCATATAGCTACGGTAGGGCATATATAACACTAGCTAAAACAGAACAACAATATAGGGATGTCCCTGGTGGCATAGCTGAGTGGCATGTGCCACATTACTTAAGAGCATTTTTCAAATGTTTATAATGTAATGTATAAACATAATGTATAATGATAGAGCCCGGTGTGATTCCGTGCAGGCGAACCTTTGCTGCATGTGTGTCACTCCCCGATTCTCTCTCCTTGTTCCCCGTCTCTCTGCATTGTCTTGTAACCATCAATAAAGACAAGAAAAGCTGGGGGAAAGAAATGTAATAATAATAATAAAAATATATAAATAATGTTATGTTATTATTTTACATATTACTCCCTACCAAAAGTAACTATTTACTTATTACTTTACTTTACTTTTTTCCTCGCCTCCAATAATTGCATCTTTTGTCCCCAAAAGTCTCAAACTAACCAGTTTATTTTTATGGATTGTTTAAGGCCACCCCTTCCGCATCTGATAATTCACACGTACAACACAAAGTGTGCATGGTCTAGAAGAGTCTAGAAGATCCAGACAGATCAGCAGCCTGCAAATCTACTCCATCCCAACCCAGTCTACCATTAACAAACACTCCAGCCCACAGTACCACCAAGGCACGTGAAAATAGTAACGAGTTACCTTTGGAAAATAGTAACATATTAGTAATATTATTACTCCAAATGTAAAGTAATTAGCTAGGTACTGGAAAAAAGTAATAACATACTTTAAGTAATAAGTTACTTTCCAACACTTTTGAGGAATTCTGTTAAAGTGGGGACATGCAGGCACAACAGAGCAGAGCAGATACTGTAGGATAGGTGTGGACAGAAGCACCTGCTTTATTTGAATGACATATGCAGGATGAGGTAGGTTTCGAGTCGATTCAACTAAAGTTTATACTGAGGCCTATTCGAAAGTAACTCCTCGATGACAGAGATATTTATTGTGCAAAGGAAAACAAAGTGAACAGCAGTCTGGATCAAGTCATGAAAACGGTCATTATGGTTTAGGGTTTGTCTCTCGATTTGCCTTTCACAAGTTTCGAAATGTCAAAACAGCGCTGTCTCAGAGGGTATAGAGAGAGGACGAGAGCGATAGAGAGAGTGTCTGAGCTCTAAACCATCAAGAAGCATTATGTACAGCTCTGCGGACATTCCTGCCAAGGTTGAAATTTCCATTGCTAATATGAACTTTGCATAAGTGCTTATAATGGCGGCGGCGATTCGGCCTCGTTATTGTTTTTCCACCAAAGTAAAGCAAAGCCGAGAAAATTCCTAGGCAAATATAAACTTTGCTTAAGTACTTATATGGCTGTTTTCTCTGCCCCATATGGCAGCCAAAGGCTCAAAGCCTTGGGCGGAATACAAAGCAGCCTGCCTAAGCCCTGTCCCCACCCACAGACAAAGAGCCCCGGCTCTTCAAAGAGACACAGGGGCCTTTAAACGGTTAACAGGAGCGAGTGCTTTTTAAAACGTGACAGTGTTTGAGAATACTTTGCTCCACTAAACCCTCTAAGATCATTCGTTTTACTCTGCCGACTCCGGCTCCATTCAATGGAGAAAATTGACAAGATGAACTCCCTAGAAAATATACTGTGCCTACCTTTTTCTGAATCACACATTCTCTCTCTCTCTCTCTCTCTCTCTTTCTCTTTCTCTCTCTCTCTGAAAACAGAGAATTGCGTCCTCTGTTTTAATTTTTCTAATTAGCTCCGTAAATTATATTGGGAATTGTGAAATTGATGTTAAGCCACAGAAATGACAATAGCATCAGCAACATTTCCATATGGTACGGACAAGCCTTCAAATGTAAAATGCAGGTGTGATTATGTTTAGATGTACAGGAGAAAATACTTACCAAGAATCAGGCATGGCTATGCGTAAAATAATGGCAGCAGGGGAGATTTATAAGATGTTAAGCCCGCTAACTGCTGCTGCACATGTCTTCATGACAGAAGTGTGAAGTGTTATCAGTAGTAATGTGATTAACACCTTCTCGACAAGGGTGGCAGTGGTGTGTGTATAACTGTATCTCCGTGTGCGTACGGACGTGTGTGTGCGTGCGTGTGTGTTGAAGACAGGCAGGCGACAATGTAGGCCAGGGCTTAGATTGCTGGAGTCATTGTCACCCCCCTACAAACCTCCCCCCTCCCCACTGTGAGCATATCATGGTGTACTGCATTAGCATTTGTTTCAGGGCTGCCTGTCTGAGCATGGGTATAATTACCCTGTTAATATATTAGTTGCCGGCATCGATTGTGTGGCTAATCCGATCAGGCCTGCGATTGATCCCTCCGCCGAGTGGCCCCCGACAATAAGCACTTTGAGCAGAGAGCCGCTCAATAGCGCATCCACAATGGGCTCTCTCACAGCTAATTGGCTAAAATAAGCCAAACATTTTGGTTCCCCTCTCGGTAGGCAGATCAATGGAGAGAATGGGAGTTGAATTCAGATGACTTCCTTAACAAGCCCAGTTAGTTTTTCTCTGCTGTGATCGAATGCCGTCTAGAACCAGCTTTTCCTCTATGTTCACTCAAGCGGCGAACAATCAAATTACAGCTCACATGGCATGATGTCACAAAACAGAGGTTCTCTGTTTTAACACCTTGGCACTGTAATGCCAGGAAATGCCAAAGCAAAACTCGCTAATAGTGTGAAACAGCTCTATCGTAGTTGATAATGTAAAAAAATAAAATATATAAGGCACCCGCGGGGCGTAGCATTTTCGCCTTCTAATACAGCCTGGAAAACAACTCACTAGCATAATGGTCTAATCATTAGACCACACCTCCCAGGATGGAATCCTGCTGCAGCCACTATTTTTCCAACAACCACAGACTAGTTTTATTTTGCCGATAAAGTATAGTTTTAGGCCACGACGGAGGGCAGTCTCTAGCGAACTTGAGCCACGAGAGACACCGTTGCCGTGTTGAATGTTGCGAAGTTGCAACCCTGTTCGAGTTGCAACCCGATATGGACAGAATAGTAAATTATTACCCCTCCAAGGCAATGCCAACACCGAGCAATAGAATGGCAGTGTCAGTAGGCCAATCAGAGGCAGGCGGGGGACGGGTCTTTATCGAACCCGGCGTAGAATTGAATCACGCTAACGCTTCATCAATGCATCGATGATAGTGGGGCTTTTCCACTGAAAACTACACTGTGATTTGAGAGTGTGTGCTTGTGTGTGACACTGTGAGCAGTTTCCTGTGGAAACTGCTCACAGTGTCATCGACAGCTAAAGATCAGACAGAGATAGTACACTGTAATCTCTATGCCCTCCCTTCTTCCCGAATTCCCCTCCTATATTTTTTTTCTGCCTCGATCCTTTCTTCACGCTCTCTCCTTTTATTCTGCACTGCCCAACAACTTGCCCTTCCTCTTCCTGTGCTCTCAACACCCCCTTCTATTTCTTCTCTCTCTCTCTCCCTCTCTCTCTCTCTCTCTCTCTCTCTGAGGCCCATCTGAAGGCCAGCTGGTGTGACTCAGAGCAGCTGAAGACCATAAATCAGGCGGGGAGGCAGAATTCCATACGCCGCGTTGGCATGCGCTCTGTCAGCCATGAAATAAAGATGTAGCGGAGCAGGGGGTCAAGGGATACAGAACAAATCCCTCCCCATCCCCCCCGTGCAAACACACACACACACACACACACACACACACACACACACACACACACACACACACACACACACACTCACACCAACCCAACACACCTCCATCAAACCTGCAGCTTTCATGACATGCTCTCCACAGGTAGCCCCCCAGGCCCCAAACATCCCCACTGCCACAGATGCTGTGGTGTGGATATACTGATAATGTGGTGTGCTCCATCACTACGGCCACTCACTGCAACACACCCTTAAGCCTGAGTTAGGACCCGTGCACACTTTGGATAGATCATGTCCGGAGGCTTACACAACATGCACTGAGGCGAGACATGATCCAACGGCCTGCAACCCCTCCCGCTCGCTCAGATCAGCTAACACAGGGAAGCTGGCAAAACCTTCGCTAAAACATCCGGGACAACACTCCACACGTCCAAGACTATTTTCCCTTCTGGCTCCCAAACTGTGGAATGAACTCCCGTTGCAATTAGAACGGCAGACTCCAAATCTTCTGCCGTAGTCTGAAGACTCACCTCTTCAGTGCTACCACCCACAACGCTTGTCATATAGCCTTGGCGACCTTGCAGGCTTATGCAAAGGCTACAATGTTAATTTAGATACCGGTAGCATGTTATGTAGACAGATGCCAGGTCATTATATCTGTTTAGTTTCGATGTACAGATTTCTTTGTATAGTTTAGTGTTAGATTGATAATAGGTTCTTGGTTTACTTTACTTTGTATTGTGTGTTTTCCTTATACTTACTGCAAGTCCATCTGGTTTAAGAGTGTCTCCTAAATGCCTAAATTGTAAATTGAGACACGTGCACTGAGGCCAGACACCTCTGCTCAGCGTTTGCCAGTATTAATGTTATTTGACTTCATTTTAGTTGTGGTCTTTTGAATAAAATGTAATTAACTTTTAGTCATAGTTTAGTAATCTGAAATGTTTTAGTTTTGGTTGACTAAGCGTCATAGGATTTTAGTCAACCAATGTGCTACACCAGAATTCTGCATGCAGTACTTGTGTTACTAACAATACTCTGTATGAGGCATTGCATGCAGGGTGAGCCAGAAAATAGCAGCCAGGAGAATGAGACTAGCAGGACACTGCCAAAGACATCAAGAACTGCCAGCCAGCAAATTGGTGCTGTGGGAACCAACACACGGGCATCGATCACGAGGACGTCCCACACTGACATACCTGCTGTACTAAAGTACCAACGAACTGACCAGATGTATGGATAACCTAGAGAGTGTATCTACTGTGCAGTTGATTTTGTGGACAGAAATGTCATTGATGACGTCGTAACCCCTGATTTTATGTTTACACATGCTGAACATAGCCAATCTTCAAGCTCACGATGTGTCGACACGTTAACGTTAGGGTAAGAGATGAGTCACAATATTCTGATCATTGCTACAGGTTGCAGAAGAAGAAATAGACACTGGAACAGCAGTCATCAATGACTCTGAGGAAGATCGCAATTATCATTATTTTTGTACTAGCACTTGAATAAAAAGGCTTAAACTGTCCAATCTGCTCCAGCGTCTGGGTGGCATTACGTTAGTCCGACATACCAACAGTCTGACATACGTGGCCGGTATAAGATTCACCCGTGGCTTCCCCTTGCGGTTAGGGTTAGGTTAGGGTCGTCTACACGTACCTTCTTCCATAAAATTAGGTTACTTGTCTCTTTTAGTTCTACTGGATCAGTTTAGTCTAGTTTTTATTTGTTGATGAAATTGTCAATATATTTAGTCTTAGCTTTAGTCATCATAGCTTAGTTAGCTTAGCTTAGTTTTTATTTAGTTTTAGTTCACAAAATGTACACTGGTTTGCATGTGGCTCCAACCCTCTGCATATAGGAATTGATTGATTGAATACTTTATTAACAGTTTGCAAGAAGTACAGGAGTACAGTTATACAATGTTGCTAAAAGACACAAAACACAAAAAGTCCTGATTAAAAATTACAATCTTCTACAAAAGGTTAATTGCTCCGCCCAAAAATCGCTGGACACAAACTCACAAACTCGCAACGGGTGTCGAGCACCGAAAGTTGTGCTGCTGTTGTCAGCTTGTAAATTGGCTATTTTCAGGGTGCGACACCTGTGTGTAAGTAACTCGGGCTGAGGTTTTATGCTGACCCACACCCCACCTACAGTATAGTGCCAGGCAAAAGCCAGCTCACCCCGTGGCAGAAAGCGGACACTATAAGTTCAGTGTCTTTAAATGATGCCAGGAGAGGGAACTGACGCAGAGCTTGGGATGCAACCACAGGAGGGTGAAACACCCTCACTGTGTGTTACACCATCATTCCACCACCACACACATTTGATGGTGGCTTGTTTTGTCTCACCAAGTCTCATTCATCGTATCAGGTTTGACAGAAAACACCAACATGAGTTCATATTTTTGAGGGGCTCTATATCCAGCTTTTGGTTACCGTCCACAAACTTTTTCTTACACAAACATTAAATTCCTATTGACAATGAATGGAGAATTTCTACGTCATAGTGTCTGAGCAAATATAGGCATAGTGTCTATTAGTGTGATGCTTTTCTTTTAATTTTCGTTTACAAAAATAAACGTACAAACGTAATAATGTAATTTAATAAAAAATCATAATACAACAGAACAGAGGGATTCACCAAAGAGCACCTTGTTGAAGATTTCTACTCAAACAGGCCAAAAAGATGCGGTCAAAAAGATGCACTCTTTTTCTCTACATGAAACAATAGTGTTGAACCAAAGTGCTGTACATTCGGTACTGAAAGAGAAAAAACTAAATACCTCATAAATACTCATAATGCTTCATAACAATAGTCATAACATAATAAAGCATTATATAATGACTTTTAAGGAGTAGGCCTAGTTCACCCGAAAATGACTTATTTTCTATCAATTACACCTATATGAAGCCTTGTTTGTTTTTGTCCCATTCCTGAGCCAATAATTTGATGACCACTGCAAGTGTCCTAAAGAAGACTCTGTAGGTCATCAAATGATGCTTATAGGAATGTGACAAAAACAAAAATCTCCATGAATTCAAGGCTTCATAGAGTGTGTAATTGATAGAAAATATAATGTTTTGGGTGAATTACTTCTTCAAAGGTCAAGTATCATGATACTTAACTCTTTTACCGCCGAGATTGCCTTTTGAGGCATCCTGGTCCAAACGCCCTCCCCGGCCCCCGAGAACGCCTTTTGACCCCTATTTTAACATACATTGATTACGGTTCACAACTGTGTTCTCTACGGGCTCATAACACTCAAAATACGGAAGTGAACATTCTGCTGACTTATGCTGTCTATTGGAATGCAGTTTTTAGAATCGTAATATCTCTAAACAAGCTTGTTTTGCACCTCATTTCTCTAAATGACATAGGGTTACAAAATGTATGTTCTGGGTGACTCTCGCTTTCCGAGTGAAACGCTCGCGTGAAAACAGCCCAGACTGCGTTTCAGCTTATTAACAGCGGGGCACTGTACAGTAGTTGTGAAGGTACCTGTTGCGAATGTGAACAGAGCAGCAGCAGGTCGGGGGAGCCCACTGCACCATCGCCTCTTCTGACTTCCTCCATGTTATTAGCCTACCCTATACACTCGCACCGAGGCTACCCTACACTCCACCAGAGCTGTTGGGGGGGCGGGGCACTTGTGTGCTAGCAGCAGCCACCACCGGGCTCCGCCGAACTTTGGTCAACTCAACTGTCATTGCATCTTTGTATGTATTTATTATTTTATTTGACAGACGGCACGGGTGGGCGGCCGTGTGCCCCAAATGCAATTGCGCTGCCCTGATTATGACTTGATCGATCATAACCACTATAAAATATAAGATGTATATCTACACCAATGGCGGGCGCTCAGATAAATTTATAAGACGCAGATACATGTCAAAATAGGAGAAACACGACAACAAAAATGTTACTGTCGGCCCAGGCCGTAGCGTAACGGTCTGGGCACCGGACTGGTGATCCAGTCGCGGTGTGCCGCGGGTTCGACTCCCGGACCCGACACGGCCTTTACCGCATGTCATCCCCCCATCTCTCTCCCGTTTCCTGTCAGCCTACTATCTGTCCCTTAAAAAATCAATAAAAGGCGTAAGCCGCAAAAAAAATATCTTAAAAAAAAAAAAAAAAATGTTACTGTCATCATGATGGAAGCAAGCCAGGTGTATATGCAACAATGAGGGCTTTGAGATTTAAGAGTGGGAGTTGTGGGGGTCGTGCGTGTGTGACAGTGTCAAAAAGTTCATTTAATCAATTCCTATAAATTACAATTCTGACGTTAATTGTTTCCGATGAGACTTGCTAGGCTGTGGTCCTCATTCAACCAGTCTTGTCAATGTTGCGGTACACTGTAATTGCCTTCTTATCTCACTTGATTGAATAGCTTAATGAGACGTTGCACTTGTTCGCCACGGAGGCTTTTTCAGAGTTGTCATCTGTTCATTTGTTCACAGTACCAATGTTCAGCAATTAGCTCACTTTGACCCCATTATCATGGCACGTCAAATATAGTGAAAACAATAGTTAATTTGGTGGAAGATTCTTTTAAAGCAAAATTACACTTTGGTAGAGGTTTGAGTTGTGTAGTTGCCTTGCATGTAACTCCAAATATTGCAGAGTATGTTCAATAAATGCTCCGTTGATTACACATTGACAATCCAAAATGTTGACATGCATTGCAGTGAAACATGTCTCAAAGTCACAAACAACAAACACAAACGAGACGGATTCTGCATGCAGGTTTTGTAAACTTCCTGATTTGAATTATCTAGATCCAGGATCTGGATCTTCTTCCTAATTCAAATAGCATAATATCTAACTATTCATTTTAGTAACCCCTGTCATTCTGTCTGATCTGCATGTTTCTCCTCAGTGGGTTGAGCAATTGATCTGAACTTTGCACACAAGCATATAGCACACAGTATGCAGATGTGCCCGTTTTTCACTTCTCCCAAAACCATTTTTGTCAACTCTGTCAGTTCCTGCGCATGTGCAGCAACGGGCTATGCACTGTCACGGTTCTGGTTGGACTCTTCAAACACACACACACACACACAACGCCATACAGAGAACGGCAGACCTGCAGTGCAGTCACAACCACAATGTTATAAATTACTTTGATTTAGGAGCCGTGTCCACACAGAATGACGGGTTGTCAGTGTCAGTGAAATCAGCAGTGGTCCACTCCAACAGTTCAACTAAGTATGCATAGTAGTTAGTTACCGAGCGCATGCACAAAAGCCTGCATAGTAGTTTGCCTGTGCACATCCGCTGGTATGGACTAGTTGACGATAACTCCTATATTTGGAGTTACATCATGGCAAGTTAACTACAACAAGTAATTGTAATTTTCAGCTCCCATGCACACTGGCTCCTCTGCTCTCTGTCTGGACTTTCCCATCCCTCTATACTCTTCTTTCTATTCCTTTCTCTGTCCCTCCCTGCTTTGTGTGGCGTCGGTCACAGGAGGGGGTCAGAGGGTGAGAGGTGAAAAGCATAGGTCCATGTTTGTCCAGTGCCCATTGTGAGCGGTAGCCTTGGTCTGTCTGCCCCCAGGACAGGGTCAAGCCAACTCCTCTGACCGATGACAAGAGGAGTGAGAATACTTGTACCGCTATCTTTGTGAGAACCGAATATTCCCACAAAGGTTGAAGGATGAAGAAAGTTATGGAAAGTGAGAACATTCTCCTTGTTCTCAGCTTTTGAAGGGGCTGTTTCATGGTTAGGATGTAGGGTTATGGGTAGGGAGCTAGAATTAGAGCTATAGGTTAATGTTAGGGTAAAGGTTAAGGTCAGGGTTCGAGGTAAAGGAATAAATGCAGTCAAAGGAAATTGCCGTCGGGAAAGTGAGAAAGCCAAAACACTTGCAGTAAATGTCCTTTTCACACGGACAGAGCAACGGACGACAGACACTTTTCAACTAACAGCTCATCCTGAACACTGTGACAAGGACATTGATTGTGTGCTGGCAGTTTTGTCAGTTTCATGATATTGTTGCGCCGTGCACCTTCATCTGGAGTGTTGCACACACACGTTCTGCTTTGCAGTGCTTTCTCTCAATGGAAATCAGTAGAGAATCCTCACAAGTAGTCGTACAATAATGACTTTGGGCTTGTGTGTGTATGTATGTATGTATGTATGTATGTGCGTGCGTGCGTGCGAGAGAGAGATGTACACATGTGCACCCACACACAAACATACAGGGGGGGACATGTAGCCATACACCAGTGACTCAGAGGAACATCAAGGGATGTGTGTGTGTGTGTGTGTGTGTGTGTGTGTGTGTGTGTGTGTGTGTGTGTGTGTGTGTGTGTGTGTGTGTGTGTGTGTGTGTGTGTGTGTGTGTGGACTATGGATACCACGGGTCTCTGGTGCAACGATTTGTCTGTCCTGTCCGACTAAGAGGTTAAACCCTTGGTTGTAAAACCTGAGGTGGATATTTCCCCCTCAAAAAAACATAAAACCCTTTGAAGAGGAACAAAGGGCCAGGCTCGTTGCGGAGATTATTTTGTTAGGCCGCGGCCGGCATCGCCCACCCAGGATGTCCCGCAGACTGTAAGTGTCTGTCTCTCTGTCCGTCCCGTCCTGGGGACTGCAGATAGACCGGAAGCCGAGGGAAATGTTCCCATGATGCCCAGTCAGTTAACACAGCACCATGTGCCCCATGGGTTGGATTACCCCGACAGATTAGCCCTGTTATATAGGTATCACTTCACAAGAGAGAATGTCCTTTTGAGGGGGGGGGGGGGGGGCTGGACTGACGAGGAGTGTCTCGCAAGTTCGCAACTGCACGACACAGAGATGAGAAGTCTGCATGGGGGCTGACGATAAAAAATAAGTAAACATGTTTTCTGAAAAAATAAGTGCTATGGGTGTGTGGTGTGGGGGGGGGGCGGGGAAACAGAAAATGCAGGGAGGCAGAGAGGAAGGCTCTGTCGAAGTGAGACAAAAGGGAGGAGAGGTTGCCGGGGCTACGGGGCATCTCGTTGGAGGAGACGAGATGAGAAGAACGAACGCGTCCCCGTCTTGCGGCTCGTCTGGCGGAGTTTAAGATGTGTGGAAACGCACCCATTGGGGAATGCGGATGATAAAATGCCTGTGACAGTTTTATTGTGATCCGGGAGCGTCTTTAGCCTGGACATCACTCGGCTTGACTCGCAGGGCCCTCTTGCAGCTGTTATTTAGACGACAATTAACGACCGCCGCACTGCCAGAGAGATTTGATACGACCGGCGGATGGGATTTGGGGGGGGGGGGGGGGGGATGAACGTAAATAACAGCGTTTAATGAGGCCTATGATTTTAATAACGGCTGGGATTATAGTTTGCATGTGTGCCGCTTATTACAGCGTGTGTCTGAACCTGCAGGCTTGGAGGTTTGGCTACCAGGTAACACACAGGATGACCTGTGATGGCCTTGCTGTTATCTGTAGAACAGGTGTCTGCATGCTTATCAGGTTGACAGGAGAATGTGAGAATGTGTGTATGTGAATACATTATGCGCACTGTATGTCTGATTGCGTGTGATAGTCACTGATACAATGACTGATGGCCACACTAGAGTCTGGAAGTCTGGGAGAAAACGCAACTCCACCAGGCTCAGAATAGCCACCGGTGGCACTAAGTTAGGGCCTCCTTTCCCCACCTCGCCATCCCACACACCACACGTGTCAATCTCCTCACCCACAGGCATCTCCTGCCCTCCCTGACCTCACCCCGGGGAGAAACAACCACGGCCCTACGGCAGAGGAACAGGACAAAGTCCTGTCCTGTTCTTGCCACGCCAGGACACCAATCAATCAGAAACCGAAGCCAACAGTCGGAAGGAGGAGGGGGTCGAAACAGACCAATGGCGGGGCTGGGGCTGGCCCCCGGGGGGCCCCCGGGGACCGCGGTGCGAGGAACGACGCACGCAGGAAGCGGACTGCTGTGATCGATACAGTTGGAACCAGGCCCAAATTTGAATTATGCGTCTGTCTGGGTCTCAGTCTGCGTCTGAGAAGAGGAGAAACAGTGAGAGGGGGGGGGGGGGGGGGGAGTTGTTGGAAAGGGCGGGGGTTGAAAGGAATGTGCTGCTGTGAGCGGGGTGAGCACGGGGTGCAGGGGTGGATGGTGGCGTTTTCGCAATTAATTTTGAACGGAGAAGAACTCGAGTGACAGGCGGGAGAGGAGTCAGTGACAGTGACAGTGACAGCGGTGGCTCCTGGACGTGAACTGAGCACAATGCAGGGAGAAGCTGTGGGGATGCGTGCAGCGGCGTGCAGAGGCGGACGCCCGCTGAAGGGCGAGCGGTCTCCCGTGACCGACTGTGTCTGAATGCGTGCCACTGACAGGCGGCTGATGTCTCTATCCTTGGACAAGAATCTGTCAGGTTTGTCACCCAAAGATGGCAGGGGGGGGGGAGTCAGTTGCGTTTGCAAGTCCGCCAGTGGAGCACCTCACAAGCCATAAGAGATGAATGTGCAAATCCCTCCCCAACACACACACACACACACACACGCATATGTGTTACACACAGCTGCCCAGTAATTTCTTGGGCGAGCGAAGCGAAGCAGGGCCAGAGGATACTGCTACAGGAGTAGGCTGAATCCAGTTTTCCTCCGTCTCCTTGTTTACTCTGAACATACCAACTCGCACAACTATGACTTTCACACAGCGAGCGCATGCTTGCGATGCCAGTGCCCTGTTACAGCATATTTATACACGGGTATACATGGAAATGTTTGTTATTTTAAAGTCCAACAGGTGTATGAAGACACGCTTGGGTAACGTGTGCGTGTGTGTGTGTGTGTGTGTGTGTGTGTGTGTGTGTGTGTGTGTGTGTGTGTGTGTGTGTGTGTGTGTGTGTGTTTCTGGTGCACCAAAGTGACACTTGGCTCTTGGACCCTCCCAGCCTCCCAGTAATGCAGACAGTCAGTCTAGCAGGGAGCGTGCAGCCCGCGCCCCCAGTGGGGTCGGCTTCCCCCGTGACCTTTTTAACACCTCCTAGACCCCTGCAAGCATCCGGCCAAAAGTCACCTTTTAAAGAGTCCAGGGGGGGGGGGGGGCGGGGGGGGGGGGGGCAGGGGCGCGCCTTCGCGAAACGGTCAAGCGGAAGTAATGAACGGCAGCCCGAGAATGTACAGTAACAATAAACTAAACAATTGACCTCCATTCACCCGACAACACAGTAAGCGATGCTGCAAGCATCACCTGCTCTGATTGATAGTGTCAGTGAGACAGGTTGTTGTTGAGAGGTTTTCAATACGGCAGACCAAGAGGGCAGTTTACGTTTTTGGTAGGAATTTGTTCTAGTGCTTATAAACCTTATGCTCTGTCATACTATGGTGCCGTGCGTGGAAAATAGCAGGCCTATTTTTGGCTATTTTCAGAATAGTGCAACAACGTGAAAATCGAGCGAGAAACCATTTCAATTCGTCTCACCGCAATCTATATATATATTTCTTTTTTAATATATATTTCTTTTGCCTTTTTGCCTTCATTGATAGGGTACAGTGATTTGACAGGAAAGGGGGAGAGAGACGGGGGGAAGATATGCGGCAAAGGCTGACAGGCTCGGGACTCGAACCCACGCCGTCAGGCTGGATTACCGGCCTAGGTGCCTGGACCGCTCAGCCGCAGCCCAGGCCGTCTCACCGCAATCTTTGGTCCACACTACTTGGCCTATGAGATGTAGTATTTAGTAAAATATTAGATTACTGTGCATGTCGAGGATGAATATTTTCAATTAACAGATATCACCACAGTATGGATCGATCACCTATTCGGCCACCTGTTACATTGTCACCTGTTACATGGCTTCAAAAAGCACATCACAGAGGTTAAATATACAATCATATTTTAACCAATATATTCTTCATCCAGTATGTTATGTTTCATTTTCTTTCAATACCAGGACAGGAAATACATTTATTCACACATTTATGTGACAGCGCAGTGTCACACAAGCTCGGAAACCAACAATAAAGCACGCACATCCACTCATTAAAAACCAGGAGCTGGGCTGAGGTCAGAATTCCCCCAAAAAGAAGTCTAGCAGACCTATCTTAATCAGGCCTGATGAAGAGGCGTCACGTCCAATAGTGTAAACTGTAAAGGAACATGACCCTGTGTGCATATTGTATATTTGTTTCTTGTACAAGCTCCCTAATGTTTTGCAGTTTCCAAGAAAATAATTTAAAGGGCAAAGAACAGAGAAAGAAACAACAGTAATTAAGACATTAACAATGTCAAATAGGTCACATAGCTTATACATACTCTTCATTGTGTTGCTATATGAATGGATTCAAGATGCATCTGTCATGCTCTCATGATACGAGTATGCATATGCGCAGTGGCATGCAACGCATTGTGAGCTTTAAGATCGGCTATTTTCAAAAGATTGTTATAGCCTACATTTGAAAACTTGTGAAATGGGACATTCTGCATAATGAGTATACTTTTCACGTTTCATACTTTAAGTACATTCTTATACCAATACTTTTGTACTTTTACTCAAGTAAATTTTTTAACTTTTACTTAAGTAAAAAATATGAGTACTTTTATCCACCACTGGAGAGGTCTTGTTAGCACAATAACAGGGGGGACAGTTGGTGTTTGCGCAGGTGCATGGGAGCGCCTCCTATACTGTCAGAGTCTCATAGAGAGAGAGAGAGAGTGCTGCACACAATAAATCTGCCAGGGAAAGGAGCCTGAGTGTAACCTCTTCACCAGCGGTGGGCCAGGCCACAGACACAACCCTGACCCCCGGAGAGA
This sequence comes from Protomyctophum parallelum, assembly GCF_964188405.1. Classification (NCBI taxonomy): domain Eukaryota; kingdom Metazoa; phylum Chordata; class Actinopteri; order Myctophiformes; family Myctophidae; genus Protomyctophum; species Protomyctophum parallelum. The sequence goes on from NC_139698.1 coordinate 46,301,068, forward strand.
GAGCTATGTCTGGGGCTCCGGGGCACCAGAGGTGGAATGTTCAGCGGTATAACGTATACATGCATTCTAACGACATTTCTCAAACCACCTTCATAAACCTCCTCACGGACCACTGACAAAGTACACTACGCTAAGTGATTCATGAGTTTGCTTTTCTTTACATGTTAACCACTTAAACCCGATGTACTTCATTTACTGGGGTCCTCCCCCAGGGGTACTGGCCTATTTTTTGATCCCCTCTCCTTTCTATAGAGCGTCGCAGTCCCGCCCCCTCGAGAGACCCGGAAAATAATTCCCCGTTCATTTTCCTCATAGACTTTTCAAAAAGTATTTATTTAAAGATGTTTTTTTTGCCGCGGACAAAGCCAACTCTTGTCGTGACAAATCATGACAATAAACACAATGTTTTGGGCCAAACAAAGAATTAGAAAGAAGAAAACAACGGCAGGTTACAACACTTTTGTTGTCATGATTTGTCACGACTCGAGTTGGCTTCGTACGACACTTAAAAGGTCTTTAAATAAATATTTTTTGAAATGTCTACAGGAAAAATGCATTGGGAATTATTTCCTGGGCCCGGCGTCGTCATGAAAGGGAGCGGGACTGCGAGTCTTTACCCTCTACGCCAAATCTCTTATATAGCCGATCTACAAGCTCACAACACGTCATGTAAGTAATTTAAGTAATAGACATAGACATAGTCACTACACCAAATTGTTAATTTAAGCTTGTGACAAGCCTTACAGGCAGGCCTATATGCATAATGGAAAGAAAGAACTGCCTGTAGGTATATCTGTAACTGTTCACCCATTAAGTGTGAAATGTAATGACCAAAGATCATTTAAAAGCTATGTTTTAAACTCTATTTAGTACACTTCCTCCTCTCTGCAATGCGTAAGCGAACACACAGCATTCCAGTTAACAGCTTTTTGGCTATGAGAGAGCTGGAGGCTGCTGTTTGGTGGAACTTTAACCACTGAACCACTTCATCACTTAACCATTAGGATTCTCTGTTATGTTATGTTGTTATGATATGATAGGATTCTCAAAATTAGGATACTCAAAATGATTAGGATTCTCTAGGATTCTCAAAATAATTTCTAAATGAGTCGATCTAGAAGCTCACTAGATCTAGAAGCTCCCTAGATCTAGAAGCTTTGTGTTTTTTACGGCCAGCTGCAGGGTTCTTCTGGACAGAGGTCGTTGGTGTTGAGGAGGAGGCCCACACAGTAAAACTTTATCTCATTAATGTGTCGTTGGTGTGGAGGAGGCCCACACAGTAAAACTTTATCTAATTTATCTCAATAATGTGTCGTTGGTTTTGAGGAGGCCCACACAGTAAAACTTTATCTCATTTATCTCATTAATGTGTCGTTGTGGTGTTGAGGAGGCCCACACAGTAAAACTTTATCTCATTTATCTCATTAATGTGTCGTTGGTGTTGAGGAGGCCCACACAGTAAAACTTTATCTCATTAATGTGTCGTTGGTGGTGAGGAGGCCCACACAGTAAAACTTTATCTCATTAATGTGTCGTTGGTGTTGAGGAGGCCCACACAGTAAAACTCTCATTTATCTCATAAATGTGTCGTTGGTGTTGAGGAGGCCCACACAGTAAAACTTTATCTCATTAATGTGTCGTTGGTGGTGAGGAGGCCCACACAGTAAAACTTTATCTCATTAATGTGTCGTTGGTGTGGAGGAGGCTCACACAGTAAAACTTTATCTCATTAATGTGTCGTTGGTGTGGAGGAGGCTCACACAGTAAAACTTTATCTCATTAATGTGTCGTTGGTGTTGAGGAGGCCCACACAGTAAAACTTTATCTCATCTAATTAGTGGATTTACCCATGTGTGTAACTCTGAGAGTGTATATGGGTCCATTTGGTTACAACTGCCTACAGTATCGCAGAATACAATTTACGCTAAGGAGATTATAGCCTTAGAGGGAGGATTTCAGAGCACCGAAGAAAGCTTGATGTGTGTGTGTGTGTGTGTGTGTGTGTGTGTGTGTGTGTGTGTGTGTGTGTGTGTGTGTGTGTGTGTGTGTGTGTGTGTGTGTGTGTGTGTGCGTGCGTGTGATCCTCCCAGCCGTGTACACACAGCTGGTAACAAGGTGCAGGATTGCTGCCCAGGGACCTATGCTCAGTAAACATGGATCTGCTGAGGGCTTCTTCACCTTGCATCGCCTCCCTCACCTCTCTCTCTCTCTCTCTCTCTCTCTTTACTCACTTGCATGTAAGCATGCAGGACAAACAGATGGCCACACATCTGGAAAGGCTCTGCTAAGGACCTTAATTGACTTGCAACGGTCTGTTTGCCTTTCACATGGTATATATGCACCCTCTCGCATTCCACTCGCCCCATGCAACAACAAGGCAAGGGAGGACGGACTGCATTCTGGATGAGATGCCAACCATCCTGACAGCATCCCACCCCAAAAAACGTCTTTAGAAGGATGTGTCCGTGCCAGTGGCATGGTGCATGCATGGACCCCTGCCGTGCTTGGATCAGATCCCACCAGAGAGAGCCCTAGATGTCTCCTGTGCCCCCCTAGTAGAAACTACTAACTAGCCGATCTACAAACTCTACAAACGCGACTATCGGGTCTGCAGAGTGGACCTCCATTCCCTGTGAGGTGGTGAACAAGTTGATTATGTGTTGCAGTGTTGCTAATGGAGGGGGGGGGGGGGGGTGCTTCATCTCTCCTCATGAGAACCACCTGCTTCAGAGGATGTTAAAGTGTAATCCAGCCCTATGTGCTCTGTGTGGCCTCACAAAGGCACCAGTGTAGAGCATTCTCCACCACCTAATCTCTAACCTTAATCACTGAGACCAAAAGAAAGAGAGAGAGAGAGAGAGAGAGAGAGAGAGAGAGAGAAAGGGAGGAAAAAAAAGACCCAAGATCTTTGAACAAGCACCGCCAAATGGTGTGCACTATTAATCTCCAATTCAGCAACACAAAACAGCCAATTTGTATGTTAAAGCAGGACGGAGAGCGTGTGTGTGTGTGTGTGTGTGTGTGTGTGTGTGTGTGTGTGTGTGCGTGTGTATGTGTGTGTATGTGCGTGCGTGCGTGTGTCCGGGAGGGGGGCAGGGGGTTTGTGTTAAGGACATTAAGGTCCACACAAATGTGCCCTCTCTCTCAGTAGCAATCTGCTGCCTGGTGAATGGTGACATTTTAATAGTGCACCATGTGCTGCACAGTAAAAAAAAAAAAAAGTCCTGTAAATGTAACTGAGCATTATAGCGGTGCCCGCTACATGGAACGATGCAAGTTGGAAATGCATGCCCCACCCAGTTATTATGAGAGAGAGAGAGAGAGAGAGAGAGAGAGAGAGAGAGAGAGAGAGAGAGAGAGAGAGAGAGAGAGAGAGAGAGAGAGAGAGAGAGAGTGAGAGAGGAGAGATATAGTGAGAGAGAGAGAGCATCACTCCCAATCTTCCGCCGTAGTCTGAAAACCCACCTTTTCAGACTCCATCATGGCCCATAGCACTTACCCACTCTAATGCTTAGATAGCATTTCTGTAGACTTAGATAGCATTTGATACAGACTTATAGCATGTTATGTAGACAGCACTATAATTGCATTGTATGTAGTCATAGCACGTCATAGTACATATGTATAGCATAGTAGTATAGATGTATAGTTTATATGTATAGCTTCATTATATAGATATTCCACTGTTACTTTCTTAGCTTACGCATGTTTCTTGATAAATGTTTTTATGTGATCTATTCCCATGCTTTTTTTGTTCTTGCTTAATGTAAGTCGCTCTGGATTAAGAGCGTCTGCCAAATGCCTAAATTGTAAATTGTAAATTGAGAGAGCGGTGACAAGGTGTGTGAGAGGAGGGAGAGGAGAGAGAGTGAGAGAGGAGAGAGAGAGTGAGAGAGGAGAGAGAGTGAGAGCGCGGTGACAAGCGGATGCATGAGGAGAACAGGGGGTCAGAGGGAGACACGAGGCCCGACGGCCTCCTTCTTTGTTCTCCATTATCTCCTTAAACACACAGACTCCTCTCACTGCACTGCTGTCTGTCGCACACCCTGCTGCCACTCTGGTGGTCCCCTCCCCAGCACCAGACAGATGGCTTACCATGCCCCCCCCCCAGTCCCATAGACTTCACTACACACACACACACACACACACACACAAAGAAACATGCATGCATTTGCACACTACATGAAAATACACATTTCGGGATGCCAGGCCCACGCATGTCGCGAGCGATGGTGTTGTCGAACTTGAAACTAATGCCTGTCGGACTGTTAGTATGTCTAACCAACGCATGCCCACCAACACCAATAACAACACCAACGAGCCGACGACACCCACCGACATCAGCATTCAGGGTTGTACACCAGCAAAACACTCAGAAACAGAAAACAATCATGCCAATGATCTGTGGAGAAGATGACTTTTGAAAACCGTATTTCCCCAGTAATTGCTCTGTAATTGTTGAGTGATGGAAGCAATGATTTGCTCCAGCCAGCTCGACGGAAGAGAGGCCAAGACGCTCGCAATGAAAGAATGAAAGTGTGTGTGTGTGTGTGTGTGTGTGTGTGTGTGTGTGTGTGTGTGTGTGTGTGTGTGTGTGTGTGTGTGTGTGTGTGTGTGTGTGTGAAAATGCTGTAGGCCTAAACACAATGCACATTGGTACCAGTAATAAACCTGGAATGGTCTATCGAATGGTTTAGCTATTTTGATTGATTGTCAGTAAGAGCCTGATCAGAAGTTTCATCGTCTTCAACACCCGCCGTGTACTTTTCTTATTTTAACGACACCAGTGTGCTTTAACTTTGTGTTAAACTCTGTATAGGAGCCACATTGCAAATCAACCGCACAATAAATTAGTCCACTGGAGACATTATACCGTTGTGACATCAGAAATGTGCTTCAAAACGGACTCATTACCGTTACAGAATTGCATGGATTTTTGTCCATATGGGCAATTTAATGAATCCATAATAAGCAAATTCGGCTATAATAACCTGTATGCAGCGAGTGTCCATATTTTCAGCTGACATGGGTAATTAGGTTGACTGCAACTTGCTTGTGTGAATGTGTGCGCACATGCACTTGCACACACCCACATACAAGCTTTGTATAGGCCTATATTTGCAGTGAAATGGGTGATTAGGTTTCTCATCAGTATAGCATAAACTAACGAGTGTTTTGATGGCCCTATCTAATTTAGTCTTTAGTCTGTGTACACAATGTTTAATCATCATGCACCTTCAGCATAAGGCACACACTCACACAGTGAGTGTGTGTGTGTGCGTGTGCGTGTGCGTGTGCGTGTGTGTGTGTGTGTGTGTGTGTTCATTTAAGGGTTTTAATTTATATACAGTAGGTGTACATTAGGTGCATGTGTACATTAATCCCATAGTTAGAATTCTTAAGTTACATCAAACACATTTACTTAAAATATACATCAATATCTATACCGTCTAAACAACTCAATTCTACCAAAACATTGCATAGTATAATAGCAAAAATATTTAATTAAAGTCAAGACTGAACATTAACTCAGCAACTTACTTTAGATGCACGCCATGCACACCGAGCAAAGACTGCAGGTTACAATCTAAACAAAACTGTGCTGGCAGTGGGCATGGCAGGTGAAACTTATGATGTCAATTGGACCTGATTAGGTGGCCTGAACCATTAGAAAGGGGAGAAAGGGTCACACTGACCTTGGGCCGTACCATTAGTGAAGGGGGGGAAACAGTAGGGCCTTTTGAACAGCCGCCCCCAGATTTCAGATGGAAATCGTTTTTTGTCCCCAAAAGTGTCACACTACCCAGTTTGTTCCAGAAGGTTTAAGGTCCCCAAATGTAATTAGTTAGGGGTAGGCAACCTCAGGCACGGGTGCCAACATTGGCACAGGGGAGGGTGGTCACTGGCACACAGGCATAAGTGTGTGAGAGAGATCTTTTATTTTAATGTTAAGAAGTATTCAAATAAGTTCCCTCACATATATATATAAATTACACCCTGCACATAATTCTACATTCACTCAGGCTCTGGGCTCTGAGTCTACATGTGTGAAAGAAAATAGGCCACATAAAAAGTGTATGTACAGCCATATGGAGTTTGGACAATCAAAATCAGATATTAATATATAATATTACATTTTTATGTGGTGACATAATTAAACTTTATGTTGATACGGCACACTGATTATCAAGAAAATGAAAACATGGCACTTCATGTCAAAAAGGTTGCCGACTCCTGATTACAAGTTATTGGGAAAAAAGCAATAACATTATTTTAAGTAATAAGTTACTTTAGTTACTTTCCAACCGCCACCTGGCATGCACACTGCAGACTACAGCATGTTAAATCACTGCCGTGTCTGTGTCTCTGTGTAAAAGTGGAATATACGTTTTCTCTACACCCCTTTGCTGTGTAAAAGTGGCCTCAATCAGGTAATTTAACAATGTTACAGCAACTGGTTTGGTGGACGGGACTGTGTTGAGGGTTGACATGGACAATGTCTGTGGAGGGCGAGAGGCCCCCAGACGGCCTGGTCTGGCACAGAAGATGGCCAGATGAGTGGACAGGCACCGCGGTACGTGTTGTCATGGCACGGCTTCAGAAGTAGACAATGTAACGGACACGATGATGGCAAACCACTCGCGCCATGTGAGACTTTCTGTTGTGTGTCTAAACAGCCGCTGTGGACCGTCTCCATTGTCTCTGGTCCAGTGTAAACATTCCCATCTTTTCCTGCATCTGTTGGGTGGACCACAGACACACATTAATTGCCCTGTGATGGCAGACATCCACGCACGCATGCAGGCACACACACACACACACACACACACACACACACACTCACTCACTCACTCACTCACGCAGGCACACGGATAGGGTGCAAAGTACCCCATAATGGCTGATACACCCAGAGACTCACACACACACACACTCCTACACGCACGGCACACACACAGAAACAATGTCTCATTATGGCACACAAATGCACACTCCCATGGATTGGAGACTGGTGTGCGTCAGCGTCACGCAGACAGTGTCTCCTCCAGGACTCGTAAAGATGCCGTGGATCGGGCCCAGGGCGGATGAGAGGGCTTTCACTGCTCTCTCTGTGCCTTGAGCCCGGCTTTGATGAGAGGAATCACAGATAAAGCCGTCTTTGCCTTGAGAAAACACAGGGAGACACAGGCGGCCAGCAGGATAGAGGAAGGTGTTCCGTTTCAGGATTGGCAAGAATTAGTGGTGAAAGGTTGTGAAAATAACACCAGGGCCTAAAGCTGTGCGTGAAATCATGAACAGAGGGATTAATGGGACTGTAAAAAGAGCATTGAACCCCCCATCTGCCCACCTCCAACACACAAATACACACTCCACCACTCTTCACAAAGGTGTGTGTGCTACATTCAAGGTGCATGCACATCTAAAAACCCAGTTGGATGGGTGCTGCTGGATCAAATATACCTGGTGAAAAGAGAATAATTTGCACACCAACAACTCCCATTAAAAAGATGTTCTGTGACATTTTGAGCAACAAGGCTCATTGCTTGTATTTGTGTGTATGTGTGTCTGTGTGTGTGTGTGTGTGTGTGTGTGTGTGTGTGTGTGTGTGTGTGTGTGTGTGTGTGTGTGTGTGTGTGTGTGTGTGTGTGTGTGTGTGTGTGTGCGTGCGTGCGTGCGTGCGCGTGCGTGCGTGCGTGTGTGTGGTGATGGGGAAAGTGGAAGACTGAAATGTGGACACTTTATATCATTCCTTTGGGATGATGTAAGAGAAAACCCATGATTTGGGGGAAAATTGGAAATGGAAAATTAAGTCAATTATAACAATAAAAAAGATGATTGAAACTCAACTGTCTGAATGATTCGTACAATATGCTGTGCAATACCAGCCCCAATTCACTGCAGCTGAGTGGTTAGCATTCACAGGAAGAAGACTGTGGGGTTGAAAGCGGCCTTTCTGTGTGGAGTTTCTCTGTGTTCTTCCTCGTGTTCATGTTGCACATACGAGAAACTATAGGCCTACTATAAAGAAAGGAGGGGGAAAGTGCTTGGCCCTCAGTATTTCTCCTAATATTCAATTCAACTTAAAGGTTTTATGACATTCATTTTCATTTATTTTTCTTTTTTCTTTTAGGTTTTATGACCTCAATTACACCCAAAAAACCTGAACTTTGAACATTCAGTGGATTAAAAGTTCATGTTTTTTGGGTGCAATTGAGATTAGAAAACCTAAAAAAAACAAGAACAATTCCAAAACCTTTTTTTTTATGTCACAATCCCTTTAATGTATACTCCATAGTGACAGTGTTGTTCACCAAGAACAACTGATCTACAAACTTGCAGCGCATTGTTTGACTTTGTAGATCGGTTCTTGTCGGCAAGCGACACCATCGCAAAACAGAGTTTATGAATAAGCCTTAAGGATGAGTCAAATAATTGAATTGCAGATGGTGAATAAATTAAACAAACGGTACGAATGCATTTCCCTCTTTGTTTTGTCAACATTTCATTCTGTGTTTGTAACCACTCTCTCTCGGCAGGCGCGGCAGAGGGTATACATGGTGTTGTTTGCTGTGACATTTTAATGACATTTGAAGCATATGGACTCGCGTCTCAAATGGGACGGGCACAACACCGCCTCAGATCTGGACGAGAATCAAAGATAATCCTAAAAGCTAACAGTGAGGTCTGTTGTGTTGTTCTGAGGGATCAATATCACAGACACGCTGCTATTTCCACAGCTGAGTGGGAGGTAGTACTGAGACACAGAAACTAACTAACATGCTGACAGCAAGGAAATCTGTGAACAACTCAAACTGTGGCAGCTCCGGGGGTGGGGGGCTAGGGTGCGGGTGGCAGGGTGACTTCACTAATTGTGTGCACATACCATAATTAGATTAGTTATCCTAATTGGATGGCTATAGCTTTAAAGAACTGAAGTTGGGGAAAGCTTCTTAACTTTACCACTTACACCCACTTAAACTTTGTTGACCAGAGTCCCCCAGGGGGTCCCCCAGGGGTCTTTACTGGGCCCCCTCCTTTTGTTGTCAAATGTTCACCTGAAATGCCTAGAATATGGACGCTAGGGTTCAAGTGGTCAAAGAAGGCAAATTGAAATTGTTTCAACATTTGCATCTACAAACATTTCTCTTAAAAATATATAACAAAATTAGACTTCTAATCAAGCCAGTTATCAACTAACTGCGGTTTAAATAACTGTGGTTTTACAGTCTTTCATCTTTCAATTTAGAACTATATCTATTTCTATATTTTCATTAGCCAACACTTCTTAAGTTCTTGCACAGGCTACATGCTATTTCAGATAACTAATTAGATGAGAAGTCTGTTCATTATGGCAGAAAGCTAGACAAACCGCGCAGGAGCTTTTTACACCATAAGTTACGCCAGTTACAGCAGTTATGCAGCCGATGTGTCATGATTTTCTTCTTTCTTTCTTTCTTTCTTTCTTTCTAGTCATAGTTCAGTCGTAACATCAGTTAAAATAAAATCTGGCCAAGTAGGCTACCATGCAATCTCAACCATTAAAAAAAATATTTCACAATGCTAATACAATGCTCCTTCCAACTGTTTCATACTTACCAAAGGACAAATATTTACAACATTACACATTATAAACAGCTCTATTTTACAGGCAAGATTAACACGTGGGTTTATAGCTGTACTGTACTTGCAGTAGCTGTTCTGTTGTGCTTAGGAATGCCGGCGTTTTCTTGTACATGTGTGCACGAGCGTGCACGAGTGTGTTCAGGTCGAAAGCAGAACATTCTTTGGGGGCGACAGCGGCTCCTCACCTGTCTGGTCTCTGCCACAATGAGGAGCTCAGGTTTCCACCACATTGGGCCTGCTCCGAAGATTAGGCCATTAACAGTCTGCCAATCTGCATCTGCTCTTGAATTGCCTTTCTCGAGGAGCCATCGCGGCACCAAAATCCACACCTCCTGCTTGGTTAGGATCTAGAGCAGGGGTCTTCAACATGGGGTCTGGGACAATAGGGGGTCCTCAGAGTTACTACAGGGAGGCGACTGGAAACATTCCTATTCTGAGAAGTTAGCAGATCTACCAACGCCTCGTGCTGCGAGCCGTTGCGATGCTGGTGCTATCAAACAATCTATGAAAAATAAAGTTGCCCAGGCCGTAGCGTAACGGTCTGGGCACCGGACTGGTGATCCAGTCGCGGTGTGCCGCGGGTTCGACTCCCGGACCCGACACGGCCTTTACCGCATGTCATCCCCCCATCTCTCTCCCGTTTCCTGTCAGCCTACTTTCTATCCCTTAAAAAATCAATAAAGGCGTAAGCCACAAAAAAATATCTTAAAAAAAAAAAAAAAAAAAAAAAAAGTTTAATCTGCAAAACAATGCACACACACACACACACACATATGGTATATATATATATATATATACACCCCTGATCTAGACTAGATAATCTAAGCAACTGCATGATGTTAACCTCTCATCTATGCTTTTGGGAGCATGTCATATCGAAGGCTACAACTGCGTGGGCGTGGATCAGAGCGCTGGTGCATGGAGGAGGCACGCTGCTGCTCTGTCACTCTCTGTGTGGAATTTGAATGGAAAAGCATCTGTAAATGATTTGTCAGGGAAACGTCTCGCGTACATGTACACGGACGGAGTGCCACAGGGAGAGAGGTCACCAAATAAACGAGTGCAGTCATTAACCTTGTGGAACCCCCATTAGACATGCACCGCTACAACACCCCCCTCACACGCACGCATGCACGCACACACGCACGCACACGCACGAACGCACGCACGCACGCACACGCACACACACACGCACACGCACACACACACACACACACACATAGGAGGGAGGGGAGGAAGGGTGGACTTGGACTGTGTGTGTGTGTGTGTGTGTGTGTGTGTGTGTGTGTGTGTGTGTGTGTGTGTGTGTGTGCGTGTGTGTGTGTGTGTGTGTGTGTGTGTGTGTGTGCACCGTGCGTGCGTGCATGCATGCGTGTACTACAACAATTGATTCTCTATCACATTGTAGGAAACATTCAGTTAATCCAATTAAAACAAGCAATCGCTGTTACGAATCAAGTGCTTAAATGCTGATTTAAGAAGAAAGCAGCTCGGGGCCTCCGGCTAAAATCCTTCAGCTGTTCCGAGATGCTCCGAGACCCATTCAGGCTTTGTGTGGCTCTGTAGTTTATCGTGGAATAACTCACGCAAGAATATGATCAATGACTCGCCAAGAAGGCCTTGAATCTGCTTGAATCTGCTCCCGGACACCTCATACTTTTTGAACAGGAGAATCCGCTGCCCGATGCGCGACTGAGTCGAAAGGCAACTCGACTTACTGCTGTGTTGTGCAGTGCTCGATCATCGCAGGCAGCCATGCAGGCAGCCATGGATCCTGGATCCTTGCCGGAGGGGGGGAGAAGCATGTTAGACGAATGGCCCCCGTCTCGCCTCGCGCTGTAGATGAAGACAGGTCAACTCTGCCTGTGAATGTGTTACAGACGGTTGCCTGGCAACCTGTTACCACATAACAGGTGGGGGGAGTATAGAGGGGGATGAGACCAATGGAGCATAGGATCTGCTACAGAAGTGCCAGAGTGAAGAATAACTAGCAGGATTCAAGGCTCTTAATGCCCTGTAATCGTTGAGGCATCGGCCAGCGGAGGGCAGGCCACGCAGCCGTGCACACTGAGATCAAACAGCAAACAGAACACATGTACCCAGACACACAGGTCAAACAGAACACATGTACCCAGACAAAGCAAAGCAAAGTTACTATATTTACCCAGGGTAACTGGACTAAGCTCAAGAACTTGTTTACAGCCAGGCCCTGCTCATAGAACATTTCATGGTAAGGGTTCAATGCCTTGCTCAAGGGCACTTCAGCCGTGGTAATTTTACCGTGCTGGTCCGGGGATACGAACTAGCGACCTTCCGATATCAAGACCACTCCGCAAACCGTTTGGCCACCGCTGCCCAGACACACAGGTCAAACAGAACACATCTAACCAGACACACAGGTCAAACAGAACACATCTAAACAGACACACAGGTCAAACAGAACACATCTACCCAGGCACACAGGTCAAACAGAACATCTACCCAGGCACACAGGTCAAACAGAACATCTACCCAGACACACAGGTCAAACAGTACACATCTACCCAGACACACAGGTCAAACAGAACACATCTACCCAGACACACAGGTCAAACAGTACACATCTACCCAGGCACACAGGTCAAACAGAACATCTACCCAGACACACAGGTCAAACAGTACACATCTACCCAGACACACAGGTCGAACAGAACACATCTACCCAGACACACAGGTCAAACAGAACATCTACCCAGACACACAGGTCAAACAGTACACATCTAATCAGACACACCTGTCAAACAGTACACATCTAACCAGACACACAGGTCAAACAGTACACATCTAACCAGACACACAGGTCAAACAGTACACATCTAACCAGACACACAGGTCAAACAGAACATCTACCCAGACACACAGGTCAAACAGTACACATCTAACCAGACACACAGGTCAAACAGAACACATCTAACCAGACACACAGGTCAAACAGAACATCTACCCAGACACACAGGTCAAACTGTACACATCTAACCAGACACACAGGTCAAACAGTACACATCTACCCCAGACACACAGGTCAAACAGAACATCTACCCAGACACACAGGTCAAACAGTACACATCTACCCAGACACACAGGTCAACAGAACACATCTACCCAGACACACAGGTCAAACAGAACATCTACCCAGACACACAGGTCAAACAGTACACATCTAACCAGACACACAGGTCAAACAGTACACATCTACCCCAGACACACAGGTCAAACAGAATACATCTACCCCAGACACACAGGTCAAACAGAACACATCTACCCAGACACACAGGTCAAACAGAACATCTACCCAGACACACAGGTCAAACAGTACACATCTAACCAGACACACAGGTCAAACAGTACACATCTACCCCAGACACACAGGTCAAACAGAACACATCTACCCCAGACACACAGGTCAAACAGAACACATCTACCCCAGACACACAGGTCAAACAGTACACATCTAACCAGACACACAGGTCAAACAGAACACATCTACCCAGACACACAGGTCGAACAGAACACATCTCTACCCCAGACACACAGGTCAAACACAACACATCTACCCCAGACACACAGGTCAAACAGAACATCTACCCAGACACACAGTCAAACAGAACACATCAGCCCGATCTCACCCACACACGGTGAAATAACACAGAGTGTCAATCCGGGATTGGAAATTCCTTACAAACACGACTAACCCCAAAGGTCTTACACATTACACTACTACTGTTTTGACCGTGACGGAGGCCTGGCTTCACTACTATAGTGTATGTACGGAATTGCTAATCTGTGTTATTTAATTTCACTGTGTTTGGGTGAGATCGGGGGTTACAACTCGGCTCAATCGAACAGCGTTCGCCACGGCAACTCGCTTGCTTTAGCTCAGCTCTGTGGCGTCTCTCGTGGCTCAAGTTCGGTAGAGACGGCGCCCCTCCGTCACAGTCTATGGGAGGATTTCAGTGTAAGTATGGATTTAGGGGTTTTCTATGTACGGAATTGCAAATCCGTGTTATTTCACCGTGTTTGGGTGAGACCGGGTTGGTACACGTCTACGCACACAGGTCAAACATTCTACAATGACTTCTAAATCAGTATTCTCAAACGGCTGGGTGGCCGGGGGGTCTCCATTGGAGGGGGCCCGGCCTCAAATGGACCCCGAACCGGTTTTCTCGATTTAGCTGGTTTCAAGACTTCACTGTAGCATATAGCAACGCGTGTGTGTATATGCACAGGTGTGTGCGTGCATACGAGGGTGCGTGCCTAAAATCTAAAAAGACACAGACGCTGTCCCTGTTTTAATGGCTTTTAACTCAACGTGGTATGGATAGAACCAAATGGACCCATAGCTTGGTTCAATTAGTATACGGTTCCTTGTATTTTACTGTGAAGCAGGAGGGGAGGGGAGGGGGAGAGAGAGAGAGAGAGAGAGAGAGAGAGAGAGAGAGAGAGAGAGAGAGAGAGAGAGAGAGAGAGAGATGACGACGAGAGAGAGACAAGATGATGGCCCCCTCACTTCTGACCTCCCCAGACCCACAAATCTTCTGGCTTAATTGGAGATCCTGCCATATCGATTTCCATCAGGGTTCTTTATTCGCCATAGCGGCCATATAACCTGTGGGAATGTGGCATGCCTACAGCTAAGGAATAGAGGTCTGCATGAAATACTATCAAACTGAATTATGTTTTTATAAAAAATAAAATAATAATATTTGCGACTGCAGGTCGCATTTACATTTCCCATCAGTTGGTTTGTTTGTTGGTCACCCCAACAAACAAACCAATCGTGACATCACGTGACATCATCAGGGATGGAGATCCTTGGTGTCATCAATATTAAGCCCATATATAGGAATACCCATATATGGAGATCCCTGATGTCATCTGACCTCAAAGCCTTATAGATCCATATGGAGCTGACTTGTTCTGACATTCCATATGTTGATCTTCTCGCCCTCAGGCATCTTACTGGAAATAATAATAAGAATTATTATTATATAATAATAACACTCTTTCTTTCAATTATTTGAGATTGTGTTATACAAAGTATTTTGTATTTATTCCCATCAAAATGCGATTTCACAACAGGCTTTGGGACCGGTTTGTTTATCTTTGAGCTTTCACACTTAAAATGCATTTGACACACAGTTCTCTTTGCAAAAAGGATTTTGTTTATTTTGATTTCTTGTAGAGTCTTGTATCAGTCAGAAAACACACTCAATATGCAAGCAGAGTCAGACTTTTTGATTGCAGCTATATTTCAAAAATCATAAAGAACCATTTACTCAATAAATACATTTTTTTTCTTTTGCCCTTGTGCTTGAACGTGGTGTTGTTTTTTCTTGTTTCTTTCCCAAGCTTATGTACAGTAGATCATAAATAACTTTAAAAGATGGCACACGTTCCAGGCTTTAGACAAAACAAAACAAAAACAACAACTCTAAAAATCCAAACTTGTATATAAATATAAGTTCATCTGAATCTGAGGGGCGGCGAGGGACTCATCAAGAAAGGAATAGAATAGAGTATATGCACAGCAGCCATTTTGGAAAGAACTCTTCCAACTTCCAGGCCTTAATTAGTGTCACCGGTGTTACCGGTTACACTAATTAAGGCTCTGTTCCATTTAGTGTACAGTGGTTCCCAATCTTTTGAATTCCAAGGACCCCCTTAACTCAAAGAGTGTTGTACAACCAAATCCTTAAGGGTCCATTTGGTTCCGTTTGCACACTCTCAGAGTTACACACACGTACCCGGAGCCAATTGGAACCCACTCAAGGACACTTTGAAACGCACTGGTGTAGCAGAGTGTTAATTTCCAGTGAGCCAACATGCACAATAGCACAGCACCCTGACTGTGTTTGACCAGATGAAGGCTCTGTCTTCATTAGTATCATCGGCAACACCTGTGAACGTTGTTGGAAGGGGCCCGGAAGTATAGGCCGACTGGACGAGTTATTCTGTGTGCATATAGAGCCTATTCAATGGGACGCCTGATACGTGTCATACAAACATGCCGGCGTAACAGCAACAAACAGCTGTTGTCACCGACACATCTTGACAACTGAACTCAGAGCTGGCGTCCATCATGGCAAACGCAATCAAGCAGCCTTAATTGGCATCCAACAGGTCAAATTGCATATTGCTAAATGTGTTGCAGCCGTGTCACTCTCCACGCTCAGTCGCTGAACCCCTCAGAAATGATTACTGCACCTGTCACTAACGGGAGAAAAGTTGTTTTATTGTTGTATCATTTCCCCTTGTTTGCTTTTGCGTCCTCTGTATTTTCGCTTCTGTCTCTAATTTACGGGGCTTGCCAGCTACAAATGTGACGTTTTTCATTACCCTCTCAATCAAAAGGGAGCGGGCGTTTTTCTACGCCATGTTTATTTACCGCAATTTACGACACATGCCTGGCCGCCAGAAATAGACCTTCGACTGAGGCAGCTGACATCCTCAACCCCGTTGAAATATTCACTGCAATCAGCGTTGGTGGATTCTTGACGCTCCATAACATTTATAATATTCTTCGTGCTTTCATGCTCCTGTCATCTTATCTGTTCAGTAGATACACACACTGAAAGCTCACTGTCCTCTTTCTACTCCCCTCCTGCGATGCCGACCAGGGGAACCAGAGGAAAAGGAACATGAACAGAATGGGTTTGCATATTCTTTCACATCTGCAGAGTTTCTAACGCGACAAAAAAGGCTCATGATGCTTTCGTTTTGGGAACCGATCGTCGTGATGTGAGCAGATGATTCATCTGCATAGCTACAAAGTGCACCGCAGGGAACCCTGCCGTCATAACGGGGGTGGTGGGGCTAAGATCCCTCTTCAACGTTACTCCACCTCTGATAGTGCAAAAAAGGGTCAATTGGGTCTGCGAGAAAGAACGAAAAGAATGACACCAACGAAATGGAACGGTTGAGATGAGTGGGATCTTGGCTATAGGCTCATGGATAAAAGGGGATTGGGACAAGCAGAGGCCGAGTGGATGTGGGGTGACGGGCGCTAGCTGCCGTTGGTGATGATGACGGAGGTGCCTTTGTGTCCCTGGGGCTGCTCAGCCTGCATGCGCAGGTGCGGTGTCATGTCGTAGGGCGCGGGGCCCGTGGCCGTGGAGCTGCAGTAGCCCCGGAGGCTCTCAGCATCGTAGAGGTGCTCCAGGGCGTAGCCCGTCAGGGAATAGCCGGCGTGCTTGTCCAAATAGGGCCGCGGGTGCGGGTGAGAAGGGTACAGGGCCGGGGCAGGGGTGGGGGAGGCTGAGCAGGGGCCCGTTCGATCCATGGCATGGTGCAGAGGCATGGGGGGCATGTCCATCTGGAGGTAGTCCTTGGGGTTGTGGAGGCGTTCGGACCCCGGGCTGCTGATCCTGGAGAGAGGCGCGGGACTCTGGACGGGGCTGATCACCTGACTCAAGCCCCGGCACAGCGCACTCTGCAGAGGCCCCTGGCCGTACTCGGAGGTGAAGCAGGGGCCGGGGCCCTTGGGCAAGCCGTTGGCTGGCGCCAGATGGGTGTCGTGGGGGCCCTTGCGCAGATGCTGCCGGCTCTCCTCCTCCTTGATCATCTGCTGCGTCGCTCGGATCAGCGTCTCGATCTTGCTGGGCTCCTGCGGACTGGAGCGGTACTGGTCGCCGCGGTAGCGGTCCCCCGAGTCGCTGGCGGAGCCCCCGTCTGGAGAGCTGACCACACTGTCCTCGTCCCAGTGGCCTCGACCTGCGGAGGGACGCAATGACAGCTCAGGGAACTGCTATATGTCAGCACCATGTTAACCTCACATCAAACCATGTTGTGGCGTAGATGTGTGTGTCGTGCACCTTTATATTGTTCAGTGCACATTCCGGTGGCAATGTTTTAATACATTTATCGTCCAATTTGGCATATAAATATAAATTGTTTAAACTAATTTTGGCTCACACGCGGTCAGAGAAACAAAGATATATTCTGTCACCACTCAAACATATAGCCACGGCCCATCGTTTCAGAAGATATTGGAGGGCTGGCTAACCCTGTTGTGCCTGTAGCTTTGACTGTCTGAACTAGACTGTTGCACACTATCAGAGGGTAACAGATTAATTCACCCACGTGTGACCTCTTTTGCATTACAGCATTGACCAGAACTAATCAGATCTAAACGTACCACAGACATGTGAGGGCCCCCTCTATTTCAAGCCACAACTCAGCCCCAACTATTTTGTCATAATAGGTCTGTTTCTAAAATAATAGTTCTTGTCCCAGATCAGACTTTGTTTTATTAATTCTCAGATAGGCTACCATGATGACTATTATGAACAGCAACCTATAGATGCTCTGACCGAATAGACTCTTCAGAGATTCAGACCTGTTGTTCGTTATCGTTGCTCTCATAAATCAGTGCTATTGAACAGCCTTTACGTTATGTGTGGGTTTTGCAATTATTGAACCAATGAAAAGTATCAAAAAGTGCATCTCCTAACTCCATTGGATCCTCAAACTGTTGTTCAAACTCCAACTTGTGGAGTTAGGTGGTTTGTCCCCCAATGATTAGAACGACAAAGTCAGACTGAAAAAAGACATATAGGCCTATACTGTATCTCCACATTAATGGTCAAAAACTTCCTAACTCCTAACTAAGTGGCTATATTTGAGTAAAGATGCTACTAAAAGTTTGCAACGCGTCGCTTCCCACCACAATGTGAGCTTGTAGATCAGCTATTTTCACTACTTCTTAATTATAATTTTTTTGTTTATGGAATTTATGTTTGTGTGTAGGCCTATGTTTTAAAATGTAGAAAGTTCTTTTACATTATTTTTATTACAAATAAATAAAAAATCTTTGATTTCAGATCTTTATTTATCTTGAACAAATAAAATAAAAAAAGTACAGAAAACTCTATACTGCATATATCATCAACACAATAATTAAATTAATTAAAACTGTTAACTGCCAGGATTGTTTCAATTAAACCGGGCTCGCCAGACTCAGTATAAGTGACCAAACAAATCACGGAGCGAGCAAATCAGGCTAACTTACGATGTGTCTTGTGATGGACCTGTTGTCACTTGGTTACCGCGACCATTACTGTACTGTGGGCCATGAATAAAGCTTGTTTTGAGCAGGGACACAATCTGGGAAAGGATAAAGGCATTTGAAAGAATGTTTACAATAACGAGTAGTGGATGCGTGTGGCCATCTTACATTTTATGTTTACTTCATTGCCTAGCAACCCAATGCTAATTTATGTAGCATTAAAAGTGTAGGAAAAGAAAATTAGATTTTTACTCCCGCCGTGAGCGTTTTGGGAAACAGGAACACAGTGAGCCACTTACCATGGAGGTTGTGGATGGCTGTGATGTGGGGCATGCTGCTGCTGTCATATCCCTCTCTGTTCTCCAGGGAGCCCTGCTTGGCCAGGGGGAGGACGGAACGCGCCCCGCCCCACCACGCCTCTCTGCCCGCCTGGGGGGTTCCCAGGAAGTAGCGCCCCGCCTCGCAGCGCCCCCGCTCGCAGCCGTGCGTGTGAATGGGCGCCGCGTGGCCGTCGGTGGGCGTGAGCGCGTGCTGGTGGTGGTGCTCCTCGGCGAGCGGGAGGCCGTAGCAGAGGCCCCGCGGCTCGGCGAACTGTCGGTACACGCAGGAGGCCTCCAGGCCCTCGGCCTGCTCCAGCAGCCGTGGGGAGGCAGAGTCCGTCAGGGGGCTGCCGCCCCAGGGGCTGTCCTGGTCCGACTCGGAGCAGCGCTCCGTCTGGAAGCCGGTATACTGCAGGAGACCATGACAACAGCATGTTAGGAGATTGCCGTAAACACACTTTCTTTTTGCCAGGTGAAACCTGGACAATTTTCGCTCGGGTTGCGGCTTTGACGACCTAGTCATGATTGGCTGCCCCGAGTCAGAACCCATACTCTGAAACGGCTGCCTATAAGCCAATGGGAGTGCCTCCTAAGGCCTGGAACGATGCACCGCGGAAGTCTTAACCCAGTTAAGTCAGTAAAGTCAGTAAAACCATAGAGTTAAACTCTATGGCCGCATGGCGGAGCAGGTGACAACAGCGGCTAAAGTTAGGAACTAAGTGGAGCTACAAAACAAAACACTGCCGGGAGGTTG
>NC_139698.1:46325805-46333305 GCF_964188405.1 Protomyctophum parallelum
AACACTGAGCTGTTGTGGATTTGAGGTGGGAGGCAGCAGAAATGTGTGTCAAGATGTTCCCTGCCTGATGTTCAGCCGGGTTCAACAACAAGCCTCCGCTAAATGGAGGCTTTTATGGGCCTGCTTCACTCATTGCACCAGCTTTGTACGTCTGTGAAATGTGCACATTGAGGATTATGAATCCACATAAACAACAGCCTCTATACTTCACAAATATTGCCCAGTGCAGTGGTTCTCAACCTATGGAGCCACATAATTGCCTTTCATGGACCCATGGACGCTTTACAAAATGAACAAGAAACGATTTTGTGGGGTCCCCAGAACTATAAAAACTGTTTAAACATTGGCCAAATTATCAAGCACTACAAGCTCACAGCCACAACATCTCACAACCCGAGGGGTTGAGAGCCTTACACAATTTGTATCTATGGAGCAGAGTCAAACTAAATGTAATACATCAACTCCTACAATTCCAAGTGCTTGTCAGGGTGGGGGGTCCCCAGTTGAAATCAAAATCAAAAATTATCTGGGAAATATGATTGAAATATTGTTTCAACGTGGGGGGGCTGGGCTGAAAAGGCTGAGAACCACTGGCCTAATGAATGCTCCGTCAAACATCGATATACTGCGTCGTACCAGAATTAGTGGATCTACAAGCTCACGACACCTTGCGTTGTGAGCAATTTCTTTGGCACGTGATGCCCTCATACGTCACACAATTTACATCAGCCTTCAACTACCAGACTATAGCACCAGTTATAATCTCTGGCATGTTTACAGTGTGATTTTTTACAAAAGAATGAAATGGAGAGCAAAGGCGTGTAATGAGGCGTTCAGTATAGGAGCCTAGCGCTGTTAGACTATTTGCGTTTGATAAAGTGGTTCCAAATTCAATCTCAGTGCAGAGAGATAGGCTTCACCAGTGGGCTCAGCTTTAAACCCCTCGGCAGGCCGCGGCTGCCATTCATTTTAGACAAACTGTGCCAGGCAAAGTGAGGCCTCCTTGGCGCGGCCACTGCAGGTGGCAGCCAAACAGCAGCCACACATAGCAAACGTGGTAACAATGACCTCAGTGACATGACACACGCCTGGCCTGGCATACCACCGAGCTCCACTTGGCACTGTGGAACACCGTCTCGACTGAACATGAGCCACGGGAGACACCACCGAGAATAATGTCAAACCCAAACTCACCCAGCCTGAACCACACGGTGAAATAGCACTTCCGTACTAGTGAAAGCCATGCCTCCGTCGCGGTCAAAACAGTAGTCGTGTCATATAACATCAAAATCAACTGTAGATGTAAGTCGACTAAAACCAAAACATTTCAGATGACTAAAATATGACTGAAACTACATGTCATTCAAAAGACTATGACTAAAACTAAATAACGATTTGCTGTCAAAATGAACACTGCATACCACTGAACTCCACTTGGCTCACATGAGAGAATTCCTGTCTGTCTGCTTTCACAGAGCAGCAAGAAAGCAATCTCAGGACTCTGGACTATCAATCAATCAGTGATGGAAGAAGTACAAAGTAAAAGTAATATCAATAACAGAATGTAAAATGCTTGTGACAGAATATCCCATTTCAACATTTCAAAATGTATGAAAGTGACCCGTTTTATTTTGTCTATTTTCATATAGCGTAGTATACTAAGTATAGTGTATATGAGACTGAAGTTAATTTGTTATAATAATCTAAATCTACAAAGTAACTAGTAATTAAAGTTTTTAAATAACTGTAGTGGAGTAAAAAGTACAATATTGACTCTGAGTAGAAGTAAAAAAGTGAAAATTGGAAAAACTCTAAAGTAAAGATACCCGACTCAAAACTGTACTTAAGTACAGTACTTAGTTACATTACCCCAGCCCACTGCTATGAATGTTTTTTTAATAAAAAACAAACAAACTTTTACAATCTTACACCAATAACAAACAAGAATTTTAAAAGTCACAACGAGTAATTAATAATAATAATAATGTCTCTCAAGACTTGATACAGGCCCCCTTTCGGCCAAAACGAAAGAAAAAAATACCTCGCCGCTTTTTTCCACCAACCTGCCAAAAGTAGGCTTCGAACAGGCGCCGTGTTTCCAATTAACCTTCAGCTAATTGCTTTACAGTGGTATCGTTTACATAAATCTCTAGTACCAATACTCATTATCTTATCAAAAGGAAGAGACGACAGGCAGCACGGCAGGAGAGCAAGCAGCTGCCAAAACCAGAGACTAATAGTACAGACTACGGTATACACTCCCGTCACACCAACCATCTATCTATGGCACCAAGTGTACGTCTGTAATCCACGTAACTCGAGATCCGTTCGCCCCACCGACTTCAAATTCGACACACACGTTCCACACCACCACAGGAAGTACAGTGCCCGGCCTTGAGTCTGTCGGACCCATCACTGAAAGTCACCGAAATGTAGTCCCAGGCTCTGGACAGGGTCCCTGCCCAGGCTCTGGAGCTGGCCTGTTCTGACATCACAATGATGTTCTGACATCTGCACAGACTCCATCTTTGGGCATGCCTGACAAACAAGTCCATCTATGGGCATAAAGGTGGAGCTGGCCTGTTCTGACATCACGTTGCATCACAAATAACTCCATATATGGGCATATAAGGGACACTGTGTGGGCATCCATTTCCAACTTGCATCGTTCCAAGTACGCCACTAGACCAGACTACATTTCGGTGAGTTTCAGTGCAGCACTATTTTTCAGCGTATTCTTCTCTTTGTACGACAGGATTCAGTAGATTTAGGACACGGATGGACCACCATTTGAAGTATTTCATCCCTGGGACACCATCTAAGAACATTTTCTAATTATTAAACATGATTTAGTCTGATATGAGCTCTATCATTTGGCCTACAAGTCATTGTCACCTACCTTCTTAAAACTAATGACCTGTCATTTTTTTAATGTTTTTCAGGAGAAAAAAAAAAAGATCCAAAACAAAACTATATTTCTTAATCATGACTATTAACATAAAAATAACACTGTCAGTCAGTTATGTAACATTAAATATAATTAATAATAGGAAGGATTAAACCTGACTAAGGCCAATTTACTTACTGACTTACAAAAAGATTGGCCTATACTGAAAGGTGGATTTTTGAGAGATCCACAGAGTAATAATGGAGGCAGGCATACTCACGTCAGGACGTAGTTGACGCTGACGATGCAGTGGGGTCGGGACGAGCGGCTGTTGTGGACGATGGTGGCGTAACTCTGCACCCACACCCAGCCTCCCTGCTTGGCCAGGAAGCGGTAGTACTTGGTGGTCACCTGTCCCTTCACCAGCACTGAGGCGAGAGAAAACACATGGAATGTAAGGATTATTGACAAGAAAAGACGCGTCGAAAGAATCATGTCGACACATACGGTGTAGTATATACATATACAGTCATCAGGGAAATATTGGGAGAGGACAAATAAGCGTTGTCTCGTTGTTGAGATGCATTGTCATTGTCACACGGCATGCAGTGAGCAAATTATCAACATTTTCCACACTGAAAACATTTTTCTGTGTGCGTTTTATATGATCACATTTAGAACAAAGAGAAAGATATCCTGGTTTCACGCTGGGAGGTTTGCAGGGCTGAATCTGTTTAGTTTATTATACTGGAACTTCCAGAAAAGTTAAGTTTGGAAAGAAAGAATAGAAAGAAAGAAAGAAAGAAAGAAAGGCGAGCAGTTAAAAGCTACAAATCATGGTTTGTGATTCATAATTTTGACCAAAGAAATACCATAACTCAAAAGTATATGCACTGTAGCAAGAAACACTTTCACGGTGGGAAGAAGTTGGCCGGAGTATAAAACACTATTCTACTAAATAATAGCTAAAAGGAAGTCCTGCTTTAAAACATGAAGGAGCAGACACAGTAATACTGTACAACTGGGTAGAAAATAAACTGCCATGGAATAATTCATGTTAATCTTTACAGGCCATATCAACTATGCAATATTTCAGTAATTGCATACTTTTGGGTATACTGTAATATTGGTTGTTCATAATCGGGGAAGATATCTACAAATTCCAGGAATTTCTGTCTGTCTCTGAACAGTAATATTATCTGTCTGTTTGAACCAAAATATGGAGATGACCCATTACTGACATCATGGATGACTGACGTCATAGACTGGGCTAACATACTGTATGCTGAACAGGTACTGACCTTGATGTTCAGTAGCACAGCATACTGACTGTGAATGTGCATATTGTACCATGGCACAACATGGCGTAATGTGACTTATAAGCAAGGGTTCTCATTCACAGACGTTTTAAATTCAAGTGTGTACAAATGGAACCAAATGGACACTTACAGGTTGCATAATGTGCCGTGACAAAACAACATAACATGACAGCATAACTCAACAATGTGAGGGGGATCAAACAGGTCTATAGTGTACAAAGCCTTGCTTACGGGTTCCATTTGGTTCCATTTGTTGAGTTACAGACCTGTAAGGGTCCATTTTAGAACAACCTCAAGGAACCCCCCTCGTGTCCCTCGGGAGTCGGGAGCCCCAACTTCGAGAACCACCGACGTAAAGCAACAGCGTAGTGACGTATATATTATACAGCCATAATATAGCTCAACACGTCATCATCTTTTAAAGAGCAACGTGGCGTGTGTGTGGGGAGGGGGAGGGGGGTTGCGAGTAAGTGTAGGAAGAGCAAAACAAACCTAACTCACACAAGTGGTGTGCACATCTGAGGTGGAAGGAGTCACAGCTGTGGACGTGGTGATAGAGGGTCTTCTCTATTAGGTCCTGTGGCTCGTAGCCTGTCAGCTCGGCCACCCTGCAGGAGAGCACGCACACACACACACACACACACACACACACACACACAACACACACACACGCCATCAGTGCACACGTCCCCGGGGAGCCCTGGGGGATCTGCACTCGCCGCTTTGTACTCGCATCAGCTCATGCGCGTGCAAATAATATCCCAGACACATAAACACACAGCTCAACAATACATGCATATATGCATGTCCTTGCACACGTGCAGACACACACATACATGTGCATGTTTCTATACACTCCACACGTACACACATGAATGCGTGCACGCACGCGCCCACACACACACACACATGCACACACACACACACACACACACACACACACACACACACAAAATATGGTTACGCACGCACGCAAGCACACACACATTTCTATTACTATACTTGTGAGGACATCAGCATTTTAGAATGCCAATTTTATGAACAGCATTTTTATAATAACTAGGGATAGAAAATGGTGGCGTGCAACCACCCTGTAACACATGAACTAGACATCCTATACAACTAACACCTGTGACCTGAACCAAATGTGTAATCCTAGCCTCAACCGGAATCATTTGCAAATTGTAAAAGCCTGACAAAAGAAATATAATAATGATTAACCATAAAACCATTTCTCTGCATGGTGAGGACCAGGAAAGTTCTCATCGCTGTGTCTATTTGTCAAATCGCCAAAACTGGTTCAAATTAAAAAATAACACAAATGGCAAAACGACAAGGTCAAAACATGTCGATTTGCGTCCCCGTTTCGAGCTTGCGGAGCTGCTATTTTTTATGCTTTTGTGTGATGTGTGATCAAGTAGGGGGTTAATTTACGGAAAAACAGTTGAAAGTTGAAATATGGAGATAAGAGCTGCACTCATAAGTATAGTAATACAAGTACACACACACACACACACACACACACACACACGTGCACACTGCAGGAAAGCAGACAGGCATGCATGCAGACACACACGCACCGTGAATCCAGGAAGATGAGCTTCATGTCGAGGCTGGCTCTGAACATGAACATATTGCTGTGCAGCTTGATCTCGGTGACGGCGCTGGGGGGCAGCGAGTGGCCCACCGCCACCAGGCCCACGTTCTGGTAGCAGCCGTCGAAGGGAGACATGTCCAGGCTGTACTGTCGGATCTTCAGGTACCCGCTGCAGTGGATCACCTGGAGCAGACACGTTGAATACCAGGAGATATAGGGTTAGGGTTAGGGCCGCTGCAGTGGATCACCTGGAGCAGACACGTTGAATACCAGGAGATAGGGTTAGGGTTAGGGCCGCTGCAGTGGATCACCTGGAGCAGACACGTTGAATACCAGGAGATTTATTTGTCTAGCCTCGGTGTTGATTTCGTCTACTAAAACCATGACGAAAGCTGTTCGTCACATTTATTTTTCCACTGGCGAAAACTGAATAAAAACTAAATACAAACTAAGCTATGGTGACTAAAACTAAAAAAATATATAGTGACAATTTCAACAGATAAAAAGTTAAGGAGAAGTCATTTTATGTTTGGTTGCGCTCTGAAAATAGCTTTGAAAATAGCAGATCTACAAGCTAGTTATCCCTAGATGAAAGTGAAGTGACAATTTAAGGACTCAACAAACTATACTATAAAAGTCTCCTCACTTTTGTCCAATCAAATCGTCGCTATGGGGTGCTCAGCCTATCAAACCATCGACATGAGGTACACACAAACAGGCAAAGCATAGCCCCTCAAAAACTTTGGCCAAATTTTAATGAGGCAAACATTTTGAAAATATCCGATCTTCAGGCACGTACGGTACATGCCACAGCGTGTCATTCGTGATGTGGTGTGAGCTTGTACATCTGTCTTGAAAATGTTTGAATAATTAGAATCATTTTTAAGACAAATCTCCTGTACTGTATGCTTACCTTGTAGCCACCACAGGTGAGGCCAGCGTTTCTTTTAGCGAGGACACATTTCATCCTCAGGAAAAAGGAGCGTTCCATCTCATATTCTAAGGTGAACAAATAAAACGGGAGAGGGAACAAGCACATTAGACACCATCGCTCTGTCCAGTGTCCACAACATGTGTTCACTGTGAGTACAATAATATGTCTGGGACCTAGCCTATATAGACTCAGCATCGCTGTCGGGCAGAAACCTCATAACTCCATGTTTCAACTATTAATACTTAATGTAATTAAGGCCTTACTTCGTCATAGTATAGTGTCACACGAAAGTAGCAAAAAATAGCTGATCTATAAGCTATCTATAATGCAACAAATTGTAAGCTTGTAGATCTGCAACTTTTGCTTTTTTGTGTGAAAGTGAAAGCAGTTAAGTCTGGAACACAGTTCCATTGGAACACAGCTGGTTTATCATTATTTTTTATTTTTTTCTCTCCCATTTTCTGAAAAGTAACAGTTCTGGACTGCTGGTTTCCAGCATGCAGGACAGCGACGCTATGCTGAAAGGTCATCCATGCTTTGGGACTTTCTTTATCTTATTGGACACAGTGTTCACACCAATGGGTCAAGACGGGACCAGACGGTTTTATCGACGCAAGTCGACCCAAGTGATTCAATTGGTTCAATTCAATGGTTGCTTGCATCTACTTGCATGTCTACTTGCAACCGTTTGGTTGCAAGGAGTTGCATGTCGACCCATTGGTGTGGTTTTGGCCTATTTAGGGTCAGGGTTAGGCTAAGGTCA
>NC_139698.1:46335805-46580805 GCF_964188405.1 Protomyctophum parallelum
GGATCTGCTATTTTCACTAGGCTACTTCTTGGGTATAGCTTGAAATACTTTTGAAAAATGTTGGAATTGTATTTAATTGATCACCATGCAGGTGTGACTTTTTTGGTTTAAACATTTTTTTTTAAATCTTTTGAATTGAAATACAATTTATGTGTAGCCGTATAGCCCCTATATATTCGGAAACGAAAAAGGGGATATTACCTTGAGACCCATACAATTTGGTCCGGTACCGAAACATGGGTCTCGACCCGAAGTTTGGGAAACTTGTGCTATAAAAGCTACATGTATAGGCTAATGTCTGATAACAATTTATAGCCTATATGGTCTCGTACACGTGTCCCAGTGCGTGCGCGACTATAATTACACGTGTTTAAATCAATAGTATATGGTAAATAATTAAATAGCATCAAAATACATTTTAAAGCAGTATCCCAGAGACGGGGATAATAATATTCGATATTAAGTCAATATAGCCGAAGAGTTGCTGCATGTCTGTCCCTATAGCGCGGGTGTTCCCAATTGAAATGCAAATCAGTCTACAAAAACAAACACATGCATCAAGGATCACACAGTGCACTGATCCTCATCTTCATAGACTGCACGTTTACCCAACAGAAAACATGAATCAAATTATCCTTGACCCTCATACACAAATTAATGTTTGGCCACTACAATACATGATGTGATATAAACTATAGCCTACTTTACTTTGTGCATAACTGAAAATTGCTTCGATGTGTAATGCACTAAATCTAAATCTAAAATAATAGCCATACCCGTAGGCCTACTCATAATGTGCAAACACATGGCAATAAAACACAGATTATTCTATTAAATCTATACCCGATAGTCTGATGATGTATAGGCTATATTATCATCAGTGTTCATTCAATATAACTCAGAGAATGTACAAATGTTTTGTAGGCCTGAATTATAGGGTTTTATATTAATGCAGCGTTTCTCAAAGCGGGGTCCGGGGACCTCCAGGGGTCAAGGGGTTTCACGTCCTGTCCTCCCCGGCACAACAACATTCTGTTGAAAGAAATACGTGATTCCTGTCGATTCCGTGCAAATCAATGTGTAAATGTTATTTGTATTTATTTAACTTGAAACATTTTAACAACACAAGTCAAGTCTTGCATGGGGGTCCCTGCATGGAACAGAAACGTGTTTATAGATGGGGCCAAATAGAGTCCTTGCCATGAAAAAGCAGTGAACTAATGGACATTTCAACGCCCATGGTCTGAGCCCTCTATCTATTCTGCATGCATCAGAGCGGCTCTAATCTGTGTGGGAGCCCCTGTCTGCATGGGCCGGCAGGTTCCCCGTGCACTTGACCTACCGCAGGGGATTCAGCCCAACACTACAATCACTAAATTGAGCAGGGAGTGGGTGAGTTCAGGCTAATAAGTGTCGGCCTATTATTCTGCAATAGATCTAAAGACAAGCTAACGAATTCAAGTGTTCTTTATCGTGAATGGAGGGGCTAAAGTAGCTTATAGGCTACATGCTTGCTGCTTCTGCACAAAAGAGGCGTTGTAAAGGAGACGCCAAATACAAGTATAAATCGGCTGTGATTGGAATCCACAATCAACGATCTTCCAAATCACTGACGCACCCATGGACATTGGAATCTATCCTCAGGATCAGAAGATGCGTTTTATCCAAATGTTTGGAAATATATCGGGGGTATTCCATTAACATGTTATAAGAGGACATTTGATAAGGTTTAGTGTTTTATAGTATGTGACACTTAACTGGCAAATTATCTTCAGTAGCCTAATATACAATTCACGTGTTGCAGAATAAAGGCAGTCAACGGTTATAGCCTGAAAGCACATTTAAATTGATACAGACCACAGACACAGACATAGTATAGCCTAAAAGCACTCATGTGTTCATTTATCAATTTGCAACTCATTGTGTAGGCCTACAAATGTATCCATTTGGTTTCATTTAGTAAATTAACTGAGGATTTGACTGTGTGTATAGGCCTATCTCCTCGAGGTGTGGTGGTGGGGGTATAGCCAGGGTATGTATAGGCTGTAGGCTACTGATATGAGGCCTGTAACAACTTTCTGCTGTGGTGTGTCGTGTAATTCAACTCGGCTGGATAACACGGGGTCGAGGAAAGGTTCGCCTACTGACCGCTCAGCGTGCCATAAATAATACTGACCGCAGGGTACACACACGCTCTCATCTTCTTAGTATGCTCATAAAAACTTTTACTATCCAAATACGAGGAGGACCGCCTCCCCTTCGCAATAAACGTAAAAAAGGACCCAAAAGGTGTTATTCCAGTGGTCAGGTGTCTTTGCAACAGAGGAGGCCGTGCTGTATAAGGCCGAGAGGCTTTTAAACACACAGAGCACGGTCGATTTGATGAGTAAAACACATGGCCCTGCGGGGCCTGGGAGGCGAAACAAACGCATCACCAAAACGACCCTCTCTGCCAAATGAAAACAGCCATAGGCCTACTGTCCTTACATCATACTTCGGTCTTGGCAAGATGGTCGCTTCAATTATTCATAGGTTTTCACCGCGTGGTTTTATGAATGTTTTAAAAAACGGTGGGAGTCGGAGACGCTATAAATAAAACCTAAATCCATATCCCGTTCCGAATTCTTCCAATTAGCCTAAACTAAAACTATAGGCCTACAAGGCCTACTAGGCCTAGGTCTACTGTTGGCTTCCATTTCATTCGCACTTAAAGCAATGCATATTATGATAGATCCATCATAAAGCACTTCAACGCAAAACAGCACGCGCAAATAGCCAATTATGGTAATTTCTACACTAAATTATTGGTAATAAACCATATCAATATAGCTTATTGGCAACAGCATGCTGTGCAGGGTGTATATGTCAGACTTTGATTTATAGGTTTAGTGTAGGCTATACTGTATTCAGTATGGGGATGAATGGTGGCATAAAGAAGATACCGTAGTCGCATGCTTGGTGTTACTGTAATATGATAATTGAAAGAAAACGGCTTGTTGGCACACGGACACCTGTGCAGAACGGTTGGTTTCGTCTCGATTTGCACCCCCTCTCGCCCCATCGAGATTATTGAGTTTGAGGAGGGCCTTATAACATCTATCAAGACAATCAAGAATCAATGATCACACGCTACAGGGTCACGAAATGTCGCTGCCTGTGCCTGCCCTGCATGAGAAATCATTAGGCTAAATACAAAATGAAAATAGGCCCATTTCGTCACATTCCTTTTTTTTAAATGGTCTTTTCTTTTACCAATTATATATTTTCGTCTACCACCTATATAGCCAGCCAATATAGGCTGATGCTCCTTCACTGTTCCTGTGCAAGCGCCTCCGAGTCCATATGCTCACACAGTGACACAGACCGTCAGATCAGTCAGACCAGACGTGCGGTGGAGAGACTATAGTGTACGTGGAGGTTTCCTCTGCGACGCTAATTGCCGATGCTCCGGTGCAGTCACGCAGCCCAGGGGCCCGTGGAGACCCGGGTATAGGTGCCAAATGACGGATAATCGTCTTCCAGGACCACGCAGGGGCCAGCCTGCCAGCAGGCCCCGCCGTGGAGAAGCATGGATGGATGCATACTATAGCCTACTGTCTTGTCGCTTGCCGAAAATATGTTAAGAACGGATCTACATTCTACAAGCTGATATATAATTTTACGCCGCAGGCCCGCATGGGTCCGGTGACTACCAGGGGTCCCAAATGGACCCGTTATTGGTCTGTAACTCTGGGAGCGCATAGGCCTACATCTACATCATCTATTCTACATGGACCCGCGGTCCATTTTGTAGATTTAATTTTGTTGTAGATTTGGGGTCCGACCGTCCCAGAGATCAAAACAAAATATATATCCTTGGCCAAGCGCATAATATAAAAATGGGGGTCCTTCATATATGAAGAAAGGTTGACAATCACTGACAATAAGCTGACAAGGGAACTATTAGAGAATGGATGTTCTGGATAGACGCCGCCCAGGGGACTTATTTCACAACAAAGAGGTCACCCTGTCTCACACATTATATCATTCATGATGTGATGCCCACTGCCCTCATTTTTATTTCATGGGTCATTTTATTTGTGTTTTGGGGGGTGATACCAAACATTATAGCCTATTATATATATAGGCCTATACATCTGATTAAAAAAAATATATAGTATGGCCTATATATATTAGCCTACTATTTTGCAATAGTGCAAGTAACCTTTTTATATAGACTATATGGTCGTGAAAATTACACCTATACCGGTATGCTCTAGAAAAGCTTCCTGTATATATTTTAAAATTAAATTGATCTCCAAACAATTATAAAATAGTCTACTTTAAAATAAAATAAAATCTAAATCTAAAAGCAGCTTTTGTTTCCTCAATCAAAACAAAACAAGCAAATGTATAGGTTAAACATGAATAAATACATATGCAATAAGAAATTAAAACGAGTAAGTATATAGGCTAGTAGTAATACATGTAGTTTAGTAGCCTATAGGCTGTGGTAGCATGGCCAGAAAGTGACAACTTGACTGGCGAAGCTAATAATACTAATATTAATATTAATATTATTATTAATAATAATAATCAATGTACTCTTACCTTCGGGGAAAACAATTCTCATTTTCAAGTAACTCGTTGTCAGTCTAATAATGGAAGCTTTATCAAGCTGAGAGGTGATGGCTGAGGGCAAAGGCAACAGTTTAGCCAGTTCATAGAATTCACTATTCTCCTTCTCCCGTCGAGTCCGGGCCGCATTCTTGGACTTTTCTTTCATTTTTAGAACGGCTTGTTGTTGTTTTTGTTTATGTGTCTTTCTCCGTTACAGTACAGGCTCTCGGCGGCTTAGAACATCTCCTCGCACCAACTTTTTGCGCCTTTTACCGCCTCGTATAGCCTTACGAGTTGAGACCCGCAAATTCGCACTATTAGTTCTTCTCTTGCAGTCTGCGTTGTCGTGCGTGGTTGCGTGTCGTCTATCCAAAACGAAATCCACAGTGTCTGTCAAATGCAAACATTCCCACATTTCCTCCAGGCTACAGCGAGTGCCTGCAGACTGGGAGGTGTATTTAAATCCTGGATTCTATGGACAGATACGAAGCTCTGGTCCATTTGGACTGGAGTGTGTGTCTTCACCGCGGGCCCATCTTCTATAGTGGAACCGGTGTAGACATGATGCTGCAGTAAAACAAAACACAAACAAATGAACTTAAATAAATAAATACATCAATAAAGCAGTCAGTCATCATCTAGCATGCAGCTCATAAAAGCTATATACACACGAGGGGTTATAATAATACAAAAAACAGTGCGTGTGATTGACTGTGTTGTCCAACAGCATGTTCTGTGACTGAAGCAAAGCAATCATCATCATACCATTAAATATATAGTCTATATGAATGTTAATTATTAAATACATTCACAGCTTTATTTCTCAAATTCTCCCCGACTGCACGTATACCCCTCCCCCCCTTTACACACACAGGAATACACGTAGGCTATATAGCTAAATTAATGTCAAACAAGTAAAAACAATATTGTCAACTTACCACACTATATAGCTGCGACCAAATCGTGCTACTCAACTCAGGTCCTTTAATAAATACAAGCCCCTTTTCGCTGAAGTGCTCATTGGAAGAGCAAGGCTCGCCTGGCTTCCATCATATGTGTTTTTTATGGGATACGTCGAGTGCATCAAAAATAGTTTTCCAAAGCCTCCTCAGATATCCACTATAGCGATGTCTCTCTCTCTCTCTCTCTCTCTCTCTCTCTCTCTCTCTCTCGGAGAGTTAGAACAGCCCACCACAGTAGACACCTCTGCTCTCATTGGCCAGTAGGCCGTCGAGCTCAGTTCCCTATTGGGCAATGCATATATAAACGCGCCCGGGATTCAGCCAGAAACATTTGGGATTTGCTGTTGAGCAAATTAATAAATCACTAGGCCTACAGTCTATACTGCAGCTTAGATATGCATACCCTTTTGTTGCACAGACTTGAGACTTGTCCAGTAGGTAGGATAATTTAAGTCGTTATAGCCTATATACACTTCATATCCAACATTGACATTTAACAGCATTTATTTATTTGTAATCTTTAACCATTTTGTTCTCCCAATTTCATATTTTTGAGATTATGACAAATGACAACCCCATTTATTAAAAAAAGAAAAGAAAAAGACGTTGCATATCACGATCTGCTCAGCATACATAAGGCTATTTATATTTCCTGAAAGGAATGTGGGCTAATGTCATTCAGACTCAGTAGCCAATAGTTAGCTACCCTACAGGTCGGATAAACGGGGCCATTCACCCGATCGACACTAAACAAGCTACACACATGTAGGCTACACATGTGAGACGTACATTGTGTGTGTGTGTGTGTGTGTGATTAAAATACCTGGGGGTAACAATAACATTTAGCAATTTATAAAGCATTGACCTTGACCTACACGCGCGCACACATGCACACACGCGCGCGCGCAAACACACACACACACACACACACACACACACACACACACACACACACACACACACACACACACACACACACAAACACACACACACACACACACACAATGCCTATATATATTATATAATATATATATATATATATATATATATATATATATATATATATATATATAGGCCTTTTGTTATTTTTTTTCTCCCCACTATACACTATACAGAAATACACTGTGGTCGACGCCAATAAGTTTCAGGCTAAATGACCATTTACATGTAGGTTACAATAGCGCGCATGGGCAGCACCGCCACACTTAATACTCCCTCTCCTTCCCCACTATCCGTGCTTGTGTCATTTTCGACACGGGTGAACTGGTAATAGGATATCGCCCGCAGTGAGCGAGCAGGAGAAAATCACACAGGATCCGCTACGCGCACGGAATGGTTGACGCTGGTTTAACCTTCTCTTAAATCCAGAATTTGCTGCTAATTAGACGTCCGTAGAGGATGGGAAACGGCAGAAAAGACTCAAAAAGAAGTCCCCAGTCAGAACGGAATCAAAAGATAGGCCCTACCCGCCAGAATCAAACCAAACGCTGTTCTCAAAATAATAACGAGACAATTACATCCTGTTGATGCATGGGGCTATTTATAGAATTCCAAATGCTTTTTTCTTATAGGCCTACTCATAAAAATAACATAGGAGACAATGTGCTAAAATGCAAGTGTGCCAATGGAAATAAATATGTCATCGGTGGGAGATTAAAATCATTGCTTGCTTGGCTATATCATCTATGGGGGGAAAATCTGCTTATTCTATATACACCACTGGTATAAGCCAAATAATCAAACTAATAAAATAAAGACATAATTAAGGTATATGATAGATCAGTCAGTGGTTTCCAAAACGTTTAAGCTAGAAACCCAAAACGAGACACAAACTATAGGCATATAGTGAAAATAGCAGATAAGATCACAACACTTCTTATTGTGTTATTGTATTGTTTTCCCTCTAATTAATGGATGTATTTCTATCGGATTCTTTTGAAAAATGTTTGACTTGTGCCTTTAAAAATTTATGTAGAATTCTGTGGGATTGTTTTTGAAAATCTATTTTAAATAATAATTTAAAACAAAATGTAGGAATAAAAAAAGAAAGGGGTAACCGCCAAAAAAGGTAAACAGTGAGGTGGGTCATTATATAATTTGAATAGAACAATTGAATAGTAGACAGTGTCTGAAAACGGGTAATTTTTTTAAAGGCCTTTTTGATTTTCAATCAGCATGCAATGAAATAGCATGAGCGTACAGTAAATGTGAACATGAGTCAGGGAAACAGCGTATGATATTAGTATGGGTCTCCCTATAGACATTCCAGTTGGTCATACCGGTATATACTGTATGCAGACTCTGACATACACAACTTACTTCTCAAACCAAAATAATACAGGTCAGTGCATGCCTTGTAACAGTGCCATATAAAAGTGTACAATGCAGCTGTCATGAATGTTTCACAGCAGGCTTACTGTATACTCCCCCAGAATCACTTACATGGCAATTGTGATCCATCCTGCATCGATTAAAACCTGTTAAAAAGGATTTGCCGATGGGCAGCAGGAAAAAAATATATATAAAAGGACACAAGTCAAATGTAAATCCTCCCTGTGATATTATTTATTGTTTCAAAAGAACCAAAGTTGAGTTGGAAGCCACTACTGCAGACGTAGCCAAGAGAGGAGTTACCAGAGAGAGTACAGCTCGACAGTCGCCCAGAACTGAAGCACCGTTGTTTCCAAAACAACAACATAGACGGGCGCATCCTACCGAATCATAAAATGTACCATTTCCTAAACGGCAGTTTCCTTTGTGCTGCTACGTCTCGTGCTGTACCTCCGTCACTTGGTCTTCTATATGGCAGTTTGATCCGTTTCTAGGGAGTCTTTGAGGTGGGGGAAGGAGAAGATATATTTCACAAAACAGATGTGACAGTTTGGCACTCCTGAGTGTACAGCCCCACAGCAGGAACCATGTTTCACACACCTGCACAGAATTCCACCCCGGCAGCCTAAATAAACTCCATCTTTTCCGTTTGACAAAGTGTAGCCATGTTTTATTCCTCTCCCCCTCCCCCCTTCTAGACACGCAAACATTCTTCTTCTCCTTCTTCATCATGGTCTTCAACGTCTCAATAAAACATCTTATCTGGCTCCGCTCTTAAAATCGATATGATAAGTAAATCAAACTCATTTATCGTCATTTTTCGTCAAACCGGGCTCCCGCCCAGGGTGATTTCACGGCCTTTCATAGCCGTCCAAAGTTACTTGAGTGATCTGCGAGCGAGAGGCGATGCCGCAGCAAAATAGATATTTATTGAATTATCAAAACGGTGATGCAACTTGCTTATATAGCGTACAGCCTAGCCATACATTGGTCACGGCTGTCCGATCTCTGTCCGTCTATCGTCTACTTTTCTTTGCAGGGTTTTCCACAGCATCAGTGGTCGCTCTCTAAGAGCATTAACCCATTGAAAACGGGAAAACATTTGCGTAATGTTTAGATTTTAGCATTGGGTATTCCAAAATAAGTGCTATTTTCTTTAAAGGATCGTGAGAAGTGTTTGAAAAAGTTTGAATACGTTTGGATTTATGAACACAAATCTTCTCTTCTGAGGGGTCTCTGGCAAAAAAACAAAAACAAAAATCAGATAGGGGGTCCGCAGCCAAATAGATCACTTTTGGGGGTCGTTGACATGAAAAAGTTAGATGACTAACTGAAGGCATTTTGTAGAATCGGTCTCTGGTCTTAATGGGTTAAAGTGCAGCAGAAAGGCAAAGGCATCGGTTACAACTCTCAAAAACCCCAAATCCCCTTTGGTGTTAAACACACTCAAACGGTCTCTAGATCTCTCTCTCGTCATCGCAAACCGTAGACCACCACCAGTCCCCCAACTCATCCCAGTGCTATATATGCCCCCTTGAAGCGGACAACGCAGTGTGGTCGGGTGGCTGGGCCTGGTCGTGTCATTTGAGGGGCGTGCTGTGGCTCTTGGCGTCCCCCGACACCTCGCTGTTGACCTGGGCGCTGATGCTGGCGGGGGTGACGTTGAGGTGGATGTCGTACTGCTGGTCCAGGCCCAGGTAGCTGTCGCTCATCAGGTACAGAGTGTAGATGCACCTGCAGACCCACAGACAGGAGGTGTTATTCACTGCCACAGTTTTC
This sequence comes from Protomyctophum parallelum, assembly GCF_964188405.1. Lineage (NCBI taxonomy): Eukaryota > Metazoa > Chordata > Actinopteri > Myctophiformes > Myctophidae > Protomyctophum > Protomyctophum parallelum. Next base: position 46,345,477 of record NC_139698.1, read on the forward strand.
CTTTTTTGTCCTTTGGTATGCATAGTGTTTTGTATTTGTTGATGACATGTGGTGTTGTTTTTTATGCTATGTTGATGAATTGAATACACAGGACCACAATGGAAACAAGTCCCCAGGCCGTTTTTTCCGTACTATCCTTAATGTCTGACTGTACCTCGTGCTGTTTACATTATTAATATTCAATCAAATCGATCAAAAATGGGCCACTAGTGGTGCCGTGAAGATATTGCAAGTGGGCTCCCCATTGACGAAACATTGCCTGCCAATGACCAAAGTTCTCGTCATCTCACTCCAAGGGTCACACCGATGACGTGTTTTCAGTAGTTTGTGATAGAGGGCGCACTACCACAGCCTGTGAATGATCCTAGGATCAGGAGATCAACAAACCACATTCAACTGCCCATAACTATGGAACGGATTATCGCAGCGGCACAGTTTTTTCCTCCCCGACTCTATAAGACTCTAATGCGTCTTTCAAAGCCTTCATCGCTGTGAAGAATGATATTCTGTGATTTATCAAAGGTTAGTGAAAAACGCCTGGAATGGCTGGCAAGTGCAGCTATAGACGATGTTTTAACTTTGGCAGTGGGTTAAATGAACATGCTCTGTAAAAGCACGCGGCCCAGCTGTGTTAATGAGAAGCACTACTATCGGTCCGGACGGCTAGTTTAGCGGTCTGGGCACCGTGTGTTGTGGGTTCCGCTCCTGAACCCCACGACCTTTGCTGCGTGTCACTCCCCTTCTTTCTCTCCCCATTTCCTGTCAGTCTACTGTGATCTATCAATAAAAGCTAAAGCCAAAAACGAAACAAAAAAACAAAAAAACATTGCTTCCAAACCTGATAGCAAACATTACTTTCTTACACACAAAATGTTTTGTTTTACCCTACCCTGGTTATTGGTCCTACAGTATACGCCATACGTATACGTTTATGTTACAGGAATATAATACCTATTCATAATCCTGCCATTTATTGTCAGGTTGAATTTCGCAATAATATAAATTGTCTTCATATGAAGCGAACACAAGTATTGATTTATGGCTCCCATCGCAGGAAAGACCAGGCCGTACTCCAAATGTAGTGAGTACAGTATGTGCCTGTGGAGTAATAAAGCTAATTAAATGAATTAAACTTCATGTAACTATCTGTTCCACACAGTCGTAACTGAGAGCTGAGGATTAATTGTTGGTCCCTTAACCACCAGAGTCTGATTTATAAGCGCTCCTTTTATTGGGACACAATCTGTTCAAGTTTTGGCTACAACGATTCCGCTGGTGCAGTGGGACTTTCCACTCATGGTAATAATTTCTATTACCATGTGCGTGGGAACTTTTCACTTCAAGGGAAAGGTGCGCTCAACACAAAGGACAGTCTTGTAGCCTTGAGATCAAACTGGATGCAGACAGTTTATATACAATATACTGTACATCCACACCCTCTGAAGAAGTCTAGGAGTCTTTAATAACGATGATGATGTGCAGCAGCAGTCTATCAGGAATGAAATGTACGCGCTTCGCGGCACGCAGACCTTCCTCCTATAGGAGTAACGCTGAGAAAGGCCTACACTACGTGCTGAAACACTCTTCAACGTTATTAAAGACTCTGAGAGTCTCAGAGAGACTCGTGGAGGAAAGCAACGTGTTTCTATTTGACTTATGCCTTACTTTCCAGTCTTCTCTGGGGTGTAGAAGGCCACGGAGTAAGTGCTCCGGTTGCGGAGGTATCCCACCCGTTTGACAGCCAGCAGCTCCTTGCGGTCCACTTCTCCCAGGATCAGGAACCAGCCCTCGTCTTTCGTTTTAGTGAACCTGGGGGCCTGGGCCTTACTGTCCTGCTTCCTCTGGAGAAACATTCAAATCATGTCAAATAAATCACCCGCTTTTAATGTTATCAACCTATAATCACCAGTATATTCTTATGAAGACCATTCAATGCAGCCAGTATGGACATTTCCACATAGGAAATCGGAAAGTGAACTTACTGCCAGCAAAGTGAAAACTGACTTACATGGCCGGTTAAGACTGATATGACGTTAAGGGAATTACGTGGCCGGTTACGACTGAGGTTAGGGTTAGAGTTATATAGGGTTAGATTTAGCCGTTATGGTTAGTAATAGTCGGACCACGCGACCAGCGACACGTCATTGGATACAATTTTACAAACAAAAAAGTAGAAAAAAAAGAAAAGATGAATACAATGTGTTTGTGCATGTATACTGTGTATACAGTAGTAGGGCTATTTCCCGAAAGATTAATTATTTCTTTAAATGCTTTCTTCAATCTCCTGTTAAACTCCAGATGTGACCCTTGAATTCGTCTAGTCTCTAACTTTCAACAGCCTGTAGCCATTAGAAAACCAACACAAAACTCCATAACCCGAAAAGGCTGCTGCTCTCTGCATGACTGTATGGTGCAAACATACATTTGACCAATTTGTAAAAATCAAGTAATCAATTAGTGGAGATATTTCCCATGACTATTGGTCGACTAAGAACAGTACAGTAGACCAGTGTTTCCCAAACAGTGGGCCGGGGCCCAATTTTGGATCTTGGAGTAAATATATATTTTTTCCAAAATATCCCCCCCCCCCCCCCCCCACAAAAAAATCTAATCTAATAATTTTTCAAATATTAAAATAAAAAAGGAAAATCCATAATTAAAAAATAATAATAATTAAGAAGTAGTGAAAATAGCAGATCTACAAGCCCCTATGCATCACGACTAGATCGTATATTTTCACTAGTATTAGTCCCGTGGAGAAAATGTCTCTTTTGGTCCTCGAGCTAAAAACATTAGGAAGTTAGGAACCAACACACGTGCGTCTGTGCTTTTGTGTGTGTGTGTGTGTGCGTGTGAGAGTAAACATGTGAAGTCTGGCTGACCCTCTGCTGTCCCATGGTGACTCGTCTCAGGGACACCTGCAGGACATACTCCTGGTCGGCATGGACGTCCAGCCAGCTCCTCTCGTCCCGCGGACCAGCGCCACCCCCCCTCCCCGGGGCGGGCAGGGGGCGCTCCGTCTGCTCCCGGCACTCCTCCCACCAGCCCTTCACGCTCAGCCCCACCTCCACCACGGGGAGGTGGCTGAGGAACGACCACGCCTGCAGGAGGAGGGGGAGGAGGAGGGGGAGGAGAAGGAGGAGGGGGAGGAGCAGGAGGAGGAAGAGGAGGAGGGGGAGGGGGAAGAGGAGGAGGAGGGGGGACGGGGACACACGAGGAGCAGAAGAGGGGTTAGAGAGGTGAGACAGAACAAAACAAGGCACAAGTTGTCTGAAATGAAATGCAATTTACAGCTTGGCTACCAATATAAAGAAAACAAGCGTGTGCTGAAGAAAAACAACATCCCTGTCCTCAAATCAAACCAACGGCAAATTTGAGATCCATGAGCTTAGTCCAAATGCAGAAGACTTGAGATACCGGTGGTTCTCAAACCGTAACTCTTAGACTCAGTGTACAAATGGACCCATAAGGGTCCCATTTGGACCTGCATAAGGGTCTATTTGGACCCCCCTATAGTAATCGCTGAACGGAACGGTTAAGCAATCAGACCATTAGTATAGGGAATCATTAAGGAACCGGAATTGTTAAAATCCTAAAGGATCCCAACCCGAATCGGCACGCGACACCATCGTTCGGCAAAGAATAAATGGGGCTTGAGGTTACATGGGGGAGGAAAACAACACAGAGACAGAAGGCATGAGGGAGGAGTGGAGAGAGAGAGACGGAGGGAATCTGGAGTAAGATGGACAGATCTATCAGCTAAGTCTCTCCCATTTGATTCATTCAAATAGACATTATCCTCTGGTCTTAGGTGCCCCTTAAGCTTTTTCATGGTGAATTTAACATCTGATTCCAAATTTCCAATGGCAACGCAACCCCCCCAGAAAGGGGATATACAGCATAAAGCAAAAGGAGGTGAAGAGAGGGAGAGTGCATAGATGCTGGAGTGTGTGTGTGTGTGTGTGTACACTTGTATTTATTGTGAGGACCACATGTCCCCACAAACGCATGTCCCCACAAACACAGTAAAATGTAGAGACATTTCCTGGTCCTGGCATTCAGAAGCATAGGTTTAAGGTTTAGAGTTAGAGTTATGTCTGATTTATACTTAGTTGCACGCTGGTGTCACAAATGACTCCACGGTGTGACGCCCTGTGAGCTTGTAGAACTTTGCAATTCTTCTGACTTTATATACAGTTACAAATGGAAATAAAAAAACAAATGGCATTCCTAAAAGTGCCAGTCTACAACTTTGATTTGTTTCATTTGCTTTGTTTATCATTTGCACACACAATAATAAAATATACAGATGTAAGCAAATTGAAATGTACAGGAGGTATGAAACCCTATTGGGCTTATATGAAGACCTCTCCTAGAAAAAAGAGAAAATAAATAAAATCTGTAAAAAATACAAAAAAACTATATATATATATATATATATATATATATATATACAGTATATATCTAACTAAGAAATAAGAGACATAAAGAACAACAATAAATCCTAAAATGTCCTCACAAGTATATTAATACAAACACGCGCGCGCGTGTGTGTGTGTGTGCCATTACACTGGAGGCAGGGAGGGGAAAAGCCTCTACGTTTCAACCCGGCAAAAGCTATTTATGTGAGGATTACTCTCCCTGAGCGAATCAGACGGAGACGCCGCTGCACATCTAATTATTTAATTAGAGCGGCCGCCGCAGCAGCGCGGGCCGGGAGGCCGGGGAGCCAGTGGAGGTGGACTGCATGGGGTGGGAGGGGAGAGTGGGAGGGGCAGTGGGTGGAGGTGGTGGGATGGACACTGATTGGGTAAGGCCACGGGGCCCTGCCGCGGTGCCCGGACACTCTCATTACCGCCGCAATTAGCACTTAGATTGGAGCTGTAAAGCCTGCTCGGCACACACGTATAATTGGGGATCCTGGAGTTATCTGGGACCGCACCGCCCGGCGAGACTGTAGCTCCATCGCACGCACGCACACGCACACACACACACACACACACACACACACACACACACACACAACACACACACACACACACACACACACACACACACACACACACACACACACACACACACACACACACACACACACACACACACACACACACAACCACACAGTAGCGCTGCATTAGCTGCAGACCATGCTAAATATAAGGGTCTAATTATTAGATGTACACGCACATATCATTCCTATAGCTGTACCGCCGTTATTATTAAGTACACACTCATACATTTATATTCCAGACTGAGGTTGTGCACTCTCAGTGTTACACACCGGGCCCATGTGGACCCCATAGTGGGCTACGCCACAATATGTGGAAGGAAGGTTACCTGGCTGACGTGATTGAACACTACATGGAACGAAGGTTACCCCATTCTGACCTGAGATCAGATTCTAAAAATGTCTTCTACATCCTGAGAGTTTTCTGAAAAAGGTGGCGTGCTATGAGCTTGTAGATCTTCTATTTTTCAATAGCTAAAGCATAACACAATGCTAACACCAAAAGGGGTTCCCGCCCAACATGGGTTAACTGGCTGATCTGATTGGACACTACGTATAGGAAGCAGGTTTACCTGGCTGATCTGATTGGGCTGCAGCTCCTGTCCCATGATGGCAGCGAATGTACTCTCCCTCCCCTCGCAGGTGGCGATCAGCTCCGGCAGCCCTTCGATTGGTCCGCTGAAGGCCCCGCCCCTCGTCCCCTTCTTGTTAGCCCAGCGCCTGTGGAGAGGGGAGGGGAGGGGCATCAGTCATGTTGTAGAGTCGTTACGATGCCAGTATCGGGGAAAACAACGCTGCCGATACTGCCTAAAATGCTGCTTTATCGGGTATCGGCGAGTATGACAGTCTACGCCTTTCCCATACCATGTCATTTATCAAATGATACTGTATGTCATCAATTATTTTGTATTTTGAATGCTTCAGTTGATGTTGCACTACTGTTACTGTACTATTTACATTATAATTTTACTATAACTTCTAGATGCACTGCAACAATTATTAATTGAAATTTTATTTATTTATTCCTAGATCGGTAAAAAAAATGTAAGGACCCCCATAACTCACTCTCAGAGTTACAGACCTGTAAGGGTCCATTTGGTACCCCCCCCCCCCCCCCCCCCCCCAAGGAACTGTGAGGGTCCCAGGACCTGGACCACACTGTCCTAATTTATTCTATTGTTTTTACACTGGGCACAAGTTACGGGTAATCGGTATTGGGAAGGAAAACCTGGTCTGGGTACGTCTCTCTCTAGCCACGTGACACCACCCATCTGAAAGGAATCCTACTCCGCTGCTTCCTGCTGCTCGCCACCGCAGGAAGCAGCGTGTCTCGTCTCAGCCCTCTGTTAACATTTTTATTGAGTTCGCACAAATTATTCTTCACTGCAGGACGCGGCCCAGGACATCCATATGGTGTTTGCATGAGAGAAAGAACACATAAGGCTGCTTGGAATGTTCAATCAGACCGCGTGTGAGTGTGTGTGTGTGTGTGTGTGTGCGCGCAATGCATTACTATACTTATGAGGGCCAAATGCCCCCACAAGTGCAGTAGAATTGAGAGCATTTAGAAATAGACATTGCGAGGTAAATGTTTTGGGGGAGTTAGGCATAGTTATAATTAGGAAAAGATTCAGGTTGGGGTTAGATATTTAATGGTTAGCTTTAAATGTCTGTGGAATTCTGCCTAGTTTATAGTCGGTTGCGTGCCAGCGTCGCCAGAATCGTGCACCGGAAATAGCTAATCAGCCAGATTTGTTGCACATCCGCAGCCCGCAACTACATTGTTTCCTTTGCTTGGTGTTTTTTGTGAAGCACAATGAACTGCCTTGTTGAATTTTAATGCTGAAAAGTAACTGTTTTGGACGTATTCGGTTTCCACCCGACACGGACGATTTGAAAATGACATGGGGAGCAAAAGACCCTGGTTATAAATAAAACACGCCAGGCGTAATTCCTTCTCATTCCAAACAAACCGCTGGGTTGGCAAATTGGGTTTTAAAAAGCTTAAAGAACTTAGGTGCTGCTGCTCACCTGAACAGGTAGAGTTCCTGCTGTTCGATGTGGGGCAGTGTCAGTAAGGAGGAGTCGTGGAGCCACCTGGCCTGAACGATCATCTGCACCAGGTTGCAGATGCTGAGCGCCGTCACCAGCCATCCCTCGCTGGCAGCCACGTCCAGCATGGCCTGGACACACACACAGAGGCACACAACTGAATGAACCTTTCTTGATGCGTGTAGTAGCAGTGTGTCTCGGAGCCTCTGCCCTGAAGACCAAAATATGGTCTGGCCTAATATGTTGCCATACCCACTGTATTTGGAATGGATTCCTGTCATTCTGAGTGCGTACCCTTTCCCCAACAACGTCGTCCATGTTTGTTGTGTTTTATGAGTTTGATGAAGAGCCAGTAGGCGCTTAGGACCCAGTGTGCAGACTTTGTTCTTTATTCTGACCTCAGCCCAGCACCTAGTTTTTAGTGAATGGATGTGCATGCTTTAATGTTTGTTTTATGAGAACAACCCAACCAGAAGAGCATCAGATCTCATAGACTTTCATTATAAAATCAAAGTCAAAAGATTTCAAAAAGTATAAAACATAATTACGTGAACATAAACAAACCTGGAGGTCCTGCCATGGCCTACTGGCTGCGTACACAAAGTTTATGGAGCAGTAAATACGCACGCACGCAGGCACGCACGCACGCACAGAGACAGCTATCTCTCTGTTAAGGTCAGAGTTTGCAAAGCTCAGCTGCACTCTAACTAACTTAATTAATGTAAAAGTAATTTCCAGACAGTAAGTATGACTAAAAAGGACCTTGAGTGCGAAGGCAAGCCCCGGCGGAGTTAATCAAAATGCTAATGCAGTACAAATTAGAGGAGTGATTAACATTTCACAGTAGCTGCTCAAGGAAATTGATGCCAGAATATGGCTGGTCGTGTCACAGCGGTGCCGGGGTCCAATGGAGAGGGCCTGAAGTGGCGAGGACAGTGGGTTCATTCATCTAAAAAGCTCTCAAAGGAAGGACTTCTATGTAGAGGTGCAACAGTTAGTCAAACTAATGCATTTAATCCATTAGAGAAATTAATCCATTTGAAATGTATCAATTTTGGGGTGGGACTTTTTTTTCCTCCATTTTCAGACCTACAAGCTCAAAATTAATCGAAATCGGACGTGTTGAGAGATCGATCAAATTATGCTTAAAGGACCACTTCACCACTTTTCAACATCTCTTCATATAAATTTGTTCTACTCAGTTTGTGTCTCATAGGGGGGCTGTGCGCAGTTCAGAAACCCCTTCTTTTTAAACAAGATTTGTTTTTAAATATATTTAGATTTATATTATCGTGCGAACGATGGCTTCCATTTTTGCATTGCAACTTTTCAGGAAAAGAAAGCCTGCAGTTTCTATTAGCTTGGATTCCCCATCGATGATGTCACTGGTGGACAGGTGAACTGCCCACAGCCCTCCTATGAGACATAGACGGAGTATTATCATGATCATTAAACTCATTCTAGGCCAAGAACGTATTTGACTTATTTTTCACAAAGTGCCTCCAGGCCAAAGGCGGGTTTAACTTATTTTTAAAGGGGCTTCTATGGTAGCCTGTGCTAACAATTGCTACTGCCATTTAGAGGTGGATGAGTTTGAGAGGACCAATTATATGAAAATAGGTTGAAAAGTGGTGAAGTGGTCCTTTAAGTGGGTTAATCAGACCGATTTAGTCAATAAAAACATCTATTTGGTTATTTTTATGCTGATTTGTTGATATAATATGAAAATTAATAGATCAAATAAGATGCCCAATTCTATGTCCATGGCTGGGATGTTTTTTTAGTTTAAGTTTTCTATATGCCATTGTTCCACATTTCCGAAGGCTGTATATATATCACTCCTATCCCTGTTTTATGTTCAGGTATTTCAAGTATTAACCACAACCGTATCCTAACAGACTGACATCTGTGCAATTTGGAACGGCACACCACAGGTTTTGGATAGGTTCATGAGAGCCAGGGTCATGGAATCTACTCAAAAGTAAAGGGTAATCTTTCACTTTGCACAAAAATGACAGCCACAAGCAGCCATTTGGGGTTTCTAGATAGTTGAGATTTTAACGGAGCAAGGGGTCAAGAACTGTACAACTATTTTTGAAGATTATGTTGTGAGAACGTTTCATCAACGTATTGATCAACATCAATATTATCACTGTCAGGGCTGTAGTTGGGTGTGATATGCATCTAGCTTTGTATTGACATTGTGTGGACGATAAAGAAAGAGGATATGTTCTGGTGTTCTTTGCCAGAGTTTGAGAAGGAATATCAACAAAAGTGATTCATTTACCGGTACACAGATGTATACCAATGATGTGTCACCGGCCGCATGGCTGCATCACTGCCTGCAGTGCCTGGTATTTGGAACTGCACTCGCTTCACCTGTGAGCTGCTATTGCAATTGAATCGTGAAAAGTAATAGTTTTGGACATATGAGGTTCCCCACCCGACAGAGACGGCATATACTCTAGATAGATGCCCCCTCAGCCAGCTGACCCAGAGCCAACAAATAGAACCCATTGGACTAAGCCAAATTATAAAACAGCAAAAGGAAAACTATCTGACACATTGGAAAGAAGCAACACAAAAGCAGAGTAAACTAGAATGCTATCTGCTATCAGAGAATACACTGTGGCAGAATACCTGAGCACCGTGACCGACCCAAAACAAAGACGAATCTTAACTAGGTACGGACTCAGTGAGCACAGTCTCGTGATCGAGAAAGGCCGTCATAGGCAGACCTGTCTCCCGAGAGAAGTGGAAACTGAGCTACACTTCCTAACCATCTGTTCATTGTACCAAGACATCAGAGACACATATTCCCAGTTCCCAGATTACAATCGCCCACGGAGACTTTGAAAATAGGACGAATGACAAAAAAACTCCCATATCTGCTGGGTGAAGTACAACAATGTGCAAACACCGCAGCAAGATTCGTGAGCTGCTGTGATAGGGTAATGCTATCAAATGGAACACAACCACCCTAAAGAATAATCATTGTGTGTATTCCTGCACTATATGCATCGAGTGATCTCGGTACATAGACATTTATTTGGAGATTTTGACTTTCAATTCCGCATACATTTTGTTTTGATTGTATTGTTCCACTTTTTGCTTTGGCAATGTAAACGTATGTTTTCCCATGCCAATAAAGCCCTTTGGAGGAACATCACAAAGTGAACAGCAGTGGTCAGCCAGTCCACTGGAGCACGGAGGGGAGCAGAGGAAAGCAGAACATAAACACATGGAAGACGTACCATGCACAATCACTCCCAGATACACCGCATGGACGGGTTCACACGCACGCACACACGCACACGCACACACACACACACACACACACACACACACACACAGTCTGTCGGCACAAAACACATGCGTCAAGCAGACACAATTGTTGCATGCATGCACGCAAGCAACACACACACACACACACACACACACACAATAAATAATGCACATGTACAGTACTGTTGGTACAAATCACCATCTGTAAAACATACACACACGATGACGATGCAGGCTATGCATGCACGTGTACGTACACATGCACACACGCACACGCACGCGCACGCACACACACACACGCAAGCAATGCTGATGCACATGTATCGGTACAAGACACACACATCCAACGTGCAGACACACACATACACAGATTCTCACACATCCGTACGCAAGCTTCTGCATCACAACCACCCACCCACCCACCCACTCACTCACTCACTCACATAGTTATATACAATGGCTTACAGGCCTCACGCGGGTCTGCAAGCCAGTGTCGGTAAGAAAAAAACTCTCTCAGAGCAGAACCCCGCCAACAACCAACCGCTAACTAGCCCTTCACGCAGGCACACACTGTGGCCGCACAGAAGCACCTGACATTCAGCCATGGACAATGTCTAGCAGACCCGCGGCTGTGGGTCTGTTGCTTAGAGAGAGGGAGGGCGGGCGGGCGCATGGTTGTTAAGGGCAACCTTCTGAGCACTGTCCTTTTTTCTTTCAGTTTTTTACGAGGCGTGCGAGCAGGTTGAGCCACAAATCATTCCCACATCTCCCCGCCGGTGCTGCCCCGCTCGACACTCATTTTATACACATACAGCCACGCAAGAGAAATCCTGAATTTAATCCTAAATCCTGTCCATTTAACCGTGACAGTGTGTATACAGATGGGTCCTCTGCAGAAGTTTTTAACTCAGAGAGTGTACAAAGGGAAACCAAATGGAACGGAGTTTAATTTGACACATTTTACCGTGTGCACACTGGCTTCCACTGGGCATGTCTGTTAGTAAGTGAATGTAAATGTGTACGTATACAAATGTTGACAGGCTGAAACCTCCGAAGGTGCCTGCAGCACCATCGCCAGGGTCTCCATCGTTAGCCTTTGCAATAAGACACGTTGTCAGCTTATTGATTGGCTATTTTAGCTAGATCAATTCACTCAGTTATAATAAATGCATAAATGCACTTATTTTCGTTGATATATTATGAAAAAACTAGTGCTGTCGACAGTTGCAGCCCTAGAAGAGCGTGAAATTAATTAAAATGTTAGCGTATAAGTGTTTGTGTGTAAGAGGAGGGGTGAGTGAGATGTGAGATGTATGCCTCGCCATCCTTTCGTCAGTGTTACCCGAGCCTCAACTGTTTCTCATTTTATTGCTCAAGCGTGTGGCTTGTGTCTAGAACTCCCCCACATTAGAACACAAACACACAATACAATGACAAACCTTGGTGAAAAACAAACCAACAAATTAAATTTGACATTATTGCCATTGACATGATTCCTTTTCATCGCGAGAAAGGCTTTTCTTTTGTCCACCCCCTGATGCTTTTATGGGATTGCAAATGCAGAGAGTTTGGTTTTGGGTCCCTGTCATCTCTACTGAACAGTGGTTGATCAACTACTCAGATGTTTTACTGAAGTAAAAGTAGCAATGTCACAAATTTAGAAATGCTATATTTCACCCCAAACCCCAAAGTTGCCTTGATGGACCACAATAGTCTCTAACTATGCACAGCAGCCATATTGGACAGAAATCGCAAATCGGGCCTCTTCCTTACTTCCTTCACAGGTGTTACCAATGATACGAATGAAGGCCCTGTTCCATTCTGATCAAACAGAGTTAGGGTGCCGATATTGTGCTTGTTCGATCACTGGAGACACTCTGCTAGACCAGTGGGTTTCTTGAGGGAGTTCAAAATGGCCCCTTACGGGTTTGTAACTCAGAGTGTACAAATTGTCTCTCGTTGCTCAAGTTTGCTTGAGCCGACTCAGCCCTGTCCGAGTTGCAACCCGATAGGCACAGCATAGTAAATAATGTTGTGGAGACTGCCTTTGCCCCAGCCGCCACTCAAAGTGACTACTGGGTTGGGCTGCTATGGCTGACAGACATAGTTGAAGGGTGATATGTCCCGCGTGCCTCCGAGGTGCTCTATCTCTGTACAGATTTACAGGCTTGTGCTTCGTCAGCACAGGCATCAGAGGAAATGCACTACTTTATGATGCATGACTTCGACATAAAGAACCAAAAGGAAAACAGGGGAAAAGAAAACTGCAGTAACAAAAAAAAGATAGTGGCCAACATGGAGGATTTTGCTGAGGTAGTGTGAAAGGGGGAGGGGGATAAAGCACTTAAACCCTGCACGCATGTACCTTATAGTTCAGTTAAGGTTCAGTTTCTTGTTCGGGTCAAGGCCCCCCTCAAAATTATATATATATTTGGCTGCGGACCCCTCTCCCCCCACAATATATGTTGTGCTAGGAACCTCCCGAAGCAATGCAGAAAGTAAGTTTTGGAAAATTATCATATTGGCACAGTCGGACTTTCCCTACATATTTCATCTCTCTCACTGGCCATCTCATAGTCTGGGGGCTAATCGATTAGTATGCAGCGCATGATGCATCGCTGCCTCTCCTGTCTCCTCTCTCTATCTCTGCTCTGGGGTAACGCTGATAGCGCTGTGTTCCTTTTTTCCATTGCAGGATGACAGTGATACCGCGTGACACCTGGAAATGCATTCAGAGGCTGGGCTTCCAGTGGCACACAGAGCCTCAATGTGATGTACAGACATAGCGCTGCTGTTATGGATGATAACAAAGCGCCAGGTTGTTGCTGCTGTGGTGGTGGTGGTGGTTCGACAGACTTTCCCAGGAGGAGAGCAAGTGCATTTGTGTGATTTACTACCGAGGGTGATTTCCCCCAGGCCGCGGCTGTGTAATCTGAACCCTCTCATCACATATCGGCACTGTCGGGGAGAAACCTCTTATCTCCCTGTTCTAACTTTTTGTGTGTTCTTTTTTCTTCTCGTAAATTAACGGCCCGCTCGATCACACCGCAGCGGTCACACAAAAGCATCAAAAGTGGCATCGAAACGATCTACTACTTATTACTTACTTGGTATTCTTGAATTTTAAACCTGAAAATGTGCAGTTTTTGGACATATGAGGTTTCCACCCGACGGGCGGTATCTGTATATATCATGCCAGCCATGGCAGCTTTAGCAGCCTCTCTCTGAACCCGAGCCTTGCTGACCGACCGACCGAACGAGCGAGCGAACAAGCCCCACCTGGCAGACGCGGATGGCGTTGTCCAGCACGGTCTTGGTGTCGGTGGTGTAGTCGCTGCAGGGCAGTGAGGCGCGGCCGAAGTGGGCCTGCAGCAGCAGGTGGGCCTTGGTGTGGGGGCTGTCGTAGGAGTGGGGCTTCACAGGCAGGGGGAGCTGCTGGGCCAGCTGGCTGTTCAGCTGGTCCTCGTTGTGTCTGACGGGCAGCTCCGCATACTCCTCCGCATCCTGAGGGGGAGAGAGAGAGAGAGAGAGAGAGAGAGAGAGAGAGAGAGATCAGGGAGAGGAGGGAGAGAGGGGAGAGAGAGAGAGAGAGGAGGGCGAGGACAGAGAGAGAGAGAGGGAGAAAAGGAGAGAAGAACGTTGAGAGATCAAAAGTCAAGCAGGAAGTCAGAAACCTGCTGTTTTTTTTTCTCCTTCTTCTTAAAGCGATCTCTGTTAAAACAGCTGTGTTTCCTGTCCCAGGCTGGCTGCTCTTCCCTGCATGGATGACAGGCCCTCTTTACTCCACCAAACGCACCGCGGGAGGACCATACCTTTCTCCCCCTGAGACGGCTGACCTAAGGAAATGTGCACACCTGCTTATGCAAAGGCAGCAAATATAAAGTTCTTTACTGACACTGACAGTGGAGAGACAGGCAATGCAGAGAGACAGAGACTGTAGGGGAAAGACAGAAAAAAAGAGTCTAGCCACGGACTCGCTGATCAAAGCATTGAACCATGCATGTCATACGTGTCCTAACTAGGGATGTGATCAGAATCAGCTCTATTGTCACATCACAATTTTACAAGTAAAAAAGTGGCTGAAATTCATTTTTGTGCATAGTTTCCCTCGTGTCATTTGTGGGAAGAAGAGAGACCTAGGCCAGAGATCAAGGCAGGAAAGAAGAACGTTTGAGTGCTTTTGCTACTAAAGTACAAGTAAAGGGTTTCGGATATTTAGAAGCTTGTTTCACAAACGGCACAGCCGTAGGGTCTCTCTTAGCTTATTTATTTACAGGCTGTACAGCAGTACAACAAGGGGTCTCTTTTCCACATAAATGAGATATATAAGGTGCATGAGCTAGAGCATTCACAGAATAGTTAAATATTCGACTATCAAAACACCTTCGACACAGTATATCAAAGACTTATTTTTCTTTCTTTTTTTTACAACAGACATGCAGCTGTGAACTCTGGTGTTGGTAGTTCATGGTTGATTGTTTTCATATCATATAGGAAAATTCATAGGAAAAAGCATGCCTCAATGCTCAACGGGGACAAGGAATAGCTAAGTCAACTAGTCCCTGGTATAATCGACAGTAGGTCCAGGAAGAGCAAAAACAAGCGGATACCGGATCCAACATGGAGGAACCAGAATCAGTTCCATCACATGTGGAACGGTTTTCCAGAACCGGTTTATCACACTGTCAGAGCTGGTATGTGGACTTCACATCTGTCATACAATTGCGATACTAGTGGTTTTCGAACTTTTTAATTCCATGGACCAGTTACGGACCTGTACGGGTCCATTTGGAACCCCCTATATAGGGATCTTTAAAGCCTAGTCCTAACCGTTCGGCTAACAGGTCGCAGCCCTGTTCGGGACAGGTCTTTGAAGTGGTTCACTTTGCAGCAGAACGCTGAAAGTCCTGGCAAGAGATGCTGCATTTAGGCCATGACGACTGTCCATCAATCTGCTGTGTTTGTGCTGAGGCTGTGTGTTGTTCTTGTTTGTGGCTGTTTCGATGGAGAGAGATGCGCAGACACGCATGGCCCCCACTCCTCTAATTCACTCCAGTTCAACTTCCGCTAATGTAGTCCCATCAACAGGCTCTGGTGGAGGCATTTGTCACCGGCTTCCCCCTCGCCCGAGACTGTTAAGGCTCCATCGATCACCAGGCTCAAGGCAGCATTTCAAAGGCGCCTGGATTGAAAAAGGGCCCAACCGGGGGTGTAGTGGTGGTTGTTGGCGGGGGTTGCGGTGGAATAGAAATCATCTCTGAATGATTGATATCCCAGCGCCATTGCGTCTGCATACGGATGTGAGGGAGATAAAGACTATAGATCTTTAGATGGAGATCATAAGCGACCCCCCCCCCCTCCTCCAGCATCCCATCATCATAGTGACATTTGCAGACAAGAAGACGGAGAGAAGGGAGAAAGGAGGCCTGCAGGAGACGTGAGACGGTGGAAGACGAACGGAAGAAGGGAGAGAAGGGAGAGAAAGACAGTGAGAGACAGAGACGGAAAGAGATGGAGATATAGATAAGCACACATCAGAGGGCTAGAGAAGGGAAGGGGGGGGGGGAGAGCTGGGAGGACAGATGAATAACAACAAAGGGAGACGAAGACATAGTGGCGTGGAACTAATGTTCAATTTATACTCCAGCTAGTTCCAATGTGTGTGCGGGTCTTTCCTGTACTTTTTTAGCCATCTATCTGCCTTTTATCTTCTCTTGTCTTCGCTTGTTCTTTGGTTTCTTTGAAACCCAGTATTTTCTTTTGTGTTTCATGCCGCGGCTGTTGCACACGCTGCTCCAACACGCCACTTGCACCTGTACGAGTGAGTGACAAACCCCACGTCCTCGGCTCTCCATTCTCTTCTTGATCTTTGATTCTTGTAAATTGCAGATGCAATGTTTGGTGCAATCAGGCTCAAGAGAGAAAAGAAAGTGAGTCAGGGGGGAGGTGTGGGAGTGGGCGGAGCTCATTAGCGCGTGCACACACACACACACACACACACACACACACACACACACACACACACACACACACACACACACACACACACACACACACACACACACACACACACACACACACACACACACACACACAGCAGCAATTAGGGGCATGCAGGAGACTGCAGAGGGGGGGCGTGGGCCGGGTCCGTTGGGGTGACTGGCCTATTGTGCAGCACACTGCAAGGGACATGCTTTTGTCCGTTTACGAGTGTGTTAGTGAGTGAGCACACGCGGAGCATGGAGCGACGCTGAGCGACCTACGCAGTGCGAGTGTCCAGTAAACTCACACTTGTACCGTAATGACTCAAGCTGTGCTTGAGTGCACCGTAAGCTGGAGTAGTTCCTTCTTCTCCGCCGCGGTGGAAAAACATCTGAAACTTAAAGTGGCCGAATCGGAGCGTGAACATTAATTAACCCATTTAGACCTGAGGCCGATTCTAAAAACGCCTTGAAAAACCTAACCTAAGTTTTCTGAAAACCATGAAATTCTCTCTCTCTCTCCCTCACTCTATATCTCTATATATATATATATATATATATACACACACGTTGCTACGGTACATGTTTGTAGAGCAACAACTAATGAAACACAGAGGTACAGTAGCTCCTGGATTGAAAGGTATAAGAGCGTTCTAAATGAGGTATATAAATTATTTGTTTATTTATCTGCAGTTAAATAACCCTCAAAATAACACTATAAATGTCAAGGTTTCTTTATTAAATTGTAATTGGAACAATATTAAGTTCTTCTACATTTACAGTTGCTATTGCTTTCTTATAACTCTAACCTCTGTATACTACATTGGTTATCATAACGAGAGAGTTCTTTTCAAACTTCTTCTCCCAAGAGTTTATTCTCAGCACTCCCAACAACACGGACTTCGAACTATTCTGCAAATTGCGACCTTCGCCGTCTCCAACCCCTGACAATAACACTACAACAGATGTAAGCACAGTCCCAGTGCAAACATGTACGTTGCAAATGATGCTTGTTTTCCTGTTGCAGAGAGAGAAAGAGAGAGAGAGAGAGAGAGAGAGGAGCCCCGTCTTCATTTGTCAATATTCTCCACGCTGTTTTTAACCATTTCCCCTGCAACCTCTTGACCCCTCCCACTAGTTGCCACCATCACTTGGGAGGCTTTACTTAACACAGATGTGATGCCAGTGACCTCCACAGAGAGGTGTGAAACCACCCTGTCTCCCATTGATGGCAGCAATCAGTGGCCAGCGAGGGGACCACTAGGGCTGGCCTCAGAAAGCGCGGGAGGGGGAGGTGGGGAGGAGAAGAGATGGCTTAATGATGACAAACCGGCAGACTTAATGAGGCAGGGATAAAGGGGTGCTAATTTGAGTGGAGGGAGTGTGTGAGTGTGAGTGTGTGTGTGTGTGTGTGTGTGTGTGTGTGTGTGTGTGTGTGTGTGTGTGTGTGTGTGTGTGTGTGTGCGTGCATGCGTGTGCGTGCATGCGTGTGTGTGTGTGCAAGAGAGGACAAAACGGCAATATAAATGCTCAGAACTCAGATGTATGTATAGGTGTTATTAAGACAACGATATTACAAATGCAGTCGGCCCGTTTGGAGACAAAAGACAAACGCTCCTCTGCATCTCTGTGGTTCTCAAACACCGTAAGAATGAAGATACAGCTGATCTACGAGCATGCAACACGTCACATCATGACCTGTTTTTAAGATTGGCTGTTTTTTTTACTTTTATGGATTGTGTATATCTTCATTCATTCAATCCTTTAGAATTGTCCATCCATTTCTGAAAATCTTAGATATTTATAATAATTATTTATTTTTGAAAACATTTTGAAACAATAATGAAAAAGAAAATGTACTCTCTCCCCATGCCTTCGGCCTGGTGGAGACAATGAAACCCACCGTGAGAACAGAGAGGATGACGTGGAGGGGCAGCTAAATGAAACCCACCGTGAGAACAGAGAGGATGTCGCTGAGGGGCAGCTAAATGAAACCCACCGTGAGAACAGAGAGGATGTCGCTGAGGGGCAGCTAAATGAAACCCACCGTGAGAACAGAGAGGATGTCGCTGAGGGGCAGCTAAATGAAACCCACCGTGAGAACAGAGAGGATGTCGCTGAGGGGCAGCTAAATGAAACCCACCGTGAGAACAGAGAGGATGTCGCTGAGGGGCAGCTAAATGAAACCCACCGTGAGAACAGAGAGGATGTCGCTGAGGGGCAGCTAAATGAAACCCACCGTGAGAACAGAGAGGATGTCGCTGAGGGGCAGCTAAATGAAACCCACCGTGAGAACAGAGAGGATGTCGCTGAGGGGCAGCTAAATGAAACCCACCGTGAGAACAGAGAGGATGTCGCTGAGGGGCAGCTAAATGAAACCCACCGTGAGAACAGAGAGGATGTCGCTGAGGGGCAGCTAAATGAAACCCACCGTGAGAACAGAGAGGATGTCGCTGAGGGGCAGCTAAATGAAACCCACCGTGAGAACAGAGAGGATGTCGCTGAGGGGCAGCTCGGCCCGCAGCTTCTCCTTGAACATGCGGACGGTCTGGTGCTTCAGGTAGTAGTAGGAGCAGATGCGGCCGTACGTCAGTGGCTCAATGGTGCGCTCGTCCTGGACGGAGGGCAGAAAAGTTTTTAGACACTTTATTAGACACAAAAAAGGTCCAGGGGACTTATTTCCATAACAGAGCATAGATTATTAACAAGTGACATTAATAGTTGTCACCAACATACACTTACAGAGGACAAAAAGGAAAACGGGTTAGGGTGGCGGTATTTTATTTTACATACAAAGTTATTTGTTATTTATTTATTTTTGTTGCGCAAGCAGAGCGCGCAAGTACTATTATCGGCTGCGTATGTCGCTCGTATGTCAGTGTTGTTCGTCGTTTTATACGTTGTCTATTCAAAATATCGTGCCACACTGCCAGCTTGTACATCTGCTGCTATTTTTTTCCAGGGGTCCCTGGCACAAAACCTTTTCAGATGGGGGTCCGTGGCCAAATATATATTCATTTGGTGGTCCTTGGACATGAAAAGACCTCACATGTACCTCTTGTATCACCATGCAGTAGGAGCACTGCAGGTCCCTCAGGCTCCTCTCCACCAGGTTGGACAGGAACTTGTTGATGGTCTCGTGGCTGATGTCTTCCAGCTCGTAGTAACTGTGGAAAAAAACAGCAGTTTTTAAAATGTTAAGATACAGCCAGGCCATGGCCGCCGTAAGCCCCTCAGTTTGGCCTTGACTCGCACTGATTGTACTGTTTTCTCCTCTGCTACTTTACAATGTTTAAACATCAGTGTATTTTGTTGAGAATCAGAATGTTGAACTCCCCCGTTAGTCAAGGGAACTCTTGACACAGGAGTTTCTACAAATATCGGACATTTGTAAATATTTTGTGCAATCTTATTTATTAACTTTTTCCACTTATATATATAATGAATGATTATCTATTAAAAATGTCAATTAAATTAATCATTTCCGTGGACTATTTGATGGCCTTCACACACTGGAATTTGGCCTTTGTGCCCTAAAAATAAATGTATATCAAAAGGCCACTTTACCCTTTAAGGTGACTTTACCCACACAATGACAAAATGTAAGGCCTGGACAACAGAATGAATGGATGTACTGGTATTTAATAATCAATAGGATAATTGCGACCGCATGTCGTAGTTAACTATGGAATCTAGCATTTCCCGTCAGTGTGTGTGTTGGTTGGTTGGTCACCCTAGGCAAGCCCCCCAGGTCATCGTGACATCATCAGGGATGGATATATGTCATAGTAAATGCGACCTGCTGTCATCAATATTATAAATAATATATATGGTAGCCGGCGAAAACTAGAAAATGAAGGCCTGGCCCTAGTACCAGGGCCCTCATCAAACTCTGCCTTGTTCAGACATTCCACATGTTGATCTGACCTCATCACACCCTGTACACTCAAGACACGCTCCGTCTTACTGGTTCTAAAGAGCGTATTGTCGTATGAGGTCCATAGGAGGAAAGGTGATGTCGTGACAACGTCACAGTAAACAATTAACAGCCAACACTACCAACAAAGTACATGGACAATTTGGACATATGGTATACCATTCACATTAGTGCAACAGCACAACCAACACATCCAGATGGTAGAAAATACAGAATCAATAGAAATGTGTGGCAAACCCTTCCCTCTGCCCGTAATATTTGTATTGTATTTTCCCAGGATGTTTCTGGGTGCCAGCCTTTGGGTAGCAGGCTTGTCCTTGAGCTGGGGAGGAGGGGCCATCTTTGAATGTTGTGTTTTACGAACCACAGCCAACAAATCCTTTCGTTAAACGTTTAAAACAAAGACGACATTGTTATTGGGCTGGTCTGTTCCACTATTCAGATGCTATTTCAAACTGGTGGGGAGGGGGGGGTAAAATAAAAATAAAAACCCTAAAACGAATCAAGTCACGCTGACTTTATAAGCCCATAAAAGAGCTAACTCTCAACGTTTAAAATATGTGAGCTGGTAATTCAGGCTTTTATTGCTAATGGCGGTCTGATGATATATGTATGTTTGTTTTTACTGCTTATTGACAGAGTCATATCCCCACACGGTTCTAAGTCATGACCCTTTAATTTGCTTGACATTAACACGGGTCAACTCTGCTCTAAGCATGATAACTCATCTCCACTAGATTTAAATCTGAGCAGCAAAGGGAAAAGCAGTAAACGGAAAAAAAATATTTCGATCTCCCACGCCTCAATATGCAGGGTGCCCCAGCGATCCGTCCATTATGATTTATCATGAAAGTACCATAGCTCATCAGTGCTTGATCAAAGTTAAAGCCTGACTTGTATTCTGTTGCACATTGTGTTGCAATAGCTGATTTACAAGCTCACAAAGTGTTGCGGCGCGGCACACTGAGGGCTTGTAGATCTGCCATTTATAATTTACATTTACAATTTAGGCACTTAGCATGGATCCTGGACAACAAACAAGGTAAACATTCACTCAGTGCAGAGAACAATGCAGGGCCTCAGGATGCCAGGTACGCATCAAACCTCCATCACGTCTGTTTTCAACAGTTATTTTTGGCACGCAACGCGCAGCTAAGTATGAATCAAGATCGTATCAGAACGGCAGACACTAGTCATAGAGGGACATGAAGAGGCCACAGCTGGGAGGAAAATAAAAAGCCCTTATCACCAAATAATGATTCCCAGGTCTGCCCGTCATTGGCTGAGGACCCCCCCAACAAACCAGTGGCTGAAATGGGTTCCATGCACAGCTGCACACATCTCTACTGGTTTAAGAGTTACCACATGAGACTCTGCAGCACAGACACACACGGCCAGGTTCTTCATTAGATGCTGATGATACACGTTTTGGGTATAGTGCCTGTGTTATGAATGAAAACACCCAGACATTTGAGAAAAGCATCATTTAACCATAGAACACTAAACACGGGTGATTTTCACCCGGACAATTCGATTTTTTGTAATTTTCATAATGTTGCTGATGTCTGAGGTGGGTGGGTCTTTCAGTACCTTCAGGATGCTGTGCCATCATAGAAGGTAGGTTTGCTTCCCTGCCCACATCCCTGTTTTTTTCTACAGGCAGCTGTTCAGATTCATTTCACCCGTTTTTAGTGCTAGAGTGATAGAGAACAATAATATACCATACACCCACAATGGGCTATTTATTATTATTTTTTCACTGGACCAATCTCACATATTTTCTTTTTCAGAAGTTTCTTTTTCAATATTTTTTTAAATAATACGCACGTTTTTCACCGATTATGCCCCCCTATGATAGGGCCCCTGCATGATATCTATTTTTAGTTTTGATGTCTTGATGAAATATTAAAGAAGAGTATCTCAAGTTGCCATGTATTGCTGTACTTCAATATATTTTGATGAGAAATATTCTTTATGGAATATTTTACATTGGATAAATATAGCCGTGTTAAGTGATAGTGTGACAAATATTTAGTGTTCTTGGGTTAAAGCAGGATGGAGATTTTGTGTGGGTTTATGGAGTCGTGTTTGCACATGGTTGAAAGAAAAGTCAATCAATGACGGAGATCAAAGAAAAGAGGTCGTAGCTTAAAGAAAGAGAGACAGAGGAGGAGCTGACACAAAGAATTCATACCGACGATGCTTCAGTTAACAGGTGCCAGGATGCTTAACGAAGCCAATTTTACAGTTGTCTGTACAGCGCATGTGAACCGGGAACCAATCCGACGAATGCTGCACTCCTCGTCTTACATTATAACATAAACAATTTTCTCCATGATCGTCATACAAAATCAGTCATTCTGCAGCTGGGACCAAGGGGAGGGCGGAGGGTTTTGGGGGTAAGAGAGAGCAGAGCTCCCCCACTTCCACCCATAATAACACCCTGTCGCCCCCAACCCGCTTGAGGAGAATGCACTGGAAGCAGCAGTTGAATCGGGCGACGGCCATATTTAATGTGCGTTTAATGTTAAGTGTGGCCGTCATTATCATCATTCCACATGTCGACAGAATGAGCGAGCGAGCTTTTTTTTCTTGGCCCGGCGAACGCGTTTATGACCGAACATATTTCCTCCGAGTGGGCTTTCTTGCATGCTACGGCTGCCGGGTCGGAGCTGTCTGATTAAGTCATGGCCATTAGCATCATCACCATTAAAGGGCTCCTGATGGCACTGAGACAGAGCCTGCAGACGTTTAGGGGACCCGTGGGACCGCGCGTGTTTGTGTGTGGGGGGGTGTGAGACAGAGAGAACGCGGTGTGTGTGTGTGTGTGTGCTGCTCACGAGGAAAAGAGGTGTGATCTGTGGGTGTATGCATGGGTGGGTGGGGGAGAGAGCAACAGTGAATTATGTGCGCATGTACACACATGCAGGATTTTATACAGAATTCATAGTGGGGTTAAAGGACGAGGTGACATCTCCTGAAGAGCGCCTAGAGTCTACTGGATACGATGGTCAGGATATGAAACCGCTTCCTGCCGGCAACGGGACGCAGAGATGGTAGATTATTCATACCAGTGATTCTCAACCTGTGGGCCGGGGCTCACTGGTGGGCCCTGAGGGTATTGCAAGTGGGCCCCCAAAGAAATGGCACTAAGCTTTAAACATGTTGACGTCGTCTTTTGTTCCCCTTTAAAACCTTGACAATTTCGACAATTTTCAGAGTACATGTCGATGTGTCCCTGAGCGACCGTCATCACCATCTGCGCAGTCAGCAGCTGGGTGAAGCTGAAATTGAATGATCTACCTTGTAAAACCCCAACAATACACAGGAGCAAGACCCCATTTGAAAAGGACCCCCAGTTTGACATGCAGAGGCTACTGACCCCCATTTAATGCCATTTATATCTGGGACCCCCCCCCCCCCCCCCCCCTTTTTTTTAATTTTAAATTATTTCGTGGGCCACAAGGGGGCGCTCCGCGGGCCGCAGATGGCCGCTAATTGGGGAACCCTGGAGTAGGCAGTAGCAGATATTTGCAGTGCATAATGTGGAATGTAAAATGGAGATGGCACCATTAAGTACAAATAGCTTCATTAATAAAGTACAGGATCAGTTCTTTACTGTATATTTCTAGAGCACTGCTCAGACTGGCTTTTAAATGTTTTTTGTGTGGGCGGGAGGTTAGGGTTTTCACTGTATATCTGGTACTTTGGTGTATTTTGCTACAATTTTTGTATTTTAATGTTTTTAGTGCAACAGAATGAAATGTGCTTTCAAAGAAAACAGACATGCCCCCCCATGACCACATACTGTAGCACATAATGGGTCGCAGGTTTGATTGCTGCGTGTCACTCCCTGTCTTTCTCTCTCTACTTCCTGTCACACTCTGAATAATAATCTGAATAAAGGCAGAAAAGCCCCAAAAATATCAGCGTGGAAAGTAGTGGCTCACGGTATTATGTATGAAAACATTCTGCATGCTCAATTAGTATACTTTTTGTACTTTAAGTATATTTTGAAGCCAATACTTTTGTACTTTTAGTCAAATACTTTTTGAATTGTGGATTTCTATATAGCAGTATTGCTACTTTTACTGAAGTAAGAAAAAGAGCACTTTCAACCATGTCATCAGCATACTTGTACAAGCTGTACAAGCTTTTTCTTAGATCATTTGTGCAGGGCAGAGGGACTCCCCTGTGCTAATGCTAAATTGATCACACATATTTCATAGAGATTATAGATTATGGATGCCAAAAACCAACTCCTGGTCGAGGATTTTATCAGAGCGGAAAAAAATGGACAGCTGAGAATAGAAAGTAACACATATTTTAGCCTACGTTAAGTGGCACCCGCGTAGGTCTACAATGGAGGCACTATGGTGGACGTGTAAGTGCCGTGTTACTGTGTGTGGAGGAGCCGATAGGCCCCAGTCAGGGCCTGAATGGTAAATGTGGGCTGACAGCCGTGTAAATGCCAGCACACTGGAATGTTCTGGAATGGTCTCCGTCTACACATAGCAGATGTTTGACTGCAGAACGCTGGCCTGTTCTAAGAAGGCCGTGAGACAGGGCTGAGTAGAAGTAGTAGTAGTATGTTTTTTGTGTGTGTGTGTGTGTGTGTGTGTGTGTGCGCGCGCGCACGCACGCGCCTGTTTGGGCTTATCTAAGGCAAGCTTTTGTTGTTGCTGGTCTATACATGTCATCTTGTGTACAGGGGTATCATTTGGGGCATCAGGGGATGGTAATTGCCAGCCCCCCTAGTCTTCACATTGAACTCGGAGCCTGCCTTTGACGTGAATTTGCGTCATTTGCGTTAGTCTTGCACCAGCAACATTGGAATCGATTCACGCAAATTGGTATTTTATAGTGCTAACATCCGGTAGTGGGTTTTGGCTCTTCAAAATAAGCGTTGAACGGGGGAAATCCTGGCAATACGAGGTGAATTAATTAATTAATCTTGGCGGGTAAGATTCTGTTAGTTTGTCCCCGATTCCGAATTGCTTTTGCAGATTAATCTGACTTCATTGCAATGACATGTGACACGCGTTATCATTTAGATAAGCGTTTCATTGTATGCAACCATTCATTTATTAACCACTTTCAACGTGGCATCCCAATTCTGGGAATGTCATTATAGGGGAACATTTTCAAACATTTTTCTCTTTTCGCCCCAAAACAAATGAAAATAGTGGATCTACAAGCTCTCAACGCATCACCTGGCGACGCGTTGAGAGCTTGTAGATCCACTATTGTAGAAATGGGGCTATATGGTAACTTAATCGTTTTTTTTTCTTGCCACCCCACCATTTCTTTGTGCTTGTGGGTTCCTGACCTGGGGTTCCTGACCAGCCGTCTGAAGAAGTAGGTCCAGGTGATGTAGTCCATGGCGTCCTGCTTGGAGGTGATGGTCCCTGCCGCGATCTCAGCGTTCAGATGGTCTGACAGCACGCTCAGGAGACTGGAGAGACACACCGCCACACCCCCGTTAAACACACACACCACACTGGATCTACAGAGCTAATCGATACTGTAAACAAACACTGCCGTTATTGACTGCACTCTGAGTGCACCTAGATTATTATACACTTACTACTTTCGTGCTTGTCATATAAAAAAAAATACAAAAATAAAACAATGCATTGTGCATCTGAAACAATTCTCTGTTGTCAGGAAGAAATGTTTTTGTCGAAGAGCTTTTTAATACTTTTCATTGGTTAAATATTTTTTTAACCAAGTACAAATATTGAATTAACTGAAATGTAGCCTGGTATTGCCAGATTGCTACTGTGGCTTTAATAAAAATAAATGTGGCTTTAGATGAAAATTAAATGTACTGAGTTTTTCTGCGTTTTTCTGAGTTAGAGCAGATAGTTTGAGGATCCAATGGCGTTATGAGTTTTCGCCGAAGCATTTTTTTATAATTTCCATTGGTTCAATACTTTTTAACCAACACACAGACATAAAGGGTGTTCAATAGCATTGATTTATAACAAAAGTGGAGTTAGGTGGTTTCTTCTGGACAGCAACGTATTGTATCATGAGTTCTCTGAATCTGTGGACATTTTTAAACAAAATCTTAAAACACACCTTTTTAGCATTGCTTTTACCTCCTAGATCATTACATGTCCTTTTCCTGTTTTTAGTCGCTCCTTTTATTATAGTTTTTTGTTTTTTTGTCATTACTATGTAGTTGATGCTATCTTGTTGTGTTTTTGCTCTTTGTTATATATATATATATTTTTTGCTCTTACTGTAAAGCACTTTGCACTCACTGCCTGAAATGTGCTATATAAATAAAGATTGATTGATTGATTGATGAGGAACACTTTTTTTTATTGTGTCCCAAGGAGAAACATTCACAAACAACCCAATGCTCCAAGTCACCTGGACTCCACGGGGAAAGGCTCGTAGAGGAACTTCTTGTAGAAGTCCTTTTTGATGTCGTGGACCAGGATGACCGCCTTGCCCTGGTCGTCGAACTGGGGCCGGCCCGCGCGCCCCATCATCTGAAGAACATCTGGAACACAGCCCGGGGAGAGAGACAGGGGGAGAAGATTAACTGGCACTTATAGGCTTCTTCAGAGCAGCAGACACACTGTGGCCTGATGGAACATTTATAGCAGTGCATACAGGTACAGACAGCTTGGCTGGAGAGCTGCCCGTTATGAAGACACAACACATCATTTAATATGTCGTATGCCTTAATAAAGCATGTCGTTTTCATGGAGGACTGACAGGTGTAACGAGCCTGAGCTTTATATTTTATTTTATTATGTTTCTTTTTTTTTAAAGTTTTTTTTACCTGTGATGGGGTAGTCAACGTAGCGCCTGGTTTTTCCATCGTAGTATTCCGTTCCCTTGACAATCACCAGGTGAGCAGGGAAATTGACCCCCCACGCCAGTGTGCTGGTGGCGATCAATACCTGGGGAGAGGCCAGAGCCAAATGTCTTAGCTACGTACCATCATAGCAACGATGAGCCGCTGGTATGAAGCCATACATACAGTACAGTTCACAAGCTAGCCCTGCAGTACAGTCCTACTCTCAATTTAAATTGGACTCTTTAGATATTAAACAGACAATCCAGAGCGACATACAGGTGCAAAGTAAGTAGCATGAACCCCGGTCAACGAATGACAGGGGAATGGTTATGTACATAGAGAGAAAACAGTCTAGTGCTACAAAGTAATTAGGATGCCATGTAAACATCAAACCTAGCATCTGATTGTCATGTTGCAGGTCCTTTGGTGTGATCCATGGTCAGGCTTGTTGATTGTATTAGTATATTATGATACGGTTGATGATGCTGCGTGTTTGGTCGTGTAAACTAATTAAAACGTTTAATTAAATTTATTTGTATTTTTATTTGTTTATCTTGTCTATCCTTGTTTTATATTTTACATAATGTCCATGAATACGTATTATGTTGTTGTTGTTGTTGTTGCTTGTGTTTGTATTTTATGTTTTATGTTTTCTGTGTGTGTAAAAAAATCTAAATAAAGTACTGATCATAAAAATTTTAAATAACACATGCAGTAGCATTATGTGAACAAGTATCCAACTCCAACCCGTTTGCGTCCAAGCATAGGCATGGTCTGGGCATGGTAACGCCCCACCTGCCTCTGATTGGCCTACCGACACTGCCCGTCTCGACTGTCCTCTGAGATGTGAGGTTACTCCGTGGTGGTAAATGATACAAGAGAATGACAGCTTGGCACGCGCGACAGAATGCAGCCTTAATTGTAACTAACTTGTAAGTTTTATTTTTGTAGTAGAGGCAAACAAACTAATAATGTTTATGCCGTTTGCTTTGCTGAAATAATTGATTGAACATGTACACCGTAATATGATTTGATTTGGGTACTTCTAAATAAAGTGTTTGTGTTGATTGTGTAATTTATTTGTATGTGTAAGAAGAATACGTGAAACCTTGTACTGTATAAAGGTCTCTTCTATCTTTTATATCTCTTTATTTATAAGTACACACAATTATTCCATCAAAGAAAACGGCATAAACAATATTAGTTTGCCTCTTGTACAAAAACAAAACGTACAAGTTACAGACAGTTCTCTTGTATCTTACCATACTTGTATTATTTATTTCCCACCACGGAGTAACCTCGCATCAGACTATCCAGCATAACTATATCCACCTCAGAGGACAGTCAAGCCGGGCAGCGTCAGTAGGCCAATTACTACAATTAGAGGCAGGCGGGGCGTTGCCATGCCTATGCTCGGACGCAAACGAGATTCACACATATCTGCATAGCATAACAGACTGTGTGTGTGTGTGTGTGTGTGTATAGTTCCCACCTGGATCTTGCTGTTGACAAACAGCTCCTCCACGGTTCTCCTGTCTCTCTCGTGCAGTCCGGCGTGGTGCATGCCGATGCCAAACGCCAGCGTCAGCTTCAGGTTGGAATCCCTCACCGTTGCGATGATGGCCTCGATCTGGGAGCAAAACGAAAAGGCAAAAAGATATAAAAGTTGTCTCTCTAAACTCAAGGCTTTACTAGGGTAATGAAACTCCATAGGCTACTGTACAACAAGATACTGTAGGGTTCGCATACTGACAAGTGAATAAATATTGAGGCTCTTTGGATGCAAAAAATTAAAATAATAGTCACAGAGTGGACGTTTCGGATGATCGAGTGATCAACACTTGATCTGGGAGCCAACAGAAGGACAAATCACTGGGTAAGGGGTGGGGTGGGGGGGTAAGAGGAGGAAGTGTGAACCATGGCTCACGGAGGACTCAGACGAAACCACGCTGTTGTGACAACAGTCAGTTAAGCCTACGATGACAGTGTGACAAATTACATCGCTTAGCTACAGAATTAGAGTCTGAGCGATGCCAGATTTGAGAACATTTAACTTATATAAGCAAACAATTACATAAAAACCTTTTTTGATAAACTGTATAACACATCTGAATTATGTAAGAACACGCAAACAAGCTCTATGTTCAGAGAAGGCCAATCTACAAGCTCACAGCGTGCCACCATGCAAATTGTTGCTGTGAGCTTGTAGATTGGCTATTTCGGAGAATTTCCGCCTACTGACATGCCCAGAATCGAATAGGAAAGGGAGGGAAGTGAAAGACCAAACAGGATTAAGACGTAAAGAGGGGACGGAGACGGGGGAGAAACCCATGGCGGAGGAAGGAAGGAGGATTGCGGAGAGGGAAGGAATAGAGAGATGCATGCGGCCGGGCCGAGGGAGTCGTTATGGGGCAGTGTGGGAGAAGCCCTGCTGGGAGCCAGGCAGCGCTCGCCAGCCGCCTGTCAGTCAAGCAGCAGGGGTTCCAGTCGCTACACGCCCCAGCACAGAGAGCACACAGCGGGGAGCAGCATATATCACTGGAACCACACACGGAGACTGCAGCGGGCCAAGTGGACGGACACGCACGCACGCATGCACGCACGCGACACACACACACACACACACACACACACACACACACACACACACACACACACACACTTACTTCTGAAAAATTGACAATCGTTTCCATGTTAAAAATAGCAGAAATAGGCAGATCTGCAAGCTTATTATATGTCATTTCATGATGTGTTGTAAGCTTGTAGATCAACCATTTCCACAATTTTGATTATTTCTTTTGGAAAGATTTTGATTTGTTTTTAAATGATTAAATGTGTCAGTGGTTTCTTTGTAGATTCAAGTTATTTGTCATTATCTGCCCTGTGCAATGTGTGATTACGAAGCCTAAAAGGCAAACAGAAATACAAATTGTAACGATCCAATTTTCAATGCAAAACGAAGAAAAAAACCCACTATAATTTCTGTGAGAATGAATTCATTGTCAACTTAAATTTGTAAATCGTGACAGACTTAATTGACACAAATACACGCCGCATGTATATATTTGTTGTCGGGCAGAAACCTTTGTGGAAGAAAACATTGAATGTCAAATAGTCTAGTCCCCGATTATAATACAACCCCGTTTTGTAGGATATTTCCATTTGAAAAAAAACCTGTAGTCTTATATTCAGGCCAATAGGATATATTTTTGTTTGTTTTCTTCATGAATTAACGTCCTACTTGATGATACAGCATCACAATTATTATGATGAATTCCTGTTCTGTTCTTTGAATGTCTCTAAATGTTAAGATGAATTGAATATGGTGGACCCTCTTGTAAACAAGTGTAATGCTTAATTGGGTCGTCCACTCACAGTGAAGTCTTTGTATTGAGTTTGTGCTTGAAATGTACTGTAATTCTGTCAAAAATAAATAAAAATAAAATAAAGGCAAATCTGCAAGCTCGAAATGCGTCAAGAAATCGATGCGTTTTGAGCATCTAATACGTTTTTTTTTTTTTTTACTTGAGTGCTGAAAAGTAACAGTTTGGGACGTTATATGGTTTTCTATGCCGGCAGAGACAATATATTTTGTATACAAAGAAAGGATTGACACCGATACAGACACATATACGTAGTACACCATGTTAACCCATTCTGAACGGGAACCCATTTTGGTGTTAGCATCATGTTATGCTTTAGCTATTGAAAAATAGCAGATCTACAAGCTCATATCGCGCCACCGAGTGGCGCGATACGAGCTTGTAGGTCTGCTATTTTTGAAAAAAAAAAAAAACCTAAGACACTTTTAGAATCTGATCTCGGGTCAGAATGGGTTAATAATGAAACTGTCAGGATGTAGATGACATTTTTTTAATCTGATCTCAGGTCAGACGGAGCGAGTCCCTCCGGTCAGACGGAGCGAGTCCCTCCGGTCAGACGGAGCGAGTCCCTCCGGTCAGACGGAGCGAGTCCCTCCGGTCAGGCTGACCATCTAGAGGCCTCGGAGGTATTGACGTGGCCGACGTGTGTCCGACGTGTAATCCCTCAAATTGGGGGGGGGGCTTTTTTAAAGTCACAGTTTGGGGGGCTGGCCTGGCATCATAAAAAAGGTGGACGTTAACATGTTTTATGGGGCCAGTCGCCTTTCACACTGCTAGAAAGGAAATATAGAGCCCCGACATCAAACCCACGCTCGTAAAAATGCAACCCCCCCCCATCCCCTTGTGTCACACACACACACACACACACACACACACACATACACACACACACACACACACACACACACACACACACACACACACACGTACGTTAAACGGCCGTTAATATATGTGGCAGAACAATCTAATTCCGAGAGAATAATTCACTTGATACATTTCCTCCTAATTTCTGAACTGTTTATAGCTGTGTGTGTGTGTGTGTGTGTGTGTGTGTGTGTGTGTGTGTGCGCATGCGTGCGTGCGTGTGCGCGTGCCTGTGAGTGATGGCGTGTGCTTGTGTGAGTTGAGTCTGTGTGTGCACACTCACATGCTGTGGTAATTACAGACCATGCTTTATCAGTCCTGGGTAATTGAGTGTTGTAATAATATTAGCATACTTTTGAAATCCGAGCCCAAAGGAGCCGTTTGCTCACATCTTGAAATGATCCGAAGGTATGGCATAGACAATATAATGGAAGATGACACGGGGTTTTCCTCGCAGAAGTTTGGGTTTTGAATCCCCTCTGTAATTATAATAAAACCGGCGCTTATAGGAGGAGGAGACCGTGGAACATCAGCACTACTGGACTTAAGGGAGGAGGAGGAGGAGGAGGAGGGAGATAAGAAGGAGAAGCAGAAAATTACACGATTAGAAGAAAATAAATGCTAATGTAAAAGAGGAGGCCATCAGCACGAGGTCGAGGTGTAAAAAGTTAGGAGGTTGACTCAGATTATGTACTTTGGACCCGATACATATTCAAGACTCGGTCGGTGTTCGCGATCAGACTCAGAATCAGATTCCTGGCGTCATGTCTAAATGGCCTCAAAGCCGGCGTGGTGTAGTAGTATGTACTAGTAGAGCACCAAAGTCTGACGTCAATATTGGTAGAGGTCCACGTTCCACATTTCACTCGTATGGATATGAAAAATCCACCGACAGAGTAAACGCTAATGTTACTGCTGCAGAATTAGTTACATTTTCGACTAGAAACAGACTACAGTATATCAAATATTATTACTGACTGACCGTCGTAAACGATACAGAGACACCTCCCCGACAATATCGGTAAGACAGTTTGTTTATTTTTGGACCACAATGCTTATACGAGACGATTTTAAGATGACCCCGTCTTATTCTCCATAGCGAGTTCAAGGGCAATGGGCCTCATTCACAAGTTCACTGTACACATGTTTGATCTTAAGGCCCTTGTGCAGTCTTTTCCACATTTGGCTTCGATGCAAAGCGTTGTCAGCTTGCAGATCCGTTCTTGACAAGTGGCACCATCATTTTATGGAGTATATTACACATAACCTTTCCGTGCATGTCTTGGTGCTTCAGCCAATCGGGGCACTGATCGATAGAAATGATGAGCGAGTGTCATTGATCATTTGATACACCTGTGCATGAACACAAATCAAGGCTGCACACATGAATTTCATTCATGGTTCATGAATCGGGCATTGGTCTTCATAGGAGCAGGGCGACACTCCAATATAGTAGAAATTTAAGACGAATTTCATAGATAAGAGGCGGGACAGCGTCATCGATATATTGCACGGACTAGAGTACATATGCACACCTGCTGTTATGATCCTTATAGCTTGAAGCCTCACCTTCCATTTCTATATTGAGACGTCGGCGTATTACTGTGATGCTAATTCTTCTCTATGGCAGATCTACACCTATATTTACTCTCGCCAAGTTCTCATCTTGGCTCACATAGTGCAGGAGGATGCAGCGGGGGAACAGAGCGCATGTTGATTTATAACACTTTGGGATTAATAGATAATTATCTGGCGGGGTAGCCGGAGTGGAGCGAGGTCCATAAAGCACTGCTAGCGCTTCTTTATGAAGCTGTGAACCTGTTGCCACGCTAAACATTGGAGGTAACCAGGCCGCCAATATCGCTCTTGCTTTGTCGGGATTATTTTCTTTTTTTCCTCTCCTCCTCTCTCCCATGGAGCGCTTCACAGAAACACATACATTAGTAGCTGCTATATGAGTGTCATGAGCGTATAAGTGGCGCTTTTAGTTATCTCGCATGTTCGGCTGCTATTTGAGGTGCCAGTTTAATATGAGATATTGTGGAGTGAAGTGTCAAGAGCAATACGTGTACCGTACTCTTCCTACAGAATTAGGGGGGAGGGAGGGGGGTAATTTCTGAGCTGGTGTAGTAATATTCAAAACGGGAAGAATTTAGTCTGCACACTGGATAAAGCCCCCGTGAACATTTATTGTTGCCCGTTTTATCATGAGCAAATGTGACATTTCGATCGCCAAAGCTCTGAAGGTTTGATGCTCCTAACGGCATTTTATTGTCTTTTCTTTTAGGAGTGCAAACCCCTCCTATGCACAGCTTTGTGTGTATGTGTGTCTGTTTGAGCACGGAATGTACTCAGCTGATTGGTTGAGCACGGAATGTGATGTATGATGATAAGAGTGCCCCTCATTTCACACAAGTGTGATTTTTTTAAAATGTTTATACTAATACAATAAATGTTCACGGCAGTATCATCCGTTGTCCAGCACCTGCTAATTAATCGGTGTGCTGTGCATGATTCTGTAAACCTCTTGTATTCAATTACGCATCATTTTCTTTCTAATATCATCCATTGATTTGGACTTGGTGGTGTTATTTATGGATGAGTGAGTGAGTTATTGTTGGTTTTATCTCACCTCTTTCTCTTGCATGACAAAATTGTTTGGGATTCACTGTGTGTGTGTGTGCGTGCGTGCGTGCGCATGTGTGTGTGCGTACGTGTGTGTGTGTGCACGTGCAAAGCCTGATTTATACTTTGTCGTTTCACATTCCGAAAATAGCCTACACAATCCCATAAAGCACTGTGGATGTGGCGGGTTGTGAGCTTTCCGGTTGTATTTATTAAGCATCAGTGTAGCCAAGAGTGCACCGCTATTTGATTGATCCTACAGTCAGTGTCATGGTGCTATGGTTCCGTACCTCTCGCTCGTCCTGGTGCAGCCACTGCTTGGGGTCGCCCTCGGAGGCCAGGTAGGCGATCAGGTCCAGCGCTGTGAGGCGCGTCTGGCGCCGCGAAGACACGAAGATCAGCACTGGTTTGGCCGGAGAGTGGCTGCGTATCGCTGGAGGAGGGACGCAACATGGATTACTTCATATAGAGATCTATCTAGAAATCCCAGGAATCTATGTATGAACTAGAAAAAGTGCCCTTCCGGGCACAGGTCTCCACCAGGTTATCCACAGATCCGTGCAGTTAGAGGTAAAAACACTTTTCGGCCAGTTATAGCGCCACCTTGAGGCTGAGTTGAAATTGTTCATGTGGCATTTCGTCCTCGGCCTAGTGGGAATGTGGGTGCACAATTTCACGGAAATCACGCGATTTTTTCATGATTTGCAGCATTTTGTTTGAAACTGAGCACTCCTGTGAACTTTGGAAGCCAATCTTAACCAATCAGGATGGAGTCTGATAAATCTGAAAGACCCGTTTCGTTGAATGGCTCTAGAGAGACTGTGTACCAATTTGCGTGATGTTTGGACAAAATCTGTAGGTGTACTGTGCAAAAACTTGTTTTGCACAAAGCGGCCTCCTGGTGGCGCTATAACAGGCCGTTCTGGAAAGTTTGGGGCAGAGGTTCATGGTTGGCATCCAGGGAGTGTGTGTGCAAAATATGGCATCGACCGGGTTAACGGTGGCCGAGATTAGCTGTTCACGGACACACGGACGGACGGACGGAGTGCAAAACATACTCTCCCCACATGCCTTCGGCCTGGTGGAGACAACTAGATTATCGTTGTTATCGGCAGGGACCTTTATGAATTTTCTACATACTACTACAGCGTCAAACAAAAGTATAGCAGATCTGCAAGCCCAAAACGTGACTCCTGAAAACGTGAATCCTGAAAAGTAACAGTTTTTGGACACATGAAGTTTCCACCCGACGATATGAATGTATTTAAGCGTTCATCTGATTGAAGAGGATGCTCGACTCGAGGACCCAAGGAGTGGTCTTCACGCGAATGGCAGAAACTCCCCCAAACAGGTGCTGTGCTGTGCTAGTACTGCTAATGGTCCTTATGTACAACAAACTTGTCCTGTGTGTGTGTGTGTGTGTGTGTGTGTGTGTGTGTGTGTGTGTGTGTGTGTGTGTGTGTGTGTGTGTGTGTGTGAGTGTGTTTGCGCGTGTGCGTGGGTGAGCATAAATGGGATTTTTCTTCTTTGAAACAGAAGATGGCAAGCGTTATGGTGGTTTGAGTGCCATGTGTGCCTACCTTGGAAGGTGGGCTTGTTCATGCTGGCCATGCGGGGGCAGTAGTGCTGCCCTGGGAAGCCGTTGATGTGAACCTCGAGGGGCACGGGGCGCACAGAAGGACGGAAATTAAACAAGCCCACCTGTTACGGAAAGAACGAGAGAAGTGACCAATGAAAGAGAGAGAGAGAGAGAGTGAGAGAGAGAGAGTGAATGTCAGAGAGCTAATGTGAGCAGCTGGCAACAGGGAGGCCCATCTGGCTATAATGAGAGCTGTCTGTCATTGTCCCTGTGTGTTTGAGTGTGTGTGTGTGTGTGTGTGTGTGTTCCCTCTCTCTGAAGTGCAGCCCAAAGCAGTGAGACAAGACTGTTGTCTTCTGGCCTGTACTATCTCCAGCGTGGCGCGGTGTGGCGAGGCCCGGTGCGTGTGTACACATAATCTAAAAGCCTGGATAATGGATTGGGCATTCACACACACACACACAGACACACAGACACACACACACACACACACACACACACACACACACACACACACACACACACACACACACACACACACACAGTGTGGCCTGGGCCACTGTGTGTGTGTTTGGTCTAAACAGCAGCCAGCCAGTCCACCGTCCAGCAGTAGATTTATGGATGAACAGAGCCAATCTGTCTGCCAGGCCAAACTAGGGACAGGCTGCTCATCTGCAACAGTTCTACAACATTTACACAACCTCGCATCCCCCTCCCTCCCTCCCTCCCCTCTACTAGACCGACCGTAGCAGTGAGGACCATGGCATGGGATCAAACCCAGGGCTACGAGGCCAGATACTCCGTGACCTCACTGTGATGAGGTAAAAAGTACAATTAATCCCTACAAACAATGCCCTAAATTGATATTATAATGCTTGTGGCCGAAAGAGGAGAAAAAAACCCCAAAGCGGGGTGATTTTTGGTCGTTTTTTTTGTTGCACTTAACCGAGGTGCCCCTGTTATCAATGTGAGTGTTCCTCTGTGCTACTGCTGTAGCTGGCTGGATAAGTCATGCATCCACAGATTATGAGAGCAACTCAAGCGTGGCACCCTGGGAAACAAGACTCCATGCAGGCGATTACGAGTTCCTGGCCCTGGCCAAGAACTAATAACTATTATTATATACATGTGCAACTAATATGAATGGGGAAGCGGCGAAATTAACCGTAAAACCACAAACCACAAAAACGAGAGGTTGTTTATGGTTGGGCGTACGACGTACGTACGTGGCAGCAATGCCCTCAGCACACAAACCCAAATATACTAGTACGAGGCAGCTTACTAAAGTGGACATGAACCCTCCATCAGATCCAGGGGATCCAGTGGGTCAAAAGGTGAGAGGTATATTTGGTTTCAACATGTTGTCTCCATGGGGGGAAACCAGTGTTATGACATAGATCAGTGAATCATTTCTAGGACCCCCCCAGTGCATTACAATTTACAATTTACAATTTAGGCATTTAGCAGACGCTCTTAATCCAGAGCGACTTACATTTAAGCAAGAACAAAAGCATGGGAATACATCACATAAAAGCATTTATCATGAAACATGCGTAAGCTAAGAAAGTAACAGTGGAATATCTATATAATGAAATATACATACACTATACATATAAACTATACATATTTACTACTATGCTATGTACTATGGCGTGCTATGACTATATACAATACAATTATAGTGCTGTCTACATAACATGCTATAAGTCTGTGTCAAATGCTATCTAAGCCAACAGAAATGCTATCTAAGGGGTTAGGGTAAGTGCTATGGGCCATGATGGAGTCTGAAAAGGTGGGTTTTCAGGCTACGGCGGAAGATTGGGAGTGATGCTGCAGTTCTGACTGCAATGGGAAGTGCATTCCACAGTTTTGGAGCCAGAAGGGAGAAGAGTTTGGGACGTGTGGAGCGTTGTCCCGGCGTTTTTAGTGAGGGTACTTCCAGTTTCCCTGCGTTGGCTGATCTGAGTGCGCGGGAGGGTTTGTAGGGTTCAATCATACTTGCAAGATATGGGGGAGCCATACCTTTGGTTGCTTTGAATGCCAGCATCAGAGTTTTGTATTCTGTGCGGGCAGCGACTGGGAGCCAGTGGAGGGAGCGGAGCAGGGGGGAGACATGTGAGAATTTTGGCTGATTGAAGACCAATAGAGCTGCTGCATTTTGGATCAGCTGGAGAGGCTTAAGTGCACATGCTGGTAGGCCAGTAAGGAGGGAGTTACAATAGTTGAGTTTTGACAAGACTGCATTATGTTGTGTTCACACAGGCAGATGAAACCATACATGACGATGCATTTAGCTTCTCCAAATCAACTCACAATGGGTCTTTGCATCGTCTCCTCTGCCCGTGTGAACCGCACCATTAGGCTACGGACACCCATTTGATACTTTTTTTGAGCGGTGCCTCCGCTCCATTACGAAGCTATGTCCGTTGGTCTGTCCGTATGTCTGTATGTCCGAGCACGGAAAGTGCTCGGGTGCAACACCTAAAGTGGCCAGTACAGTACAGCACAGAGTACAATACGAGCCCTGCGCCGTTCCTGGGGCTCTGGATGTTCCAGGGACCCCCACACGGACCCCCACATGGTAACTTTGTCATTTCTCGACCGTTTCGGACGTGCGGCAGCTCGCCGGAACCGGCCCCCTGGGTGCGTTTTTTAATCTCTAGGACCCCAATCTACTCTGTAAAATACTCAGTGTTTATGTTTTTGTTTTGAGTTTGAGAGTGTACATTTGTACACACTTCGAGTTACACTCAAAGTTACACTCGGAACTACTGAAGGACCCCTGTGTGTACCCAGACCCCTGGTTCTTTTTTGTCCTTTTATTTATTTTTGCCGGTGAAAGTTACAGGACTTCTTAGTACTGTACGACATATATGAATCACAGTAATAAACATTATCACGTCTTGGTCTCTCTGATATTATAGATTTGTTTTGTTTGAGCTGAAACAAATAGGCTACACTTGGTTAGCAATGTCCAGATGACAGCATGGCTTCTGTGAATTCAGAACTGACAGGGAACCATTTTGAATTGAGAATTGATTTTTTTGAACCGAGAATAGTCTTGAATCGGAAATCGATTTGGAATCAAATCGCGACCCCAAGAATGGGAATCAAATCGAATCGTGAGATAGATTTGAGAAGCACTGACGCAGGGAGGGGACTGTTACGGATGCGTCTGTGGTGTTTTCACCATGTATACACCTGACCTGTTTGATCCCCAGCCAGTCGGCCAGATCTCGTGCATTGGCCAGAGCGGTGGAGAGACCGACCACGCGCACTTTCCTGTTGGTGTGGGAGGAGATGAAGTTGGTTCTGGACACGATGACCTCCAGCACTGGACCTCGGTCCTCCCCTAGGAATCAGACACAACACGTTGTCACAGGGTTTCTGCCACTGGTGGAAAAATAAGTACAATTGTGAGGTTCTTTTTTTTTTACTGTACTGGAGTGTTTCCAATTTCTAATCATTTTACTTCTACTCCACTGCATCTCAATGGCAATTATGTAACTTTTCTACTCCACTACAATTACTTGAAAACTTTAGTTACTAGTGTTACTTCGTAGATTTTGATTATTATTACAAGACCACTTCATGTCTGGGTATATAGTATAACTGTACAATTGTATATACTTTGGCAATTTGAAAATAGACGCTCTACAAGCTCACAACGTTTCGCATAGCAACGTGTTGTGAGCTTGTAGATCAGCTATTTTCAAAGGATGTATATTTTATACATTTGAAAACTTCGGGGACCTTCTGCCTAATGAGTACTTTTAGGTAGTATATCTTGATGCAAATATGTTTGTTCTTTTACTCAGCTACATTTTTTATACCAGACTTGTACTTGTAACAGAGTATTTCTACAACAAGCTATTGATACTTTTACTGAAGTCCACCACTGGTTTCTACAGGCTGTTTCAGTGGAATGTTTGACACACTGCAAAGGCAACAGCTGCAACTCTAGATGACTTCAGCTCGGGTTTGTTGCTAGCTGTTGCTGTGCATTAAAAATATATTATTGTTATTATTCTGGACGGGAATAAGAGAGATATGGAGAACATTATTTGCTGACAAGGCTGCGGAAACTCGGAGAGGCAGATCTTGTGGCTAATGCTCTAATCTACCATGACAAGTCCTGGTTCTGTCTGGAGTTGAATAAATGTTCATCTCGATCACCCACAGCTTCCACGGTTGAATGAGCCCAGAATTGCATCTTCCACAGCAAAGATGAAGTTTTGTACTTTCATTTGACTGTTTATTTTTTTACTTTTACTTCATCCCACAATTTTGTAATCCATTTTTCAACCCGGTGCCAATTGCCTAAGGCCATAAACTGTGATCCTGGGCGCTACTCTCCTTCTGCCAACCTGGGGAGAGCCCCGAACTGAGCTCATGCTTCCTTCAATGCATGAGGAGTGAGCAGGCCACTTCTCATCACCTGACAGGGGGGAGTGTCCCCGGTAGGACGTAACGTGTGGAAGGAACTCGATATTTGAACCAGTTCCTTTCCCCTCCATCAGGTGCCCCGACTGACTATAGGGGGAGGCAGTACATAGAATACTGCATGTTTTTTGTGAGGGTACCTACCCTAGGGGCCACAGGGAGAACATGCAAACTCCACACAGAAAGGCCCTTTCGCCAACTCCACCCAGGGTATGGGCATGGAGTATAAAAAAGAACACAGCCACAGCACCCCCACAGCGGCCCCGGCGGGAATCGAACCCGGGACCTTCTAGCTGTGAGGCAACAGTGCTACTGGTGCCTCTATTTTGTATTGTTTCATTCATGTTTATATTATTTGTGTAGTATATTGGTCTTCTGTTTATTCAATAATAAACAGACTTGTGAATGACGCAAGATAACGGGGGAGCAAATGTGCTATAAATAAGACATTTAAAGTCCACCTGAAGATGTCAGTTAATTAACTAATCATCAGCATTTTCATCACTTTTTAAGAATTAAAATAACCACTGTTTTAATGGTTAATCAACCATTATCCTTCAAGTGTTAAATTAAACCCTGGCTAAAAAGACAAATATGCCTTTATACGTTATAATTGCCCTCTACAAAAAATAATTGCCTTCAATATTGTATTTATTTTAGAAATGAATGCATGTGCTAATAAAAAGTATTTAAATATTGCTATTATGCTCATATTAACCTTAGGAAGTATTACGTTTGTTTTAATAACACACAACATAAAAGCCATAGGGCAAATGTCATCATCAACTTGCGACCGGAGCGGCCCCCATCGAGTAAAAGATGAAGTATTTCTAAAATAAATAAAACGTTTAAGGTGTTTTTAGTTATAGTGGGCAATGCCAATTATAATGTATTAAGCCTTATAAGGCTTATTAGCCAGGGATCTCGTATTCCTTCCAAACTGAGTTCCATGCAGCGAGCAATTTGGGGAGACGTACCGAGCAGGTGGATCTCGTCGATGATGAGGATGGCTACTTTCTGGACGTAGCTGCGGTTCTGCCAGCTGCGGCTTATTCCGTCCCACTTCTCCGGTGTGGTGACGATGAGGTCAGCCTGAGCGATGGCTCTCATGTCAGGGGTCACGTCACCTGTCAGCTCCACCACTCTGGAGGGAGGTAGGGAGGTAGGGAGGGAGAGGGAGGGAGGGAGGAAAGGAGGGAGGGAAGGAGGGAGGGGGAGTCAGGAAGAGTGAAAGAGAATGCCGAGTGTTGGGTGTCAATGAGGCCCCTGATGTAACACAAAGCAGATCTTTATTGCAATCTACATCGTAAAGTTGTGTTGTTGTGCCCTTTAATCGTGGTCACACGTAGCCTGGGTCAGATGATCGCTCTGAAACGTTCGACTGTGGTGTGCAGGACTTAAAGCCAAAAAACATCCCAAGACTGAAAATGTTTTTTTGCAAATCTGCACTGATCTCACTAGCATGTCTGAAGTAAAATCAGCTAAATTAGCATTTAGAATTTTTTTCAGATGTCAAAGATTTCTGAGATGATAGAATGGGGATGGATGATGATGGTCATGGAAGAGGGAAAGCTTCATGGGCAAAGATAATCAACTTCAAAATAATAAAAAAAAACTGTCAAAATTACCTCTCAGACATGCTAGTGTTAAATGACCCCTATGAAATCCTCAGGACTGAAATCCGTCCCCAGGACTGAGAACTTTAAGCCCTGGGTGTGTGATGACTGATGATCCAGGGAAGGTAATACTGTAGGCAACAGTTTGAATTGTTTTATACTGACATCACTGACCGATCCGAAGGACGGTTGACACGCACAGAAGCGTAACCAGCTAATACTATAATAAATATGGCAGGTGTATCTTGGGATTTTGACAGAACTACTATTGCAATTATTATTGCAATATACTTAATATTTAGCTCAGTGGGTAGAATACTCGCCTTTCAACCGCAAAGTCATGGGTTCGATCCTGGGCACCGCCAACTCAGCGTATGAGTAGCAGGGCTTGATGCTAGACTCCCGCACCCTGGCTGATACCCACAATAAGCCTCTCTGACTTACTTATACTTAGTATTATTATCATATTTCTCACAAATGTACAAAAATAGCATACAGTAATACAAGTGAATACAGGTGTGCTTGGAAATGCTGAAGACATTTTAAAAAGTGTGTATTCAAGGTCACATTTTGGGAGACATCTCTCGATGTCGTCACACTCACTTCTTTCCCAGTTTCTCCTCTATTCTGACCTTCCAGTCCTCGATCCTCTCTCTGACCAGGGCCTTCAGCGGAGCGATGTACACCACCTGACAATGAGACAATGACAATGACAATGCGTTACAGACAGGAGTTTATGTTCATCAAAGCATTGGTTCCCAAACCTTTCAGGTCCAGACCCAAAAGAGAGACGTTTGCCCATAACTAGTGCAAAAATAGCAGATCTGCTATTTCCACTACTTCTTAAACATTTGTTTTTTGATTTATGTTTTCTTAGATTTCTTTCTTTGAAATATTCATGAAAGTACGTTGAAAAAATAATTGATTTAATTTGTTTTGAATTTGTTGCATTTTTGGGGCATGTTTTTTGAAAATATTAATAAAAAACAATATAAAAAAACGAAATGAAGGAAACCAAAAAGATAAAGGGACCCATACAATGCATACATATGGATCCCGACCCACTGTTTGGGAACCAGTGCATTTAAAGGATCCCCATTAGAGACAGAATGAGCATCTGGTCGTCCTGCAGTAGCCTACTGAACAGAGCCAATAGAAACCAGTACAACCACCATGCTACTTAAACACCTTTCATGCAGTATATGCAGTAGACTGCAGCTTAAAGTGATTCCAAAGAACCACACACACACACACACACACACACACACACACACACACACACACACACCTTGGATGTTGGATACTCATTGAACACGCGGAACATGGCCATCTCAGCGGCAATGGTTTTGCCGGAGCCCGTTGGCGCCCCCAGCAGGACGTTGGTGTCGCTGTGGTAGAGCGTGTGGAAGATCTGGGTCTGGATGGGGTTGAAGTGGGTGAAGGGGTACAGGCTCTCGTACTGCCTGTTGCCCAGCGCTGTGACGGGCAGCGGCTGCAGGTCCAGCAGCTCTGGAGCAAGCACACACACAACCAACATTCAGACACATCCCCTCTCTGTCATCTTAAGCCACGAAGACCTTGAATGTGTCTGTGTCACCTTACAGCTTTGAACCACTTTAACAATTATTTTAAACTCTAGCTGTTGAAAAAGATCGCAGTG
Source organism: Protomyctophum parallelum (assembly GCF_964188405.1). Lineage (NCBI taxonomy): Eukaryota > Metazoa > Chordata > Actinopteri > Myctophiformes > Myctophidae > Protomyctophum > Protomyctophum parallelum. Next base: position 46,388,727 of record NC_139698.1, read on the forward strand.
TGAGCTTGTAGATCTGCATTCTCTTCGGCAGCCAGATGCATCTAATTTTGGGAGTTTGAGCACCACTGCAATAGAAATAGGTTTTTCAGAAAACTGTCAAGACTTAGAAGAATCTGGTCTCAGGTCTAGACCCCAGACCCATTCTTCAAATGCCTTCTAAATAAGTAGTTCTCATAAAAGTGGCACGAAGTGATGCGCTGTGAGCTTGTACATCTGCTACTTTTGAATAGCCAATGCTAAAATGTAAAACGACACAGATGCTTCCCCGGTGTTAATTGGATAATCTATAATCCAGGCAGGGAGTTGTCAAAACATTCCAGCTACAGACCACAAAAAGATACATTCATTTTGGTGTCTTGCCCACATACAAAAATACATCATGAATTTAAGCCCTCTTGAGCTTACAATGTGTCGCGATGCTACGTGTTGTGAGCTTGTGATCTGCCATTATTTATTGATGGATTTCTTTGTTATTTTAAAATATGAAATTAAAAACATGAAACATGACATCTGAAATTAACCTCAAGAAGATTGAGAATCTTGTTGACATTTTTGATTTTATTTTAATCTTTTTGAACATTTAATTAATAGACTCCAAAACTGGCCCATCCTCCAGTGGTCTTTTTGGCATGCCACTCTACAAAAAGTGGTATATAACACTTTTCAAAATGGCATGCCACTCTTCCTCCCATTCTTTGGGAAACACCATCTATATAATAAACACCATCAAATGCAGGGAACTCCCACAACTGTATTCAGAACTCAAGCACATTCCTGTATGGACCATGATCATGGTGTATTTATATGAGCGTGTGTGTCCATGTCACGCTAACCCCTGCTTACTGGAGAATGTCCATGAGAAATGTCAGCGAGGCACTGAATTAAATCAGCAGAGGAGACTTTGACCTAAAGCGGTGGTTGTCAACCCTTTTCAAATCAAGGCTCATTATTTATTTGGCATTTGAGCCAAAGAACACCATTTGATGAGATTTTGTCTCGCAGACCCAAATCACTGAATATTTTGTTGTCGTTTTGCCCACAATTGCATGCTGTATTGACGTGGTACCATAGTTAAGATAAGAGCCAAATGTTCTATCTAATTGTGAAGAATTCTTTTAAATTAAGTAATGTAGAGGTTATTGTTTAACAATACATTAACTCTTTAACTCTAAAAGATCTCATAAGGGTCCGTTTGGTTACCCTCCATCATTTAGCTGAGGACCACCCTGACCGTCACGTTTCAAGCTTGTATTATGATTTATGTGATACTTTTATGGCTTTTGTGTGACGCACACTGATGAACGATACATTCTGTAAACAGTGGCACAAACGCGCTGCGCAGTCCAGATTAGAGGGTAGCACGGGCCCACCGAATACCCCAGAGCCGAACTGAGAACCAAGCTGGTTCGGGCCCAAAATATTGACTTGTCCATCTGGCAGGGTCGGTTCCATTCCAAATTGCCGTGGGTCTCGGACAATGCATTTACCCGTGAGGATTCGAGCTTCAAATATAAACCCTTCAACATAAAAATAGGTTTAACACCTTTTGGTGTTAGCATTATGTTATAGCTATTGGAAAATAGCAGATCTACAAGCTCATAGGTCTGCTATTTTTGAAAAATCGAAGAACGACTGAAGACATGTAGAAGACATTTTTAGAATCTGATCTCAGGTCAAAATGGGTTAAAAAATAGACATGTGTGCTTTGTAATTATTACATTCTAAAATCCATGTTGTCTCTGTTCTACATTAACGCCACGGCCATTTGGAATGAGACGCATGCCAATCCCAACAGTGCGCGCACACACAGTCACACACAGTCACACTGGCTATAATAATGCAGACATGGCACACACAGTCACACTGGCTATAATAATGCAGACATGGCGGCCCTCTTGAGCGACGTGAAGCGCAAAGCAAACTGCAAATCAAAGCGAGCAAGGGAAAGTCAGCTGTGTGGGACAGTTTGGTTGTGATTGTTGACGGCTCCGTTAACAATGTCGGAGCTGCTTTATGCTATAGACAAGCGGTCTCATGTCATGCTGACAATAAGCATAAATATAGCATCGGACACACTATGGGTCCAAAAATATTTAAGATCAGATCCAATTTCAACCAGCTCCGTTTCGGGACCGGTTCCAATTTTATGGACCCGTGTCCAGCAGCTATGTGTGAGCCTGATTCAGAGCCCACATGGAGGGGGGGATTGTGGCGGGAGAGAGATGGTGCTGAAAGACGCATGAATAGGATTATATATCTATAATCTGACTTATAGTTAATTATGAGAAGGCGGGATAGTTTGTAGCTATTTGTCAGCTATTAATCTCCATTAGTGACAAAACTCTCCAAGTCTGGTGAGTGATGGATTTTTAATGACTGTCAATGTCATTATCGTTCATAAAATCCCAACGAGCATGTCCACAACTATTAGTTGTCGTAATAAATTTAGTTGTGGTGTGACATCCATTTGAGTTTTAACGACTTTTTAAAACGACATATTTACAGTCGTCCTCATGCTTGCTGTGAATGGCCATTAATACTTTACTTAAAATGACCATTTTCAAGTATCTTCATATAATTGGTCCTCACTAATGCTCATTGTAAGACGGCACAATTTGCATCTAATCACTCTGGTCCTTTTTCCACCAAAATACATTTGGTGTGTGTGTGTGTGTGTGTGTGTGTGTGTACCGGTGTGAGGAGGGTGTCTCTCAGGTAGTATGAGGTGCTGGAAGTTGATGATGCAGACAGCCTCGGCTCCCAGCCAGCGGTCTGACACCGCCCTGATGTAGTACTGGGAGGGAAGAGGCTCGAAGATGGGGATGGTGAACACGATGTGCAGGGGCTCTTCTGTCACCACCTGGAGGGAGGGGGGGCACACACACACACACACACACACACACACACACACACACACACACACACACACACACACACACACACACACACACACACACACACACACACACACACACACAGTAACATCATTCGTGTTAATTTAACTCTGATGATGTAATAAATGCAACCAAATGGTCCCGTACATTTAACCTCAACATCACCATGTGCTGTTCTTGCTTGCTGTTAAGTCTCTCTGGACAAAGAGCGTCTGCTAAATGCCTAAATTGTAAATTGTATGACGACTATGCAAAATAAATTGCGATTATCTAAAGAAAATTGCGATTAGACGATGGTGTAATAATGATGACAGGCCTAGGCATGAGAGGGGCAGGGGGAGGCTCACCTGTTTCTTCTGCAGGAGGAAGTACTCAGAGTGGTAGATGTGGTCGTTGATGGGGTCCTCCACCCACAGCCACCAGGGCTCTGCCACTGATCCATGCACCTGGACAGACACACAGACACAGACACACACACACACACACACACACACACACACACAGACACACACACACACACACACACACACACACACACACACACACACACACACACACAACTCACTTAGCTATACTGTAGGTAGGAGAGACGGCTCAGAATGGGTGATAAAAGTGCAACATTTTGTTTGGTGTGTACTTAGATAGTATTTTAGACAGACTTATAGCTCGTTACGTAGACAGCACTAGAATTGCATTTTATTTAGCCATAGCACTTATATAGTACACAACTACACATGTATATTGTATAATATATAATATAGTATAGTATGTATAGTTGACATAGATACTCCACTGTTACGTTCTTAGCTTATACACGATTAATGATAACTACTTTTTATATATGTGACAGGGTAGGTTCTTAACCACTGAACCCCAAGACATGGTAGGTTCTTAACCACTGAACCCCCAGACAGGGTAGATTCTTAACCACTGAACCCCCAGACAGGGTAGGTTCTTAACCACTGAACCCCCAGACAGGGTAGGTTCTTAACCTCTGAACCCCCAGACAGGGTAGGTTCTTAACCACTGAACCCCAAGACAGGGTAGGTTCTTAACCTCTGAACCCCCAGACAGGGTAGGTTCTTAACCACTGAACCCCCAGACAGGGTAGATTCTTAACCACTGAACCCCCAGACAGGGTAGGTTCTTAACCTCTGAACCCCAAGACAGGGTAGGTTCTTAACCACTGAACCCCCAGACAGGGTAGGTTCTTAACCACTGAACCCCAAGACAGGGTAGGTTCTTAACCACTGAACCCCCAGACAGGGTAGGTTCTTAACCTCTGAACCCCCAGACAGGGTAGGTTCTTAACCACTGAACCCCCAGACAGGGTAGGTTCTTAACCACTGAACCCCCAGACAGGGTAGGTTCTTAACCACTGAACCCCCAGACAGGGTAGGTTCTTAACCACTGAACCCCCAGACAGGGTAGGTTCTTAACCACTGAACCCCCAGACAGGGTAGGTTCTTAACCTCTGAACCCCCAGACAGGGTAGGTTCTTAACCACTGAACCCCCAGACAGGGTAGGTTCTTAACCACTGAACCCCCAGACAGGGTAGGTTCTTAACCACTGAACCCCCAGACAGGGTAGGTTCTTAACCACTGAACCCCCAGACAGGGTAGGTTCTTAACCACTGCGTCACTCGCGTGCCGCAATTTTATACTGTATATATAGATCTACCACGTTTCGAGCTTGTGGATCTTCTACTTTTGATGTTTTGTGTGACACTGTTGTAGTATGTAAGTAACAGTATGATATAGGGCATTTTAAATATGGAGATAGGTTTCTGCCTGACATTGCCGATATATTGCAATGATAATATCTGGCTGTCACAGTCCCAAGGCACACCTTGGACCTGTCTCATGCAAACCCCCCATCCACCCCGCCCCCCACCGCCCCCCCAGCTGCACGCCCGGCCGGTACCACAGCTTATAGCTTCCTGCTGCCGTGGAAAGAACGGATGGTTGAACGCCGCGGAAGACAGGTTTATGAGACGTGGAGAGAGAGAGAGAGGGAAAGACACTGGAGCTTCCGCAGATAAACACACCAACGCCACCCACTATATCATCTTCTAAACAGGTCTGTCTGTGGCTTTTTGGCACAGAGGCCACAGAGCAAAGGGCCACTATTGTACATAAAACCGCAAAATCGCAGTCAGACAGACAGACAGACAGACAGACAGACAGCTTGGGAAAAAGACCATGAGTGGAATAAGAAAGCCATGAAAAAAAAGGAAATGGAAAAAAGCAAAAAAGCAAAGAGAAATGCCAACAACAATCTGCTTCCTTTTTTAAAATGAGTCATGATGGTGTTGGCGAGGGCGGAAGCTTATGTGTCTTTACATGTGTCCTGGCTAGGCCCTGCGCGCCGCACAGACATATGCAACCCGGATCAGGGCTAAGCTGAGGGGGTGTTCCATTACCACTCTCCCATGAACGGAGCATGCATCGCTAATCGGACACAAACATTCATCTTCATATTGGGCCCCGCTACAATGAGCCTCCTATTCCCCTCGGATCCCACGGAAAACTGGTGGTAAAGCACCACCCCCACCTTCGGTTGATTCCTCTGGCCGACCGAGGTGGGACAGGTTGGCGTTCCACGAGGATGCTTGTCTTCGTCTTTGTCTCAACTGGGAGTGTGAATAGCTTATAGGTTTTGATGGTTCTCTTAACGATGTGGCCCATTGGACGTCATATTGACAATGTCCCAACCAAATATGGACGAGTTGTGGGCCGTGTGGAGAGGAGATTATGAATTCGGAAAACGCAAGCGAAATTTAGTGCCAATCAGTGGTTTTCGCGAGATTAGCTGCTGACAGAGACAGACAGACACACACAGACAGTCTTCTAGGCAGTTCAGTCCCTAGGCGCCACGCCATTAAAAAGTATACAAATCTCTTTCAATAGCCTGTGCCGGCGCTCGAGGGCGAACAGCAGAGACAGTGTTAACACGTTCAGAAGTAAAGGGCTGGGGGGGCTGGGTACTTTGAGCGTGTGTTGTGTCAGAACCTCCAGAGGTTGTGCAGTGGGATTCACACATCATCTCATTAAGCCTGACTTACACTTAGTTGCACTCGGGTGTAACACACCCGGTGAAAATAGCCGCTCTACAAGCTCAGTGCGAGACAGCTCTCTTATAATGTTAATGTCAATGGGTTCCTCATATCCTATTATCATAGCATTTCACGTGTGGAGTTTATTTTTTTCATCACCAGGCTGCAGCCTGTACTGTAGCCTATATTTTCGTTCGCTCGCGCTGATGAAACACCAAGGGATTTTAATGCCAACATTCAACACAAGATGTAAAACTATTAAACTAACCCAGGTAATGTTGGCCTAATGCGTTACTCTGTCTAAGTGTAAATAAAGTTACAAAATATTAGCCTGATGAGTGATGACCGTGTTGGAAACAGCCTTGGACGATCGACTCATCAGGCTAATCCTTTTTTTTTATCATCCTTTCCTTGTTGATATATTATGCCAATATGCCATTTAGGTCGAAATCATGATATAACTTTATGTTGTGATAATAAGCAGCAGTAGCCTCAGTCAACTACATGTCTTCCGTTCCGTGTGCAATGCACTGCCGCCGTCCACCACCACCACCACCACCACCACATGCGCTGTGGGATGAAATAAAGTCATCATCGGTGCCTGTGATATGAACGGGTCCAATTTTTGACGGGTGGGGCGGATCTGGTTTCGAGTTTTATATAAATCACGGGTAACGGGCGGGTTGCAGAACTGGTGATTGACGGGCGGGGCGGGTGTGGGTATCGAAAATTGGACCTGTGCAGGACTCTGCAACAAAGTACTGCAACACAACTACTGCACACAACTACATCTGTGTCTGTGCCTGCCGCAGGAAAAGCACAGTCCTGCATGCTGACTGGCGACAAGATGACACGCTGTAACACGAGTAACACGCTGTAACACGAGTAACACGCTGTAACACGAGTAACGCGCTGTAACACGCTGAATGGGTAGAGAACCCGCCTCTCGATTTCTGGTTCCGGAAATGTGTCGAGGTGTCCCCGAGCAAGACAATTACTGTCCTGTCCCCCCGAAAACAGAATTTCATTATTATTATTATTACAATTAAAAGCACATTCTATGTAATGCAGCATGCCCGTGTGACCTGGTTGCCCCATTACCTGGTCGCTCCACTTGAAGTCGTGTGTGATGACGAGGCGCACGCGGAGCACGGTGCGCGTGATTGGCTGGATGGTGGCCTCCATGGTGATGGAGGGAATCTGGTGGACGCACTGCTTCACCTTCAGGCCAATGTTCACGTGGTGCAGCATGTGACCTGCAAGGAAACACACACAACATGTCACCCTTTCACCACCACCACCCTAAAACACTGCTTCACCTTCAGGCCAAGTCCACTAAATATGCAGTTGGTTTTGTCGACAAAAGTGTATTTTGTCAGGCGGTATTTTTCTAATATTTTTAATTATTTCTTCTGTTCTGTTCTGTAAAGTGACTTTGAGTAGCTTGAAAAGCGCTATATAAACTGTATGTATTATTGATGGTTTCCTCACCGATCTCGTCTCCTCTCATCTCCTTCAGCTTGTCCAGGCTGAGCTTGCGTTCCTCCAGGCGGGCCAGCACGGTGTGAGGCAGGCAGGAGAACTGACGCAGCGGGTGAGCGAAGCCCCACAGCCGCTTGTCGATCACCTTGCAGAGCGTGAGCAGGCGGTACGTCATGGCTGGCCAGCGCTTCCGCAGGGCGATCTCAAACAGGGCCCTGACGATACGAGCCGCGTTCTGGGGGGGGGGGGGGAGCCGAGCGAACACACACACACACACACACACACACACACACACACACACACACACACACACACACACACACACACACACACACACACACACACACACACACACACACACACACACACACACACACACACACACACACACACACACACACACACACACACACACACACACACACACACACACACACTCTTTAGTCCATTGCATGCTGTTTGTGAATAAGCTAAGAGAGACCCACGACTGGGCTGTTTGTGAAACAAGCTTCTAAATATCTGAAACCCTTTAATTGTCCCCAGATAAATGATCGACAGTGACAAAACAAATGGATCTGTAACTCTGAGCCATATGGGTCCATTTGGTTACATTTGTACACTCTCTTGAGGTAATTTAGCACTTTACACAGTGTAGACTGGGGTGGGTCTCGGAGGTAAAAGGGGTGACAGACATCAAACCGAGGGTTGTTAAATTGAAAAAGGTTGAGAATAACTGCTTTTTAGAGGGTCTGACCTTTTGGAAGATGGAGAACTCTCCACCTCGACAGAACTTGAGAGTGGGAAATGACACAGGCAAACATTCACGCTACAGTGAAAGTCACATCGGCAATTGAATGGTGCGTCAAGCGGCGAGACGCGGCAATTAATCACGATCTGATCAAGAGGCCGCGCGGCTGTGCTCCGACAGCCTGGTCAGACGCAGCTGTGCACTGATGGATTGCTCGTGTCTGTCTTGAGGGATGGGTCAAGGGGAGGTGGGCGCCGATAGGCAGCGGTCAAGTCTGTCTGGGCCGTGATTGATCTGGTCAGGTGCTAACGGGATCTGATTGAGTAGCAAGGTGCGAAAAAGTTGAGTTGTTAAAAGTCTGGCGGCGGCGTTCTGATTGAAAGCTGCGAGAGGGGAAGGGCTGCACTCTGTGATGGACCGGGTTCTTCACATCACTGGCTCTCACCATGGGGTCTGGGGACCCCCCAGGGGTCCTTGAGGGGGTTCCAGGGGGACCACTCCACAGCTAAGTGATAGTTAGGAACCGAATGGACCCTTACAGGTCTATAACGCTGAGAGTGTGTGTGTGAGAGAGAGAGAGAGAGAGAGAGAGAGAGAGAGAGAGAGAGAGAGAGAGAGAGAGAGAGAGCCACTGTTTACAATCACCGGGCAACGACATACTTTTATAAATTATATAATAACCTTTATAAATCAGGAATAAATGGGTTTCAATTCACATTGTGACAGACCAACCCACGATTACCCACCTCTCTCACCCCGAGGACAGTTGAAGCACACTGCCCACTGATCAGTGCACAACCACCTGCCTGGCTTGTGGAAAAGGTTTGGTGAAGAAGTCATGGCGACTGTGAGCATTAAAGAAAAATACTGCCGCAGTGATAATGATCATTTATTAATTAAGTAATGAAAGTATGCCTACTAGTTGCCCACGTATGTACCTTGTACACACCCACTTTCTGAAAGAAAAGCGGCTTCAAAATCATTTTAGCTTGCTAAATGGCCTATAATGCATATCAAACTAGGGGTTCCTTGAAATGACAAAGGGTTGAGAGCCACTGCTCCTGACACCCAGCTCTGGAGGAAGGCACCTGTTAGAGGCCTGATGGAAGGCCAACAGGCCCAAACGTCAATCAAAAATACTTTCTTTTTTTTAAATCACTGCACGGTGGAGCCATAAAGTCTGCAACACTTTCTTCCTACTCTTTAATTAAGCCCGATGTTCAACAGAATAATCAACACGCCCACGTGGACAATAACCGCATCAACAGCAGAGAGCTCTCCCATTTCCCACGTCGCCATCGTATCCCCTAACCTCTGGGATAAAATGGGTTTCAAACCCTGCTGCTGTTTAGGTTGAGTGTATGTGTCTTAAAAAAAGAAGGTTTTTGATGCCGTTAAATGTTTAGCTGACCTCTGGAGCCCTCTGCTCTGCTGGGCCATAATAACGTCGGCTCTCTGGGCCATTGAGTGCGAGAGCTGCAGAACTGCTCAATCCCACATTTGCTAAACCCATTGCTCTAGCAGTATGTATGTATAGTGTGTGTGTGTATATATATATATATATATATATATATATATATATATATAGTGTGTGTATGTGTGCTTGCGTGCATGTGTGTCTGTGCGTGGGTGTTTATGGATGCGTGCATGCATCCACTGTTGCATGCAACCCCCCCCCCCCCCCCCCCATAATGTGCACATGTGTGCGAGTAGGAGGGTGGGTGTGTACAGTACACATGCGTGTGAGAGAGGAGTGACAGAGAGACAGATGCTTTGTCCCGGGCGGCAGTAGGTTGGCAGTGTGGGTGTTTGGCAATGCGAGCGAGGCCTTTGTGTCCCGCAGTCTGATTGGAACATCAGATGTCCAGTACGGAGGAGGCCATCGCAGGCTCAACATCTGAAATGGGGCGAATTAGGAGCAAAGAGGGAATCTGCCTGAGCTATTCCAACTATTTGACCACATGGTGCTGGTTACTGCATGCGGGACATCTTGGATAGATGGCTTCAGCAGAGGGATGAGAGGAGCCAAGGAGAGTGAAAATGAGAAAAGAAAAGTGTGTGTGTGTGTGTGTGTGTGTGTGTGTGTGTTTTGAGATGGAGGATGGGGGGGGTTAGATTACAGGCTATCAGTCACTGTGAAATATGTAAGGGAGAACATATTAATTTCCACAGAGAACCGTTGATTTTTTTCCCGCAGAGGATAAAGCTGCGATGATGCCCGCTCTCCGATCTACTGTGGCATTTCACCAAGCCCCCTTAATGCCGTCAAACAATGGTGGCCGCTGATAAAACAAGTAAACACATCTATTGTTCCACGTGATATGATAACTTGGGACATGCCCGCAGATCTGAGCAGGCTTTCTCGTCCAGGAATGTGACTGAATATCGTGGCTGCGGATTGCAGACAGAAACGTGTGTATCTCAACATATCAGCTTTTCTATTTTGTAAATTAATGCCATACTTTGTTACTTCGTCATACAAGAGTGTCGCATAAAAGTAGTGAAAATAGCAGATCTGCTGTGAGTTTGTAGATCAGCTGTTTTCACTATTTTCTATACATGATTTTAAATTAATAATAAAAAATAAAGGTTATGATGGCGATCAGAGATCACAGTTGGGATCAGACTGTTCTCTGAGCAAGACACTTGACCCCACAAAGCTCCCAGAGCTCCACAACCAACCTTTCCTCACTCTATAGGATGGTACAATGCAGAGGATACATTTCACATAATACTGTATGTGAAATCTATGTGAAATGTTTCTTGTCACTGTACATTTGCGCATAATAGGCGTGACAAAAAAAGCACACACAAAGGGTGGGGGGTCTGGGGACCAAATTATCACTATAGTTTGGCACCGCTAAAGCCTGGAGCCTCTTCTTAAAGTTTGTTTTGGAAGCCAGGATGGCCTTCCAGGTTAAACAAGCGGGGATGGTACGTACATAACAGGTTCATTCTGAGAGTGTTAGAATGAGAAACAGGGGAGAGATTCAAAGGCATGATTGATAGACGACAGTGTGTCTGCTGTCGACAGTTACTGCGGCCTGGAACACATCAGAACCACCAGCAGGTGTTTCTTGTTCAACACGGTGGACATTCAGTCAGTCGGAGACAGTGATGCACAGGCCCACCGATGACAGGTAAGCCACGCTGTGTCAATGAGAGGGTAGGGTTTAAATACAGTAGCACAGGGAACTGGTTAATGGCAACAATTAGTTCTTCTATGGAATGGGGCAGGAATTGTGGGAAAAGAGGATAGTAATCGGAGGTGTAAATAAATAAAATAAGATCAGTTCAGAATCAGAATTAGCTTTGTTGTCAAATCACAGATTTAAAAGTTTAAAATAAATCGTGTTAAGTGAGGGGCACTCAGTGAGGGGTAAGGTCTTTCTCTCTAGAGGTTACTCAACTCGGTGAAACTCCTGCCACACTGATCGCAGCGGTATGGCTTTTCTCCAGTGTGCACACGCTGGTGCATCTTCAGGCGGCTGTTTCAGACGCTGAAACATATGCCACACTGTTAACAGTGGTAGGGTTTTTCTCCAGTGTGCATGCTGGTTCGTAATCAGATGATGGGACTGACGGAAACTATTGTCACAATGTTTACAGTGCCCACAGTACCCTGAAGAAGGCATCCTGTTTGCCGAAATGTCGGTTAAATCAAAGTTTCTAGCATCGTGACTACGAGCTGTGCGGCCTCTTTTCTTTCTTGGTTCAAGTTTCGTCTCCTGCGGTCAGCACCTCCCCACTACTGGTGTGCGCTCCTACCTCTTTGTTTGTACAATGTTTACAGTGAAAAGATGTTTCTCTTTTCTCCAGTGTGGACACGCTGGTGCGTCTTCAGCTTACTGAAACTCTCGTCACACTGCTTAGAGATGTGGGTTTTCTTTCCTGTGCACGACGACCGCTGATGCATCTTTATGTCCCTGGTTGAGCCAAAGGCTTGGCAACCTGTCAGCGACAGTGAGATCTTGGGCTAATATTGGGGTCACACTCCCTCCAGGACAGGTAATCTATCATGGCTGCTGCTATTCATGGACTGTGATGGGGATGAGGGTTGACTCTGGGTGGATATGTCCTTATAATACTCTCTGTGAGTCTTCACTCGTCTGGAAACTATCTCAGGACTCCTCGGGTAATGATTTGAACCTATGAAGATAAAACTAAACCGTAGGCTCAACAGGAGCTATGGCCTGACCTCGCAGACCCTTGCCATGCATGTCTAGGAGTGCTGATTTGTAGTTTTTTGTGTGCTTTCTCCAGGACCTGCTAAATTAAACTTTTTCCAGGACTGTAAAATGTTTTTTTTATCATTTCAAAATATTATTTCCAGGAATTTCATGACCGTGGGAACCGTGTTATTAAAGCAAAAATACAATCTCATGACTGACGATTTTTGCGGACAACAATTTGTTAAATTATGCTGTTTTAGTAACAGTGAATAAATCACAGATTTGAGGCTTTCAACTTTTGCTGTTATATGAAATGCCATATAATACATGCGGCTGATTAGGGAATAGTTGTGTTTATCTTCGGCAGCCTAGGACACGTACACAGTTTGGTTGTAACTAAGAGGCTTCCAGCAACTTGGGATGCCAAAACATTCTGTGCAATCTCTTCCACTATCAGTAGCCGCCAAATATGTCGAAGATGCTGTTACTTGTACCCCTGAAGGGTGTGTGGGTATTTGTCCGGGATTTGCTGATTGCACTCTGTACAGCACCGTGTGAATATTTGTGTCCTTTTATTGTATCTCTTATGTGGACATAAATAAATGATTAAAATGTGTGTGTATGTGTGTGTGTGTGTGTGTGCACGGCTGCACGCGCGTGTGTTTTTACATAGATTGTGCATTACATTCACCCATTCACACGCACATTCATAAGCCGGTGGCGGAGGAAACCATGCAAGGCACCCCAATTAGGGGTTCAGTGTCTAGCTCAAAGACAGCCTGAAATCGAACCGGGAACCTTCCGAATCCCAAGCGGCCGCTCTACCTCCTGAGCCACTGTGTGCGTGCGTTCATGTGTGTGTGTGTACCTGTGCCACGTAGGAGAGGTCAGAGATGAGGGAGAAGCTGTCCACCTCTCCTCGTCCGATGTAGGTCTGCAGCAGGATGTTGATCTTTCCGTAGCCATTCTCCACTCCGCCCGCCGCCGGAAGCTCACAGTAGTTAGACAGCATCTGTTCCAGCTCCTCCATCTCTTCATCACGCACCTGCACACACACACGCACGCACGCACACATGCACGTACACGCACGCACGTCAAAGATAGGTAGGGCGGGACACACAAACAAAACAAACACGATAATTGTATTTTTTTACTGCCATTTGTTTTACAGGGAGTGAATACGGTATTAAAAGCTCCAACAACGAGCAGGTCGCAAATAACAACCGCCTCTTCTAACAATAACCAGGGGTATTGCATGTACGTGCAAATACTGTAAAAACGCTGGTCCCCAATAAAGGCTGGGTTAAAAAAGGAAAAAACTTTCATAATCAGAATCACAGCTCTGCTGTTCCGAGTTTCACTTTTCAAGAGAAAACAGCGTTCTGGCTCACATGCTAGATTTTGCGGTCGCTCTAATGTCACTGTTGTGCTTCAATGCAAAACAGCCCATGGGACATCTGTGCTAAAACTGTCTGCTGCCTCTTTCCTAAGAGTTAGTCGTTTTTTTATTGTCAGAACACAGATCTTTGAAGCACATGTATTTGGGAAATGTCACGTGTAAAACTCTCTCCATGTGTGATGTGCACAGTACACTACTCGTCAATTCCAGTGCTTTGGCCTTCATACTGTTAAAGGAGCAGTTCACCCGATTTTTTTTTTTAATCAATTACACACCTTATGAAGCCTTGATATTTTTTGTCTCATTCCTAAGCCAATAATTCAGTGGTTTTCAACTAGTGATGCAACCAATATTCGGCAGATATTCGGCCTATTCCTTTCCTCCGGTCATCAAATTATTGATTGATTGATTGAATACTTTATTAACAGTTTACAACAAAAGCACAGAAGAATACAGTTAAATGCAAATATAATGCTAAAAGGACTGAAGAACCAAGAAAGTACTACGGTTCGTTTCCATTGGGTTCCTGAGTATTCAATTCATAGAAACATTTAGTGACAGACAAATATACAATACTATGCATGAACATCATATAAACGAGTACTAATCAAAAATAAAAACATACTGTAAGTACAGTAAACAGTTTATTGGCTTAGGAATGTGACAAAAACTAAACACATTCAGGGCTTCATGGGGCGTGGAATTGATAGAAAATAGTTACAAATAGTTTAAAAAAAAAGACTATCGTATAGTAACCATATGAAACCTAGAAGTCCCTATCCTGGATACGTCATAATAATATCGAAAAGCATACAGTGAAAATAAGCAAACATTTGCAGAAAATAGCCGATCTGCAACTTCACAATATGTCGTTGGTGTAGAGAGGGCCGTCCTGTAGTGCTGGCAGTGCACTGAATGCATGCGCGTTCATTCACACAAAAAGTGTCGTTCTTGATTGTGTTACACGCAAATCACATGGGGCCTTTTGATTCGTTGTGTTTGATTCAGCACTGCCGATGTACAATGTACAATGTACAACATCGGCTATTTTCGCTGTAATAAGATGACGAGGCCCTCTGAAGTCTGAACACAGCTCACCTTGACCTGCTCAAACTCCTCTGCCTTGGACACGATGCTGAGGATATCGGCCTCGTTCCTCTGGGAGTTGAACAGCTCGTTGAACGTCTGCGTGGCAAGGCAAGGCAAGGCATGTTTATTTGTGTAGCACATTTCAACAACAACAACAAGGCAATGGGCTCTATGCACAGATGCCATTTTGGGAAGAACTTGGGCCCCTTCCCTACTACCTTCACAGGTGTTACCGATGATACTAATAAATTACACTCTGTTCCATTCTGGTCAAACAGAGACAGGGTGCTGTGCTATTGTGCATGTTGGCTCACTGGAAACACACTGCTACACCAGTGGGTCTCAAAGTGTCCTTGAGTAGGTTCCAAATGGCCCCTTACGGGTGTGTAACAAATGAGTGTACAAATGGAACGAAATGGACACGTAAGGGTCCAATTGGTTCCATTTGTAGGGGGTCCTTGAAATTAAATAGTTTGAGAGAACCACTGCACACTAAATGAAACAGAGCCTTAATTAGTATCATGGGTAACACCTGAGAAGGACGTAGAGAAGCAGCCGAAAGTAGGAATAGTTATTCTGTGCATATTATTCTGAGCCCATTCAGAGTGCAGTAACTTAGATTCCTAAAAGAGAAAGACAGGTCGATATTTCGTGTCACAATTATTGCGGCCAAAATGATTCCAATTATTACAATAATCAAAATATACGTAATACTCTTAAAATGCTACTTTTGTACAATGCAGCATCTATATTCTGTGGGAAACATAAGCTAATCTACAAGCTTGTAGATCCGCTATTTTTTGGCAAAGAGATACAGAACATCACAATAAACGATAAGGATTATTATCCGATCCCTGCTATCTGCAGTCATTACTTAAAGTCAGTGGTTTATATTACGCCCGTGTCCCGAGTTATCACATCACATGGAACAATAAATGCCTTACAGAAAGCATTCATGATTACGGCAACAAGACACAGAATGCAAAATGACCTTATGAGGCCATCGCCATGGCAGCAACGCCGAGGCCAACTAAACAATGCTGCAGTAGTAGATAAAAGAACAAGAGTGTATGAGATGTGTGCCTTTTGAAAAAGAAGTATAGTCTGGTGTGGTTATCTATCCTAACACATCATAATCTGAAGGAGTGGGCTGTAAACAACAAGCACTCTACTAAGGTACTGTTGGCACAGCAAAGCATCCATTTGTTAAAGTGTAGCTGTTCAGTGGAGATATACTATGTTGTTGTATTACAGTATATCCTACTATAGATCACTGGTTCACACAGTGAGTCGGGAGCCGTTTGCAGGTCGCAGACAAACCTTTATGGGTCCCTTTCTTTTTTTGTTTCCTACATTTAGTTTTTAGTTGGTTGAAAACATTTTCAAAAAACATTGATTTCAAAGAAATTCCATAAATAAATCCATAAAAAAGTAGTAGTAGTAGAAGTAGTAGTAGTGAAAATAGACGATCTACAAGCTCACAACATGGCGCGAAGCGTCGCAAGCATGTAGATCTGCTATTTTCACTGGGTCCCGCGGAGACATGAAATATATCTTTTGGGTCACAGGCTAAAACGTTTTAACCTGACTCTCTCTCAAGCAGAAACGATACATTTGCATTGTGGCAGCGCTTCAATACGTCATCAGTATCGCGTTGATCCGCATACGGCCACATATCTCTCATCACATCGTCTCTGCCCGAGAGGGACCAGATGGGCAGATGGGAGCAGGAGGAGGAACTCGCTGCTGCCACCAGCTGGCGGAGTCAGGTTAAAAACGTTTGGGAGTGCTTTAGTTCACTGGTTCCCAAACTGGGGGTCAGGACCCCCAGGCTGGGTCCCCAAATTATTGTGGGGGGTCCCCAGAAGATAAGTTTAATGTGCAACTGTATTTCCTCACTCCAACAAGTGTATACACGGTATCTGCACAACTCTAAAGTAACAATTTAATTACTTTCAAGACCTTTTAAATACCAATTGCAAATAGGATAAATTGTCAAATATGACATAATATTGTTGGGTTGTGTTGCATTGTACCAGAGCTGAATTTTGTACCACCAAACATTTGAATTAGGCTACAAAAAGAAAGAAAGAGGGAAACATTGTGAAAATAGCTGATCTACAAGCTCAGAACGCCTTTTCTGAGCTTTCCCTTGGGGGGGGGGGGGGTCCTTAGTTCAAATAGGATTATTTTGGGGGGGTCGTGGTGATGTAGCAGTGATGTAGTACCTCTATAGTGTTGTACTTGATGTAGAAGTGGCTAGCGGTGCGGCCCAGGTCTGTGGAGGAGAAGTATCCGGTGCGTTCCTCATAGCGGATCATCCGGGCCTTGTCCAGCTTCCTGGCAGCCTGCACCACCAGGTCCCTGCGGTACAGCTCCAAGCCGGGGTCCATCTGGAACACGCACCAAGGATTTAGACTTCCAGCTTTCAGCAGTTTTTACTTTAATACAGCAAAGTGTCTTGTCCTTGTTTGTACTTTGCTTCTTTTTTTCTCTCTTTCTCTCTCTCGCGCTCTCTCTCTCTCTCTCTCTCTCTCTCTATTTTGACTGTATTCAATCTTTTATTTGTTTTGTAAAGTTATTTTCTCGCTTGTTGCATTAACTATGGAAATGTAACGTGTTAAGACTAAACTAAACTTCATTTAGAAGTTTAGTTTTTTTCTACACACACACAGACACACACAGACACAGACACAGACACAGACACACACACACACACACACACACACACACACACACACACACACACACACACACACACACACACACACACACACACACACACACACACACACGAGAAGGAGTCCTACCTGGTAGGCATTGTGGTTGAGGCCGTAGACCAGGGGGTTGGCCCTCATGCGCACGTACAGGTAGGTGTAACTCAGCCACTTCACTGCCTCTTCCACGTTGGTGACGGTCCCCAGAGCAACCTGGACAGACAGCAGGGAGGAGACATTACATTGGTGACGGTCCCCAGAGCAACCTGGACAGACAGCAGGGAGGAGACATTAGACAATACATTGGTGACGGTCCCCAGAGCAACCTGGACGGACAGCAGGGAGGAGACATTACATTGGTGACGGTGCCCAGAGCAACCTGGACAGACAGCAGGGAGGAGACATTACATTGGTGACGGTCCCCAGAGCAACCTGGACAGACAGCAGGGAGGAGACATTACATTGGTGACGGTCCCCAGAGCAACCTGGACAGACAGCAGGGAGGAGACATTACATTGGTGACGGTCCCCAGAGCAACCTGGACAAGACAGCAGGGAGGAGACATTACATTGGTGACGGTCCCCAGAGCAACCTGGACAAGACAGCAGGGAGGAGACATTACATTGGTGACGGTCCCCAGAGCAAACTTTTTCATGTAAAGGACCCCCAAATTGACACTTATTAGCCCGTGGACCCCTATTTGAAAAGATATGCCAGGGACCATTTAATGGCCTTTCCATCTCTAGGACCCCACTTTATATTGTACGTAAAATCAATGTTCATTTAACTCTGAGAGGGTACACAAGGTTCCATTCTTCCATTTAATGTTTTAAAAATGTATAACATTGTTTGGAAAGAGCAGATCTACAAGCTCACAACGCGTCGCATCGTTGTGAGCGTGTACATAGTACATAAGTATAAATAGGGCTGAAGTGGTTAATGTATGTTTTGGAAAAAAAAATTCAAAATCTACAAAGTAACTATAGTAAAATATGGATATCAAATAGTAAAAGTAACATATTTGCCTCTGAGTTGTAGTGGAGTATTGGAAATTGGAAATGCCTCAAAAGTGTACAGTACAGTACGGTACTTGAGTGCATGTACTTAGTTGCTTTCCACCACTGACAACCAGTCTCTGCTACCATCTTGTGGACAGTTGAGGAAATGCAAGCTACTTCACTTGAAATCCCACAAGAGGAATAAAGGAATTGTTGTGAATATCATGATGGAAGTATGCATACAGTGTCATGGAAAAAGATTTTTCCTTCATTGCATATTTAATGTTGCTGTTAATAGATAACTCCACGATACATTTTTATTATATACTGAATATTTCCTATTGGAAAACTACATCATTATGTTTATTATGTGTGGAATGATGTCAGTGTGAAAACAAATATTTATTTTTTAATCCTAGTTTTACATTTCCAATGCACCTGTCACATACCTTTGTCAAAATGAATCTGAGAGCAAACCACCAATTCATCAACGGTATTAAAAACAACAAAAGGGTTTTAGGGTTTAATCAATTCTAGTGGTGACTGGCTCTGTAATCACAGATCTCTGTAATCATTAGGAGAAAAAGAAGCTCTCAGCTTAGGGTGTCATGTCGCCTGATGTACAACATCATCTCCCTGTCTGCTGGCCTCCGTCCAAACAACGCCTCACAGTAGTTGAGCTGTAGAGCATCGGTGAAAGCTACGCTCAGCCGCAAATTCACTTTGGGCAGGAGAGGCTGGCAGATTGCTGACGTGCAAAAAGCCATTTTGTTTTGCAAAAAGCCATTGCTTGTTGGTGCCTCGCGTCGAAAATAGCCGACAATCTACAAGCTCACAACTTAGTCACGATGCGACGCACTGTGAGCTTGTATATAGGCTATTTTCTGCCCGGAACACATCACACATCATTATGTAAGCCCATGAGAATCGGGCCATGTGGATCATGCCAGGAGCCTACAGTATCTACTGTTTCCTTAGTGTGAGGCAGCTTGATGTACAAGTACCTCGGATATGACTCTAGACCTACCACCTGTCCTCTTGACCCTGTCCCGTCTCCAATCTTCCAGACCATCGCACCTGATCTGCTCCCCTTCATCACCTCCATCATCAACACCTCAGTAACCTCAGGCTGCGTCCCATCTGCCCTCAAATCAGCCAGAGTAACACCACTCCTCAATGTGATGTATTCCCATGCTTTTTTGTTCTTGCTTAATGTAAGTCGCTCTGGATTAAGAGCGTCTGCTAAATGCCTAAATTGTAATTGTAAATTGACGGCAGTATGTCGCAGGAGCGACACCCTCTCTGCACTGTAGTTCACTCCCACTCCTAGATCAGGAAATGTGGCTCGTTTGCCCAGGCTTTTCTTTTTCTTGTGAAAACGAAATTCCCTTCTCCTTAGATTAGAGGCCAGCCAATTATGACAATCTCGCCACTCCACCTAGAAAGTCTGATCATTGATCAGCTCTCCTAGCTGATACAAAATAAAAAAAAGAATTAAGTGGCATTTCGTCCTCGGAATTTCACACACACTGATGGCAGAAGAAACCATGCAAGGCACCAACCTGCTCATCGGAAGGCGTTCAGTGTCTTGCTCAAGGACACTTTGAGGCACTGCCACCTGAGCCACTAGCGCCAATCGAACCCTTGATGCCGAGTGCGAAGCAGGGAGGCATCGGGCACTCAAGTCCTCGTGAGTCCCGATCTCCGGGTGGACACTTGAACCACAAAGCCATTAGGCTACTGACGTCACCATACGACAAAGTGTAAATCAGACTTAACATCCTCTAAAGCCCACACTGACTTACTACCCGTCTGTAAGTGTGTTCCTTTAACTGGCAATAATGCAAATAAACAAAACCAAAATACAGGCAAACAGAATACATGGTGAATTATTTAATACTGGCACACTCTTCTTCAAAAGACAACCTTGGTTTCGTGCCGTAGTTCAGGGGACACATACATAAATGATGTGCTTCTCTTACTGTATGTCACGGCAGATGGCCACCCACCTAGAAACCAGGTTCTGCTACAGATTTCTGCCAGTTAAAGGGAGGTTTTCCTTCACTGTGATCGCCAAGCACTTGGCCATGGGGGAATTTAAGCGCATGGACTTGACCTGCTCTATGTGTAAAGTGTCTTCGTATAACTTGTTGTGATTCGGTAATATAAAGATTCGGTAGTAGAACCTCTATAGCAGAGGTTCTCAACGCTTTGGGCTGGGGACTCCCGGAAATGCTTTGGCCATGGGTGTGAGTAAGTGGTTAAAGGTGCAATGCTATAATGTTTGTTCAGTAACAGGGGTCTCTACTCTCTCCAGCTCTTTCAAATCCAGGGTGGGATAGCAGAGGTTACACCCAAAAATCAGCTTAAATGCTATAACGTTAAGTACCCTACTTCCAATTTATTTAGCCTGCTCTTTTTATGGAATGCACAGTGCACTATAAGCAGAGGTGGAGGGTACCAGGGAGGTAATCACTGCCTAGACTGGTGGAAAGTAACCAAGTACATTTTACTGTACTCAAGTACACATTTGGGGACCTTTTACTTTACTTGAGTATTTCCATTTTTTTAACTTCATACTCATACACAATTATTTTACATCTTTAGTCACTAGTAACGTTGCAGATTTAGATCAATGCAAAAACGACAGCAACCACTTAAGGCATATTTTATACTTCGGCTATTTTCACACAATAGACAAAAAAATTAATTAAATGTTGGCTAATCTATTTTAATTTGTTTTATTTAGAGTAGCCAATTATTTTGACCCTCTATTTCTCCCCAATTTAGTAGTTATGCCAATTGATTCCTCCCCACACACATTTCTATGTTGCCACTGCTGTGGCATCATCGACATATTTCTACATTGCTACTGTACTTTTTACTTAAAGTAAAACAAATGTGTGTATTTCATCCACCACTTCTGTCACTGCCTAACCAGACACCATCTGCTGGCTTCCTTTCTGCTTCATTAACCCATTCAAACCGGGAACACGACTGTGTCCTTTTACATTTCATTTTATACTTTGGCCATTCAAAAATAGCAGATCTTCTTCCTGTAGATCTGCAATTTTTTTTAAATAGTTAAGAACAAATCTTTAAATCAAATCTTTACTTGTGGGGGTACCTCGAACAAAATCATTTGAGATGGAGGGTCGGTGGCCAAATGCATATAACTGTGGCAGTCCTTGACGCAGCAGTAGCTCAAGGGGTAGAGTAGCCGTTAGAGCAGCTGGTTCGATACCGGGCTCCCCCACACTGAGTGTCCTTGAGCAAGACGTTGAACCCCTAATTGCTCCCGATGTGCAGGTTGGTGGCTTGCATGGTTTCCTCCACCATCGGTGTGTGAATGTGTGTGTGTGTGTGTGTGTGTGTGAATGTAATGCACGATCTATGTAAAGTGCTTTGGATAAAAGCACTATATATAAATGCACCATTTACCATTTACAACCACTTATATATAAGTATTTCAGAGACCTGTTTGTTTTAGAATCGGCCTCAGGTCTTAACGGATTAAGCAGCAGAACGTGCTACAATCTGGACAACTGTGAGGCAGGTTGACACCAAATATCCTGGGGGACGGTTATATTCTTGTGGCCATTGCATCTAACTAAAGATTAGTAAGGAAAGACCACGCATCATTCCTTTATGAATGACTCATGTGCATGAGTGTGTGTGTGTTTGTGTGCGTTAGTGTGTGTGTGTGTGTGCGTGCGTGTGTGTGCACACCTCTGCGTTGAGGTTGTCGGCCATGGTGTCGAGGAACTGGCTCTCGATGGGGTTCTGCTGCGTCAGCAGCGTCAGGTAGTGACTCAGCTTGTCGTGCGTGGTGATGATGGTGCCCTCGCCGTGCTTGTCGAACTGCGGCCGCCCGGCGCGCCCGAAGATCTGCATCACGTCCAGGATGCCCAGGTCCACCAGGGAGCCACGCTTGGCGTCGTAGATCTGAGTGCCCTGTTTGTGGTTGTGGTTGATTTGGACAGCAAAACATTTTGGTTTTAGTTTATAGTCGTAGTATTTGGAATGTATTTGGTGATAAGGCCCTTGAGATGCATCATCTGGTTTTTGAGGGGGTCCTCGGGCACAACACAACTTGTACCCACTGTACATCAAACATGTCAACATGCATAACAAAAACCTTGACTACATCAACAAGGACATACACACAGAGGCGTTCCCATCCACTCAAATATAGTCTTTTGAATACATTTTAATGTAGTTTTAAGTCATATTTTTTGTCACCTGAAATGTTTTGGTGTTAGTCTAGTTCTAGTTTTATTCGACTAAATATCGTGAGATTTTTTTGTCGACTAAATCTACAGTTGATTTTGTCGACCGAAATTTATTTTGGCGGTGCCTTGATGTCGCAATGGCTGATTTTGGACTTGGTTGCATGCTGAAAATAGCCGATCTACAAGCTCACAATGCATCACAGTGTGACGCGTTGTGAGCTTGTAGATCAGCTATTTTCCGAGCGCGAAACCAAACATAAAATGACTTGTCTTTTAGTTCTACTGGATCTTTTCTCCACTAGTCTCTCACTAACATTTTAGTCTAGTTTTTATTTGTTGACGAAATTGTCAATATATTTAGTCATAGTTTGAGTCATCACGGCTTAGTTTTTCCTCAGTTTTGCTCAGTGTGAAACGGTAGTCGACGGACATTTTTCGTCAATAGTCAACAAAATCAACACTAGTGCCCTGTTGTTGATGTTGCCGTGGAAACAAGAGGGATGGAGGGAGGAGGGATTATACAGATTATAAAGCACCCCTCCTCTTGCCATGGTTCTTGGCTGGCAAGGCAAAGCCTGTGCCAGAGGGAAAGTGACTGACACCGTCCTCCCCCGTGAGACATCAACCAAACAGTGTATATTGTTAGTAAATATGATGAGAAATCACGAACAATGCAGGCAATGTGAGGATACAAAAACGCCTTACTTAACCCTAGAGAAAACTAGTCTCGTGTAGCCAGACAACTATTCCACACAAATCTGTTCCAACCCAACTCCCTTTGGAAACTTTGTGACAGCTGCTGAAAGTTGGGGTACCATTATCAATCAATATAAGGCAAAGAATACTTTAAGTAGCATGTCAAACTAGGGGCTTTTCATGATGCTGAATCCATTCCAACCATGAGTTTTGCACAAAAATACTTCTTGGGCTAAATTCGGCAATAGCCACTTTCCCAAATGTGCCGACCTCATCACATTTGTGATGACGGCTATAGGCATTTTTAGGCAAAGGAGTGTTTTCTGTGCAAAACTAATGCTTGCAATGGATTCTGACCAAATTCTGATTCAGAATCTTGAAAACCCCCTATTTTGACATGCTACTTAAAGTATAATGAAATTTGGATTGTTTTGCCTTATATTGGTTGATAATGGTAGCCCAACTTTCAGCAGCTGTCACAAAGTTTCCCAAGGGAGTTGGGTTGGAACACATTTTTCTGTGATAGTAGACACCTTTATGAACACATCTGTGAAGAAAGCTAGCGGTAAGCTTTTTTTTCTTTTGCAGATTTGCCACAACTTAAGCTAACTTTACCTAACTAATGGATACCTTCATGATGCTCAGTGACATCATAGAAGGTAGGTAGGTGTGTTTCCCTGCCCACATCCCTGTTTTTTCTCCTACAGGCAGGTGTTAGGGTACAAAACAAAATATCCCATACTCCTACAATTAACAGAAGATGCAATTAAGGACCATTCTTACATGTCCCAGGAATGGGTGCTGACCAAAAGAGAAGTTCTCCGGCCCTTTTTTATGGGTATAATTTCTGGTTTTAATTACCTCAAATTGCCATGTATTGATGTACTTTAATATATTTTGATGAGAAATATTATTTTATGGAATATATAATATCGGGTAGGCTAATAATATACCTGTGACAAAATCAAATGTTCTAGGGTAAAGCCACTGGTTCCCAAACAGTGGGTCGGGATCCATATTTGGGTCACGGACAAATTTGAATTATCTCCTTGTTTCCTATATCTAAAAATATGCTGACTATACTATATCTATTATTTCAAAAATATTTAAAACATAAAAAATATATACCGGTAGTCATAACTTTTCAAAAAGTATGTTTGTGGCATATTGTGTTTGCGTTCTGAGCTTGTACTGTTGATCTGCTATTTTCACTAGTATGGATCCTGTGGGCAAAGGTCTAATCCAGTGGTTTTCAACCCTTTTCATATCAAGGCCCATTATCTATCGGCATTTGAGCCACGGAACACTCGCACTAAGGTTGGTCCACAATTCCATATTAAATAAAGCAGATGTTTAACATAATTTAACTATTGAGAGTGTAAAATGAAACCAAATGGACCCGGAAGGGGAAGGGTTGCAAGGGTTGCATTTTACACTCTCAAGAGTTAAAGATCTACGTACTGTATACGGGTCCTTTAGGTTACCAACTTTCCATAATATAGCTGGGTTGACCACCTGGAAAACGACTGCTCTTTCTTTCCATAATATAGCTGGGGACCACCTGGAAAACGACTGCTCTTTCTTTCCATAATATAGCTGGGTTGACCACCTGGAAAACGACTGCTCTTTCTTTCCATAATATAGCTGGTTTGACCACCTGGAAAACGACTGCTCTTTCTTTCCATAATATAGCTGGGGACCACCTGGAAAACGACTGCTCTTTCTTTACATAATATAGCTGGGTTGACCACCTGGAAAACGACTGCTCTTTCTTTACATAATATAGCTGGGGACCACCTGGAAAACGACTGCTCTTTCTTTACATAATATAGCTGGGGACCACCTGGAAAACGACTGCTCTTTCTTTCCATAATATAGCTGGGGACCACCTGGAAAACGACTACTCTTTTGGGTCTTGAGCTAACAATGTTTGGGAACCAAACCACTGACTTGCAAGACATTGCAAACGGAAGGCAAATTGAGGGGGGAGGAGCGGGGTTCGGACCTTGATGATGACGGCATGGGCGGGCAGGTTGACGCCCCAGGCCAGCGTGGCCGTGGACACCAGCACCTTGAGGTAGCCCCGGGAGAACATGCTCTCCATCAGGGTGCGGTCCGAGCGCAGCATGCCCGCGTGGTGGATGCCGAAGCCCTCGGGGAACATCTCCTTCATCTCCTTGTTCCTGGAGCGCTGGATCTAACAGGGGGAGGAGGAGACCATGACGTTAGAGAGAGAGAGAGAGAGAGAGAGAGAGAGAGAGAGAGGACGAGGAGGAGGAGGGCGTTAGGGAAGGGCAGAGGATAGTATCATAGTACTATAGGGCGTGTTGTTTTCTGGTTCCACTGAAAAATCCGATAAAAGTACCGATACCAGTGTCGTAATCTCATGTTGTGTTTATAGCTATCTAGCTATACTCCTTACTCAAATGTGCACTTGCAGTTTGGGCAACTCCAAAGCAAACTCCACATGTCCCAACGTTTTATTTACCTGCCATAGTGTCAACCCCTTACCATGGAGGATCATGTTCTAGGAACAACAGTAACAGAGTGTGTGTGTGTGTGTGGGGGGGGGGGGTGATGCGTCTCACTGAAGTAATACCTGCTCTTGAAGAATAACACTAGTGGGGTTTTTTTCATGTCTTATCGGCTCAATTTTGGTAGTTAACTGGGTGTGACGGCCGCCACGGCTTCTGCCTCTGTTTTACGACACGCAGTAAAACACCTCTACCAACACAGCACACACACACACACACACGCGCACTTACGCACGCATGTACACACGCACAGGATACCTGTCCTATGACCATGACTGTTACTTTTCAGGACATTGAACCAAAATCGCCACGCTTTCACTACATCTGTGCGACACTCTGGAATGATAAAGCAGGACATTCATTTACAAAGAAAATGGAAAACATAACACACACACACACTCACACACACGTACGTGTTGTGCTGTTGACTGGCGCTGGCACTGTGACCTGGCCTTATAGCTTTAATGGCTTCCTCATCACAAGGCTTTATCTCGCTCTCTGGGCGTCCAAATAGAGGTCAGAGCCCTGAGGCCAGGCCAGAAAGCCCATTACAGCCAGTATCTCTCAACTCTGGCTTTGTGCATCAGAGAGAGGGCTGTGTGTGTGTGTGTGTGTGTGTGTGTGTGTGTGTGTGTGTGTGTGTGTGTGTGTGTGTGTGTGTGTGTGTGTGTGCGCGCGCACACGTGCGTGTGTAAGTGAGTGTTAGTGTGCTTGTGTATTGTGTCACATGAAGAGGGAGCGGATTTTAGATTAAAAAACAAAACAAAAAACACAAACAGCAATACAAGAAGCCAACTGTCTCTGAACCAGGTACCTTCACTGCCTGAAAGTTGACAGTTGAGGGTAGTTACCCTCATAAAAAACATGTAGTAATCCTGGTCTCTATACTGTCTCCCCCTGGCCAGCCAGGGCGCCTGAAGGAGGGGAAAGGAACTGGTTGGAATAACGTGTTCCTTCCACGCGCTACATCCAACCGGGGAAACGCTTACTCCCCCTTTCAGGTGAAAAAAAAAAAACGCTTGGACTCCTCATGCAGCGAAGGAAGCATGATGTCAGTCCGTTGCTCTCCCCAGGTTGGCAGAGGGAGATTACATTAGATAATTGACAGTGCATGAAAAAATGGGTTGCAAAAATTGCGGTATAAAAATGAATGACAAAAATGAAAAAAATAATGAGAACATTAGATAACAGTTTGACCTCAGTTTTGACCTTCCAAAGAGCTGAATTCTGCTATCGTTAACTGCTACGTGACGGACGGCACCCGTTAATACAGGCCACATCAACTGGGGATCAGACCTCACAAAGCTGTGGGCTCTGACTCGTTGACTTGCTTCCATAATAAACTTACATCATGATGTTCGGTGGCTATAAAAAGGTGTGAGAAGGAATAAAGTGGGAGATCAAACCCCGGATGGGAATAAAGGAGATGGATGTTCTCACGGTGGGGGGGGGGTTGTCCGGAGCGCGTGGTGGAGGAGGCGGCTAATTGAAATGCCAGTGCCGTGATGTGGCTCTGCTCGGAGGTGTCAGTCGGTGTTACCGGGCCGGGCCGCGGGTTTCTAATCTAACCCATTGAGACCCGATACCAGATTCTACAAAATGTCGTCTAAATCTAGACAGTTTTCTGAACAACCTATGTTTCTATGTCAGTGGTGCTCGCCTCAAACTATTATGTATTACTATTATGTAACTATGTATCTGAAAATATTTTGTTCCAGAGACGCCCCCAGAAGCAAAGATACGAGTTTAAAACGTTTGCTGTGAAATAATATATATATATATATATATATATATATATATATATATATATATATATATATATTCAGAGA
Source organism: Protomyctophum parallelum (assembly GCF_964188405.1). Classification (NCBI taxonomy): domain Eukaryota; kingdom Metazoa; phylum Chordata; class Actinopteri; order Myctophiformes; family Myctophidae; genus Protomyctophum; species Protomyctophum parallelum. The sequence continues at coordinate 46,416,573 of NC_139698.1, forward strand.
TTTGCACACATTTTCATGATTTTTCAAGAAATAGCAGATCTACAACGTACACGCTCGTATCGTGGCACTCAGCTTGTAGATCTGCTACTTTTCAACAGCTAAAGTATTAAAATAATAATAAAGTGGTTAAAAAGTTAAAGTGACACAGATGCGTCCTCAGGTCTTAATGGACTAAGGTGAGTTAGTGCTGACGTTTGCTGTGCCATGGCTCTATTTGAGTTGCCAGCGCCCTATAAGCTCCTAATCAGCCCACATTAAGACCTGCCTCTCGCCCCCCTCACCCCCCCCCCCCCCCCCCCCCCCCCTTCCCGCCAGATGAGCGCGCTGTCCACAAAGACGGCCCGAGGTGCCTGCAACGCTCACCATCCATCACAGGAGTAACTAAACATAAGACAGTTTAGACTAGAAGCTTTTGCTTACAATCTTATGGAGATAAAGTGCTCAAATGCACCTTGGGAGACATCCCTGGTACACATTGCAGCCATTTTCTTAAAATGTATATACGTCTGATCTGGTGGGTATTGGGTTAACATACCATCAACATACCAATTCCCCTCTGTGCTAACAAGTTAAAGATAAAGATAAAGTTTTGTTTTCACCCACGAGAGCTGGACCTTGGCTTCAAGTTGCAACCCACAGCCACAGCATTTTTTTTTTTACATTTTTATTCCACAATGTTTGCAACCAATTTTTTGAGGGTCGCTAACCCCTCCTACGCCCAGCTTTGTGTGTCTGTCTGTGTGTAGGCCAACCCCATAGTGATGATTTGATTGGCTGAGGGCTTAAAAAGTGAGGATAAAAAGTGAGACAGAAAAGTGAGGACGCCAAAAGTGATTGGCCGGATTGTGATGATGAATGATGATAAGAGTGCCCCTCACTTCACACGAGTGTGATTCTTTTCACTCAGTGTCATTGTCAGATATCTAATGTAATTCTGGGCGCTACACTCCCTCTGCCAACCTGAGGAGAGCAACGGACTGACATCATGCCTCCTTCACTGCATGAGGAGTCCAAGCCACTTCTTTTCACGTGATAGGGGGGAGTTTCCCCGGTTGGACGTAGCGGGTGGAAGGAACACGATATTCCAACTAGTTCCTCTCCCCTGGCCAGGGGGAGGTACTGCATGTTTTTTGTGAGGGTACCTACCCCAGGGGACACGGGGAGAACATGCAAATTCCACACAGAAAGGCCATTTTTGCCAACCCCTCCCAGGGTACGGGCACTGCTATGATATCAAAGTTTCCCTCTGAAACAACTTTGTGAACACCTGAACATTAAACACAGTTGAGCCACTGAAATACGTAACACATCTCCGTCTCTGACATGGGTAGCACAACAGGTCACCTAGTAGCAGCATTTGCATTCCAAAGTACAGAATCATGCCCACAGAGAGAGCCCACACACCATGTCACTGGCGCCGGCACAGTGATGATGAGCGGCGGATAAATGGCTCTCGGTTTCATAGCTGCTAGAAGCTGCCAACGCCGGGCTCCCTCTGCACAATCAAGTGTCCGTGTATACTTAGCTAAATTGCGGCAGGATAGCTAATTGTTGATTTCATTGTGGCCCTTGACAGTCATAATGTTTGGCCCTCACACTGACAGGCTTTTAACGCTGGATGGCCATGAGCGAGTGGGAGGATAAGCTGCCACCTGTACACACTCTCTGCCACTCTCTGTACTCCATCTCTATATACAGTATGTCTCTCCCTCTCTCTCCCATTTCTCTGTGTGTGTGTGTGTGTGTGTGTGTGTGTGTGTGTGTGTGTGTGTGTGTGTGTGTGTGTGTGTGTGTGTGTGTGTGTGTGTGTGTGTGTGTGTTTTCTGGTATAGGCAGACGAGATGAAAGCAAAGCTGGCCCTTGATGGCTGTCCTTTGTTCTGGAGGGGGTGCGTGGTGGGTGGGCCACAGTTCCCACTCCAGTCAGCGCTTTTTTCCCCCTCCATGCTGATGATGAAGCAATTAAAGAGGGGAAACGGACCGGGCATGCAGCACAGCAGAACCGCTCCCACAGGCTACAACACAGCAGAACCGCTCCCACAGTCTACAACACAGCAGAACCACTCCCACAGTCTACAACACAGCAGAACCACTCCCACAGTCTACAACACAGCAGAACCACTCCCACAGTCTACAGCACAGCAGAACCACTCCCAGTCTACAACACAGCAGAACCACTCCCAGTCTACAACACAGCAGAACCACTCCCACAGTCTACAACACAGCAGAACCACTCCCACAGTCTACAACACAGCAGAACCACTCCCACAGTCTACAACACAGCAGAACCACTCCCACAGTCTACAACACAGCAGAACCGCTCCCACAGGCTACAACACAGCAGAACCACTCCCACAGTCTACAACACAGCAGAACCACTCCCACAGTCTACAACACAGCAGAACCACTCCCACAGTCTACAACACAGCAGAACCGCTCCCACAGTCTACAACACAGCAGAACCGCTCCCACAGGCTACAACACAGCAGAACCGCTCCCACAGTCTACAACACAGCAGAACCACTCCCACAGTCTACAACACAGCAGAACCGCTCCCACAGTCTACAACACAGCAGAACCGCTCCCACAGGCTACAACACAGCAGAACTGCTCCCACAGTCTACAACACAGCAGAACCGCTCCCACAGGCTACAACACAGCAGAACCACTCCCACAGTCTACAACACAGCAGAACCGCTCCCACAGTCTACAACACAGCAGAACCACTCCCACAGTCTACAACACAGCAGAACCACTCCCAGTCTACAACACAGCAGAACCACTCCCACAGTCTACAACACAGCAGAACCACTCCCACAGTCTACAACACAGCAGAACCGCTCCCAGTCTACAACACAGCAGAACCACTGCCACAGTCTACAACACAGCAGAACTGCTCCCACAGTCTACAACACAGCAGAACCACTCCCACAGTCTACAACACAGCAGAACCGCTCCCACAGTCTACAACACAGCAGAACCGCTCCCAGTCTACAACACAGCAGAACCACTGCCACAGTCTACAACACAGCAGAACCACTCCCACAGTCTACAACACAGCAGAACCGCTCCCACAGTCTACACTCTACAACACAGCAGAACCACTCCCACAGTCTACAACACAGCAGAACCGCTCCCAGTCTACAACACAGCAGAACCACTGCCACAGTCTACAACACAGCAGAACCACTGCCACAGTCTACAACACAGCAGAACCGCTCCCACAGTCTACATCACAGCAGAACCACTCCCACAGTCTACAACACAGCAGAACCACTCCCACAGTCTACAACACAGCAGAACCACTCCCACAGTCTACAACACAGCAGAACTGCTCCCACAGTCTACAACACAGCAGAACCCCTCCCACAGTCTACAACACAGCAGAACCACTCCCACAGGCTACAACACAGCAGAACCGCTCCCACAGTCTACAACACAGCAGAACCACTCCCACAGGCTACAACACAGCAGAACCACTCCCACAGTCTACAACACAGCAGAACCGCTCCCACAGTCTACAACACAGCAGAACCACTCCCACAGTCTACAACACAGCAGAACCGCTCCCACAGTCTACAACACAGCAGAACCGCTCCCAGTCTACAACACAGCAGAACCACTCCCACAGTCTACAACACAGCAGAACCGCTCCCAGTCTACAACACAGCAGAACCACTCCCACAGTCTACAACACAGCAGAACCGCTCCCAGTCTACAACACAGCAGAACCACTCCCACAGTCTACAACACAGCAGAACCGCTCCCAGTCTACAACACAGCAGAACCGCTCCCACAGTCTACAACACAGCAGAACCACTCCCACAGTCTACAACACAGCAGAACCACTCCCACAGGCTACAACACAGCAGAACCACTCCTACAGTCTACACTCTACAACACAGCAGAACCACTGCCACAGTCTACACTCTACAACACAGCAGAACCACTCCCACAGTCTACATCACAGCAGAACCACTCCCACAGGCTACAACACAGCAGAACCACTCCCACAGTCTACAACACAGCAGAACCACTCCCACAGGCTACAACACAGCAGAACCACTCCCACAGTCTACAACACAGCAGAACCACTCCTACAGTCTACAACACAGCAGAACCGCTCCCACAGTCTACAACACAGCAGAACCACTCCCACAGTCTACAACCAGGGGGGCAGTCAGCCAGATATTTCGTGAAGCCTCATTTGAAATCAGTAGTTCATATAATGGCCTGTTGTGGCGCTGGACTGGACCCAAAAAGCCCCATAGCTCCATAGAGGCCCATGTATTTTGGCCCAACTTCACCTAGACTGTATTACCTTAATAAACATGGTCATGAATACTTTCTTCTTCCAGTCACTAGTTTAAAGTCTCATTTCTAATGTCATAATATTCTTTTTGGAAAATTATGGTCCCATTAATTAAAAAAATGACCATAAAGAAAAAAGAAACATCGCGTATGTTCTGAGGGGCGTGGCTACCGTTACAGTCTATGATCGGGATTCCCCTCCCACTCGAGTCAAAATAAAAACCAACGGAGAAGAAGGGGGGAAGTCCCGCCTCGTTGTCTGGGCAGCCAATGGCCAGCTGGTCCAAAACGGAGCGAGCCAATGGCAAAACGCATCTAGAAAGATGGCGACTTACATCAGGAATTACCATATTATTACAGGCTTCATTTTACGTTCATGTTAGACCCGGGGAACGCTTTGTCCATATTTTTTACAGTCTATGTCTACAACACAGCAGAACCACTCCCACAGTCTACAACACAGCAGAACCGCTCCCACAGTCTACAACACAGCAGAACCGCTCCCACAGTCTACAACACAGCAGAACCGCTCCCACAGTCTACAACACAGCAGAACCACTCCCACAGTCTACAACACAGCAGAACCACTCCCACAGTCTACAACACAGCAGAACCACTCCCACAGTCTACACTCTACAACACAGCAGAACCGCTCCCACAGTCTACACTCTACAACACAGCAGAACCGCTCCCACAGTCTACACTCTACAACACAGCAGAACCGCTCCCACAGTCTACACTCTACAACACAGCAAAACCACTCCCACAGGCTACAACACAGCAGAACCGCCGCTCCCAGTCTACAGAGGCTACACAACTGCAGATGGGCCACACTATGTACAATGATACATGCATGCCGTAGTGTAGAGATGACTGTATAGGAGCGTTTCCGACTCCGTCGTCACATCCGTCTGGTGGTGACTGTGTTTTTTAACCGTTCCTACTTTTGGGCATGCCATTACAAGGCCAAGAGTTTCCTCTGGCGTTCCTACTTTTGGGCATGCCATTACAAGGCCAAGGGCTGTATTTTGCGTGTCTTAAGTACCAGGTCTTAATACTTAACTTAAGACCTGGAGGCGTGGTCAATGCTCTTTGGCCACTCAGAATAGCCAAATGGAGGCCCAGGCCGTAGCGTAACGGTCTGGGCACCGGACTGGTGATCCAGTCGCGGTGTGCCGCGGGTTCGACTCCCGGACCCGACACGGCCTTTACCGCATGTCATCCCCCATCTCTCTCCCGTTTCCTGTCAGCCTACTTTCTATCCCTTAAAAAATCAATAAAAAAAAAGAATAGCCAAATGGCATTGATTACGCCTCCAGGTCTTAAGTTAAGTAATAAGACCTGGTACTTAAGACACGCAAAATACAGCCCCACGAGTTTCCTCTGGCATTCCTACTTTTGGGCATGCCATGACAAGGCCAAGAGTTTCCACATTTTCCCGAACAGCAAAAATAATCTACAGTCTACAACGAGATCACAACGTGTCACATGCATTGTGAGCTTGCACTGTCGACACAGAGTTTTCGGTTAAGTATTATAGGGATTTAAAAACAGTGTTTTTGTGTAAGTAGGCAGGTTTTTGTTTCGGAGCACAAACTGTGTGTATCTGTGTGTCTCTCTCTGTGTGTGTGTGTGTGTGTGTGTGTGTGTGTGTGTGTGTCTGTGTGTGTGCGTGTGTATGTGTGTGCGCGCGTGTGCGCGCGTGTGCATTGTTGTACCATGCCGAGTGCTTAATTCCATGGTGGAAATTATTTTCAAGGCCGGTTGTAGACGATCTGTCTTTGTGCTGAGGCGTTAGCTGGACTGCAGTGACAGATCGTCACACATCTGACAGAATAGAAAAGCTTGATGTGCACTCAAAAAAAAGGAAAGTAAAGGAAGAAGAAAAAGAAAAACAGCAAATGAAAGCGAGTGGCGACATTAATGAGTCTTGTTGAGTCCCCGGAGGCTGTAGCGCGCCGAGGCGTCAGTCATCGCATGGTGAGTTGAGTCTACGCTGCCTGTCTCTCTCACACACACACAAACACACACACACACACACACACACACACACACACACACGTCGGCCTGTCAGGCGACGGTGACACGACAACCTGCACATCAAACGCCGCATGGCGGCAGGAGGAGTTGAAAGACGGAGAGAGAGAGGCGCAGTCTGCAAGATATCCACGCACGCAGCCACGCACGCCCAGTGATCGCCTCTCAGCTTCTGTGCTGTCGGTCTGATACACCCTGTCACTTCTTTTACCTCAAAGCACCTACACTGTTGGCTCCCCTGCTGCTACAAACAGTTCCTAATATAGAACAGGGTACACACACATATCGGCAATTACTTCTCAATAGTTTTGTAGTATTTTGCCTCCCCTCCCGCAAGTGCAAGTGAAGGTTTCAAAGTGGACGAGAGTGAAGCTTGGCATGCTTGGTCCTTGTGTAATGCGTGACACGGCCACTAGGTGTCTCTTAACCTCCACGGCAAAAGTGCCTGGCGTTTCTCTCCTCTAACGAGCCGAGATGTGCTTCCTCCTTACACACGTCTGATGTGAGAGGTGCAGGGAGACAAAAACATAAAGGAGAACTAGAGAGGTGGAAAGGAGAGGAAAAAAACAGATGAAGGGTGAGGAAAAGGGAGATGAAGGCATGCGAGGGACAGGAGTGGCAGGAGTTGAGGATGGACTCACGGTTTGAACAAATGAAAGGCACGCGACGGGTACTCTCTGAGGTAGTGACAGGATGTGGTCAGTGGAAACTCACTACTGTGCTATTTACAATTTTGAGGTATTTGTACTTTACTGGAGTATTTCCCATTTCCAATCATTTTACTCCACTACATTTTGGATCCAGATATTGTACTTTTACTCCACTGCATTTATTTGAATTACTTACTTTGCAGATTTTGATTATTATGACAAAACATACATTAGCCACTTCAGCCCTATATTCATTTTGGCCATTTGAATATGTGAGCTTGTAAATCTGCTATTTTCAAAAGATTTGTATTATTGGTACTTTTACTTAAGATAAACATTTGAGTACTTTGTTCCACCACTGGCAGTGGTTAGGGTGGGTGGGGGGGTGACGGACGGCCCCTCTCTTCTGAGTGCTCCTCTGCTGGTCAGTGGAGTTTTGGCAGCGTGCCATCCATACACACACCAAAAAGAACCGGAATGCCAGCCATCTGCGAAAGGTCGAGCTTTCATCACACAACAAACTGAAAGCCTGCCTCGAGGCCGATACTCTGGGTTATACTGTACGCCAGTGGTAACCAACCTTTTCAAGCCCAGGAGCCCATTTTTATTCCCAATTGTAAGCCAAGATCTACCACTAAAACGTGTTAGAAAAAACACTTGTTTTTTTGCTATTTCTGACAGGCTCAATGCATGTGCACACATCCACACAAAGACTAAAGCTTAAATAAGAATAAAAACTTATAGTAAATTATATTATCAATGTCAAATAATATTAAGACAAATGTATTAGAAATAAAAATATTAGGACAAAAATACAAATAAACTTCTTTGTTGAGTTTTTTTTTAAGTAAAACAAAATGCAAAGGACATGAATTGCTTTTACAGCACAATATTTTGTTTCTCATTTCAATGAATATTCACATTGGCAGATGTTCAAATGACATAGGCATAACATGACCATATATATTTGCACAGATATGATGACATACTCTCAGGGTCAGCCCACCTTTAATGAGACTGTTGTGACTGCACTTTATCTGCAAGCGTTTTGAAATCTGGTTCATATTTAGTGATTGCCAGTCTGAGGGTGTCATTAAGATGTGAGTCAGTCATACGAGTTCATGGTAGCGTCCCCGACACATTGAATACTAAACTTATTTGTAAAGTTTGAACGCCAACTTTTAACCAAACGTGGGAGAAACACTGTGCACGGCTGCACGCACAAATAAAGAGTGCACTCGCGCACGCACATGACGGATTATTATCGATCAAAACAATCCTTAGCGTCGCTTACAAAAGCATGTGTTGCACAGCATGAATGATAAGTAATCACCGACCTGGCCACATTTTTTGACAGGTGAATGAATAAAACAGTTTGTTTTGCTTAAGAGGACTCTGGCTTCCTATTTTGAGTATCCTGCTCATTTGAACACTTTGAGGTTTTGAGAACTGTGTCGCGTGCCTTTTGTGCACACACTACCCTCACTCAAGGACAAAGTGTGACAATTATACTAGGGATGTCCCGATCACGGACCACATCAACACAATACTGATATTGCCAAACTCTACAGTGAACCCGTTTCCATCATCACCTGGCAACCAAAAGCAAAGTGCTCTTTACACCTAGAAGTACAGAAACACACATCCCCCATCCCTCTTGTGGATCGCCCACACGCTAAACTGCACTCATTAGGAACTTTAACACAGAAAATAAAAGATAAATAATAATTCACACATCAGAGCACAGTCATGAACTCGCCAAAAATCCATTATTTAATGAGAAGTTATTCAAGTGGATGCATTAAGATATCTAAGCTTGATTGACAGCCACTCCAGCCCCGGAGATAAAGCCAATTAATGAACATTAGGACTGCGAAAAAAGAAAAAAAAAATACGGCGGAATCACTTCTGACTTTTAAAGTAGGGATAAATAAATGCCAAATTATATGAATGACCTCGGAGGTGATTCATTTCACTACATATGCATATTGGAGATTAAAAAAAACACCTATAAATATTAATGCAGGGCAATTTCTGGAGCGCAAATAAGCCGTGCATTATCTCTGTGTGGGCTTAGAGTGGGATGAGCCCCCCCACGCGCTGCGTCCCCTGACAGACGGACACGCACACAGACAGACAGGCAGGCAGGCAGACAGGCTAACTCGTTAAGACTTGAGGCCCTATAAAAAAAACTAATGAATCAGTAGTAAGTCCTCAAAACAATTTAGTGTTGGCTTTTCCGCTCAAATATTTTGTTTTAGGGACAGAAGAAAATAATTGTTAAAAAAAGAAAAAAAAAAGAAAAAAAATACTTAAAAGATTTTTCTAAAATGTTAAAAAATAGAAGATGTACAGGCTCGCAGCATGGCACAAAATGACACGCAGTAGCTTGTAAATCTGCTTATTTTGACAACCAACCGTTCTAAATCATTATTCTGCATTCTAAGAGTTTTCTTAAAAATAAATAATAATGTTTAAAAGTCTAAAATGATACAGAGTATCAATGGAGTCATGTCAATTCTAACAGCTAATAAGTGTTTCACTGTGCAGTTACCGGGCAGTTTTTATTCTAACGCGCGAATGCAAGTGTCTGCATACAGCCTGATGATTCATCATCGTTATAACTACTGTGATCTGTTTGTAACGATACACAGGTGCAGGCTCACGTCTGCTGTTGGGCACCAGCATGCAGGGGTGTACCGTAACCAGTGTTGGGGAAGTTACTTTTAAAAAGTAAGGAATTATAGTTATCGTTACTTATCTAAAAAAGTAATTTGTTACTTTACTTTACATTAAATTATGAAAGTAACTACTTTACTTTACTTTAAAAAATAATAATATAAAAAAACGATTTAAAAGAAGGTTTTTTGTTCTGTTGCACAGTAGCCTAAGAGAAAAGACAACTCCCTCTTAACATTATGAAATGTAGTGGAACAATAAAACATGTTCAGGAATTTTGACAGGCATCTTTATAGAGATATTCTAATTCATCAAATGTATTTTTGAGCTCATCTTCCATTTTAGAATATTCACTGTTCAGGTATTTGGAAAATGTATTTCTGCACATTGGCCTTGCTTTCACTGGTATTTTGCTGACCAAGGAACAGACTCCACCGGCGTTGAGAGGGGAAGCATTTCCTCAACAACATAGGCTACCTAGCAATCATTTTGTCAAGTTGACTCTTGGTGACATGCTACTGTTTAAAATCGATATTTCCAACCCCCAAAGCAACCGATCTCGCTGTCATGATCCGCATTTGCCATTTTAGCGTGTGGTACTGTATTATGATTTTCGTTCAACCCGCGATTTCTGTCTGTGTAGTGTCTATGTATGCGTTACAAGGGTTTCTGTGTCTGTGACTAAATTTGTTACTGTTTACGTCAGCCAGTAAGCCAATGACCTCTTCTGCGACGTGCTTTTATCAAGCCATGTGGCCTCAGAGGCTAGTATGACCTCACAAACGAAACTGTCAACACAGAGAGCGTTCTCTCTCTCTGCACTGCAGTCAACAGCACAGAGACGCCTGTATGATAGACTCACAGAGTCACGGAGCTGCGAGACTTTTCACTGATCACAAAAGTTGACATAACGCCATAACGCGGGTAATGCTCGCACAATAACTATAAGGCCGTTATGGAATGGGAAATGTAAAGCGTTAGGTTACAAGTTACTGCAAATAGTAGTTACGTTATGTAACGTAACGCGATGTAAGGGCGTTAGTCACAACACTGACCGTAACTAAGTACATTCACTCAAGTATTGTACTTAAGTACGATTTTGTGGTTTTGTGTGTTTTGTTGTGTGGTTTAGATTTTTACTGGAGTGTTTACAATTTCCAGTGCTTTTTCTTCTACTCCATTACATCTCAAAGGCAAATATTATTGCTTTTACTCCACAATTATTTGAAAACATTAGTTACTATACCGGTTAACCGGTAGTTACTTTGTAGATTTTGATTATCATTACAAAACATACATTAACCCAAGCCCAATATACATTTCTACAAGATCACAGTGGGTTACATCTATTTTTTAAATAATGTTTATAAATTGTATGCATTTGAAAAGTTGTGAAATGGGACATTCTGCATTATGAGTAGTTTCTACTTTCGGTACTTTAATTAAGTACATTTTCATAACACGTATGACTATGTACTTTGATTGAAGTCACTTTTGAATTCCTTACTTTTACTTGTAACACAGGACTTCTACATTGTTGACACTTACTGTAGTAAAACATTTTAGTACATTTTCCACCACTGCACATATACAGTATGGGATAAAACATGCATAGAGTGATTAGAGTGCCTTATTCTTCAAGCAAACTCTATTAAAATAGTGCTAAATCTGAAAAATACGGCTGTTAAACTTGTTTTTTAAGTAAGGATAGTTATGAAGGAAAAAAGTCTAACCGATTTCTATGTACCGGTAGTATTTTTCCAACTGATGCATTTAGAGCTGAACATAGCCAATTAGGTTCTCAGTGTGTTTGCCATTTCTGCAAGTGTGAATATGCTTTGGCAATTGATTACAATGGTGTATCGTGCCTCTTGCATATTCAATTGCAATTATAAAACTGATTGATCAGACTACACGTCTTACCATCTCGCAGCCCGGGTGAACGCAGTGTCCATTATCCGATGTAGACAGTGGAAAAGGACATTTGAATCCAATCCAATACCGCAGTTGATATTTTAATCCACTGAGGGATTTCCCCTCGGTGGTCAATAAACTCCCTAGTAGTTACACAAGCCATTAGTAGTTACACAAGCTGCTATTTTTGAGAACCACTGTTCGAAACCCTAAGGGCTCCAATTTCGTCGCCGCCCGTTTTAGGGATTTAGACAGGTAACCAAAATACCAACTTTACCCTTCCCCACTGCTAAATCCCAAAACAGTGTATTTAGAAAGATCAGAGCCCTAAGAGTTGTTGTTACTAGTCAATGTCGGCAATGTCTGTCCGTGTTCACCTATATGTGTGCCTATGTATGTGTTGGTTCATGAGCACCAGTATGACTATGACTACCGTACCAGTAGGGGCGCTGTTGTGCCAGAAACAGAGAGAGAGAGAGAGAGAGAGAGAGAGAGAGAGAGAGATAGTATTAGTGCTGCACTGTTGCCTGCTAATGAGAGAGAGAGAGAGGAGAGGAGGTGGGGAGGGAGAGGGGAGTTGCACCACTCAGTTCACACGGGTGTGATTTTTATGTTCCGTGTGGAGAGTAGCTGTTGCTATGCACCAGCTAATGGGGATCCTAATTAAACTCTAAAAAACATGACATCTGGCCACTAGTTCATTATGACATGGGCCTGCAGGCCTGGTGGCTTCATTGCCCACTGGTCTATAGTTGGTCCTCTTCCTCATTTCCTTCGTTGTGAGTTTATAGAAGGACAGGTCAGAGAGGGTCTTAGCTGAATGTTTGCCTGTTATGGCATGCGCCGAATAGGGACACTAGGGTTCAAGGGCTATTTAAAGCATGCCTACAGTACATGCATTAGCGCCTGGTGTGTGTGTGTGTGTGTGTGTGTGTGTGTGTGTGCGCGTGTGTGTGTGTGTGTGTGTGTGTGCGTGTGCATGTGTGTGCGCGTGTACACTATGCGAGTGCCTTTGTTTTGTGTGTGTGCGTGCGTGCATAGTGATAGGTAAATGAGCATTGGGGGATTTGGCACCGTATATGCTTGGATGTGTAATTAATGGTGTGTGTGTGCAGTGAGAGAACACAGAGGTGGAGCTGTGTTCTGCCTCGGAGGACGGTCAGTCAGACTCGCACTACACTCCACATTTAAATCTCTTCCCACAGCATAAGGCGCGCGGTGATAAATATAGTAACCTTTTCCTTTTTATTCCCTCCGGGGGCACCGAGCCAAGATTGATGTGCCTGCTAATCTTCCCTCTGTTTGTATGGAATATGTGTACAAATCAGATCACTATTCATGCTTTCTCAAAACTGGAAATGGAGACGAGAAGAGATTACGTCGACGAGCCTAAAAATGGTACCTCGTTGGCCTGGTTATTATTTTTGAAAATAACATTATTTTCGAACTGTCGGAGAGAACGCCTGCTCGTGTGTGTCTGTATGATGTATGTGGGTGCTAATGTCTGCCTGCGTGCATACAGTACCAACCAGTGCTAATGTCTGCCTGCGTGCATACAGTACCAACCAGTGCTAATGTCTGCCTGCGTGCATACAGTACCAACCAGTGTTTGGAAGTACACGCGTGGGTCTATAGATTTGTCTGGTTCACAAAGCAGTTGTAGTACGTTGCATTTCTACTATATTTTAGTGTTTTTAGTAAAGACAGACACAAGTGTATCATATGTAAAGCCTTAATTAGTTTTGCGTATCGTAGGTGTCATCAGATGATGAATCCCGTCTGTTTGTAAATCAAATGTGCGTTCATGTGTGCCCACATTTGCATTGTTCCGCGCCCCATTTAACACCAGAGCCTACCACAGAGCAGTGGAGGGAAAAGTACTCAAAAAAGTATCAATACGGCAATTAATGTAGAATTACTGCGTTACAAGCAAAAGTCCAAAATGTACTTGACTAAAAGTACAAAGGTATTGGCATCAAAATGTACTTAAAGTAGCCTACCAAACGTAAAAGTACACATTGTGCAGAAATTCCAATTTCACAAGTTTTCAAATGTATAAAACATTTTGAAAATAGCCGATCTACAAGCTCACAATGCATCGCGATGTGACGCATTGGCCAAAACGTATACATGGCTAAAGTGGTTAATGTATGTTCCCGTCAGTTTGTGTGTCGGGCACGTGACATCATCAGGGATTGAGCACGTGAAATCATGTGACATCATCAGAGATGAAGCACGTGACATCACGTGACATCATCAGGGATTGAGCACGTGAAATCATGTGACATCATCAGAGATGAAGCACGTGACATCACGTGACATCATCAGGGATTACACTCACACACACACACACGCTCACGCTCGCACACAGTACACGCACCCGCAAGTGCATGCACTGTTGTTGTAGTGTTTACAAGGTAGGCTGGCTGTGCCTGATTACTAGAGCCCAATTAATCATTGTGCCAAAATGTATAGTTTCCATTCTCAGTAACCTGATGAAAAGAGTACTGTTTTTGAGGCCCCTCCTATGTCCAGCTTTGAGGGTTTGTGTAAATACAAACATCATCCTAACACAAAAATGGAATGCCATTGACAATGAATGGCCAGTTTTTAGTGTTTGTGTAAAACACAAACATCTAAGACGAAAGTGAGGACACAAATTGTCATTGGCATTTATGTGCATAGCTGCTCAAAATGTGACATTCAGGGGTTGATTAGAGCTTAATTTGACTTAGATATGACAAAAACAACGATCGTACGGAATGGGGGACAGATCACTGTAACACACGGTGTGCTCTTCTATGCAGTGGTATGCTGGGGAGGGGGCATCAAGGCCGGTGAGCTCAACAGGCTCAATAAAATTATAAAGAAGGCCAGCTCTGTTGTTGGCCTCCGAATGGAGAGCCTGCAGTCAGTCGCGGAGAGGAGGATCGGAGTTAAACTGGACTCCATGCGGGTAAATCCCTCCCACCCCTTAAATGAGGTGCTGCGGGATAGGACGAGCACCTTCAGCCGTAGGCTCACACTCCCCCTGATGCGCACGGAACGCTACAGACTCTCTTTCATGCCAAATGCCATCAGACTTTTAAATGCAAAGGGAGACAAGAAACACTTTCCTGGGGTTTGTATGTGGGTAATCTGTGTTTTTCAAAGTATTTCAAAGTGTCTGTGAAGTCATGGACACTGCTGTATTACTACAATGGCCATAATGCTTTGCTGCACTCACTCCACCTTGTGGAGAGGGAGGGGGCTGTCTTACTGTGACACGTGATTATGAATCCCACCAACATTCTGGGATAGACCCGTCTTACCATGTGTCTGATTGGCTCCCGTGCAGGCTTCATACAACTCCCAGGAAAGTGTTTCTTGTCTCCCAAACATCATTGAAATAACATCTGGTTGCAAAAGTGGCCATTTAAAGTGCTGGAAGAAGTGTGCACCACTTAACGGTATGAATACATGTTTTGCTGCATTTGAGGAGCCTCCTTTTTATGTATCCATTGTTTTTGGCCAGTTACCTGCCAAATGGATTTCAGGAAAGTTGCCTTCCCTCCTGTGTCGCACGCACGCATGCACGCAAGCACGCACGCACGCACACACACACACACACACACACACACACATCTTTTCTCTCTCTCTCTCTCTCTCCCGCTCTCTTACTTTTGTGTCATATATTTCCTTCCATAATCCTTCTAAAAGTTCCAAAGTATTAAGTGCATAGTTACAGTAGTCTGGGAAATGAAGATGAGTTACCTTGCAGAACTAAGATCGTGATTATGTAATGGCCCAACGATAGCGCTAATATTCCAGGAAGCTAATCCAGAGACAGCTTGGGTGGAGAGCGCGCGCGCCGCATACCAGTTGTTAATTACCCCGTGCTCGGTGCCGTGAAGTTTCGGCGGGCCATTGATGTGTGGTGATTTCCATTGGGGTGGGCCCTCTCCGAACTCACTCTCCCTTTCTCTCTCTCTCACACACACACACACACACACACACACACACACACACACACACACACACACACACACACACACACACACACACACACACACACACACACACACACACACACACACACACACACACACACACACACACACACACACACACACACACACACACACACACACACGCACACTCTTCTTTGTTTACTGTTCCCCGTGGAAGAAACAGCTCTAAAGAGGTGCCTGACCTCAATTTTTCTTACTTTGCCTCCCCTTCACTTTCGTCCCCTCTAAATCTCATGAATAAATGCTGGTAAATAACGTCAGCGGGGCTCCTGAGCCTCTGCAGCCTCGTCCACAGTGTGTGAGAGAGAGAGCCACGCAGCAAGAAACTCCGCTCTGACTCTGCTCATCGTTAGAGGGCAATAACTCGGGAGGGGCCACACTATGTGAGGGTTATTGTAGGAATTACAAGAGCAATAACAGATGAGAAAACTTTTGTTAGTTTTTGCTCGTTTACAGACACCGACAGGGTACTAAAAATACTACTGCAGTCAGCATATCGTTATCGGTTCCTGCTAGGTCCCAATGTTCGGTACCCTACCCACCCCTGACAATGACGTCACCAACTCTGTTTGAAGTTGGCTGTCACTCCTATGCCACATTTCCTCGGTCGTTTGCCTTTCTATTGTCTTGGGTCTGGGTCTCCGAGGCTAGGGCAACAGTGGGGGTCACTTTGAAACCGGAAGGTTCCCAGTTTAATCCCAGGCTCCCCCAGAGTCAGTGTCCTTGAGCAAGACAGATTGCTCCCAGTGAGCAGGTTGGTGCTTTGGAATGTGTGTGTGTGTGTGTGTGTGTGTGTGTGTGTGTGTGTGTGTGTGTGTGTGTGTGTGTGTGTGTGTGTGTGTGTGTGTGTGTGTGTGTGTGTGAGAATGTAATGCACAATCATTGCAAAGTGCTTTGGATAAAGGCACCATATAAAATGCACCATTTACCATTTATATTATACGGAAGTGTTCAATGCAGCGTGTGCAATGCAATACCTGTTTCTCACACTGGCCATAGTCTGGTCCATGGTCCGATTGGAAAAGGCAAATGTCTCCCTGGTTCTTGGCCCTCTCGATCAGGCCCATGGCGGTCCTCACTGTAGCGTTACGGGCGTGGACAAACACCATCACCTGAAACACACACAGGGACACAAGTGAGTCGATGTTATTTAGTCAAGGACAAGTGCTTCAAGGTACAGGTGTTGGATAAGAAACACACACACACACACACACACACACACACACACACACACACAGAGCATTTATCGACGGCGATAAAAATAGAAATGTGTACATTTACAGTCACATTTAACAGTGCAATTAATGCCCGTATGTGATGCTCTACGGATTAAGATGTAAAACAAGTGAACGAAAATCTATGTTTTTTTCTCTTTCCATGTCATTAAACTTCTATATGGAAATTTCAGAAGATGAACAACAAAACTGCCTGCAAAGGAGATTGCACAAGCAAAGAGAGAGAAAGAAATATCTGTTTAATTTTCCAACAATGTGTTGTTGAACCATGACTCTGTGTCTTCCCATACTATCTGACAGAACAACTGAACTGGATCTTTCCCTAAAGCCCCCAAAAGCATCCCAGATTGCAGAGGTAGTGCAGGTCACAGTGTATGAACAGCAGAAGGTCCCCATTAACAGTTTCCGTGCCTTGAATGGATTACTCCAGGTTAATGTCGCTGCCGTATCGGACATACCCGCCTTTTGTTTTATGTGTTTAATCCGCCGTAATGTAATGAATCAAAAGAAAATCCGTCTTCGTCGCGGAGTATGAGACTGGATGCCTTCGCTGTGATGACAAAACCGGAAATCGTCACATGCTGTGGGCTGCTAGGGCTTCTGGGAAATTGAGGCCAATGGAAATGCATTGGGTGCAACGCCTCATTGAAACCAATCTTGTGTGCGTCTTCCGCGTGCACCAAGATGGTGGATGCTACACACAGATCATAACAAACCACGGGAGCTTTTTTTGATGGATTTTCGCGGATTAAAAGCCCAAATAATTCAGCGTATGCTCTAAAGGTAATACAACAATCTCGGCAGTGAAGGGGGGTTGATTAAAATGCGGGTTAATCGTAAAAAACAGTCAAACTGTTAACAAGAGACAGATGGTGTTTTGTTAGACGTCAAGAGGGCTGTTACTTGGGACTATCGTGAAAAGGGCTGACATTGAGAAACAATCGATACTGAAAAACAGCAACAATCAATACCAAACGACTGATCCCCGGCTCTCCTCCTCCACTGTGTTCACACCATAGACTGTAAAAAATATGGACAAAGCGTTCCCCGGGTCTATTATGAACGTAAAATGAAGCCTGATTCTAATGCACTGTAAATCGCCATCTTTCTAGATCCGTTTTGGACCAGCTGGCCATTGGCTGGCTCCGTTTGGGTCCAGCTGGCCATTGGCTGCCCAGACAACGAGGCGGGACTTCCCCCCTTCTTCTCCGTTGGTTTTTATTTTGACTCGAGTGGGAGGAGTAGACTCTTGAGTGGGCCTCTATGGAGCTATGGGGCTTTTTGGGTCCAGTCCAGCGCCACAACAGGCCATTATATGAACTACCGATTTAAAATAAGGCTTCACGAAATATCTGGCTGACTGCCCCCCTGGTTCACACCCACAAAGAAATACTAAAAGCCAACCAATATCAGACAGAGTAATGGTTGGATTGGTTGTTTGATAGATAAAACTGCAGGAAAGGGCAGAAAAGTAGCCTGACTCTTTTGTTTTAGGATGTCTGAAGCCTTGGTGCATGCATAGTCAAAGTGACATTGGATAGGTGCTCCTACAAGAGTCCTCAATTAATTCTTACTGACCAGTGAGGAGATCCTGTTATTTGGTAGACTTTTTTTGATTATTTAAGTTGCCATTTTTTCCCACTGGAAAGATTGGCCTCTAAAATGCAATAACCACCTGGTCAACAAACAACAGACTGTGCACATACCTAACCTCCGTCAGATGTGGACATGCTTCTGTGTTCTTTTATAAGAATTACAAACATTGCATGAGTAGGATTGGCAATCTGGCATTTTCTCATCATTCTTAGACCACTCATGCCTGCTGTTTAGATGAAATTTAAAAAAGTCCACATCTGTTGTCCAAGGAGGAGGACTGCATATTGCTGTGGTGCTCTAAATGTTTTAAGGTTGACTAAAACACATTTTAGCTGTTAAATGTTAATGTCCCACTCCAGATTTCTCTCACTTAAAACCTAATAAAATAAAATAAATCTAAAAAGGGTGCTGGAAGCATATCTACAATTTTTCCCTCTCATTGAGAAATTATGCATTTATGAATATTCATATTATGCAAATGTGACAGGCCATAGCACAGGCCAAAGTGGTTTGGAGTTTCAGCAAGTGGTTATTTGCATTTTGGACCATGATAGGTCTGAGTGTGATTGGTGACAGCATACAGCCGGGTGAGACGTCAAGCTCCCAGGGGTGGAAGGTAACTAAGTACATTTACTTGCTGTACTTAAGTACAAGGTTGAGGTATTTACTTAAGTATTTTCGAATACTTTTACTTGCACTCCACTACATCTTAAGAGGCAAATATTGTACTTTCACTTCACTAATTTTTTTTGAAAACATTAGTTACTAGTTACTTTGATTATTATTACAAAACATACATTAGCCACTTCAGCCCTATTCTATATACATTTTGATGTCTGCCCGGTGAATCCGACTAAGGATAAGCGGTTGAAGATGGATGGATGAATAACTTCCATGATCGACACACTACTCAATGGGGAAGAGCAAGAGCCTGCAGACAGTGCAGAGGCTTGAAAAACAGCAATGCTAGGATGAATGAGGGCGTAAATGTATCCACATCACACCCACCCTGGCCACCCAGGCCACCTCGGTTCACTCCACATTGCATGATTTATTGTTCTATTCCTACTGTTCAAAAGTGATATAATGCGAGTTCAATGCTTTCTAATTAGAAATCTCTTCTGCAAGTGTTTCCATACCCCATTTGCGTATTTCTTTTTATATAGCCCCAAAATCCACCCCCTACAAAGCACAAAAGTGTTTGCGAAAGAGGCGACTTTTGAGAAAATTTCCTTGAAATGTTAAGTGTATTAATATTGTTCTAATTATCTACCATTAGCTTATGCACCCAAATGCGAAGCCCTTTTTTCACTTTCCAAAATTGTGATTGATTATTAGCGTCTTTTTGCAAATTCTGTTTAAAGGACAACTTTAGTTTTTTTCAACCAAGGTTCATGTTTTAGGTTGTTATTAGAGAAAGTAAAAGATGAGTGTTAATTTTCTTTCATTTTAAGGATTTTAGCAGTTTTTGACAGGGGGGCGGGGGCATTCGAGCATGGGGCTAAATATGTATTTTTTTACAAAATGTTATGGTGATTTATTTTTTTATTATTTACTATAGTCCTACTAGACCCCAAGAAATTACATGGCCACAAAAGATCACAGGATCTATTGAATGTGACAACCTGACATATTGAGCCTATACACACAGTATAAGCCTTCCCCCAGTAGGCTACCTTCACATTCAGTAGATCCTGTGATCTTCTGTGGCCAGATGTAATTTCCTGGCGTTTATTGGGAGTATAGTAAACCATACAAAAAGAAATCACCATAAAATTGTGTAAAGAAATACATATTTAGCCCAATGCTCGAATGCCCCCGCCCCCCTGTCAAAAACAGCTAAAATCCCTAAAACGAAAGAAAGCAGCAAATGAAAAAAGATTAACACTCATCTTTTACTTTATCTAATAAACTAAAACATGAACCTTGGTTGAAAAAAACTAAAGTTGTCCTTTAAATCTATGACCACAGTTTTTGATGTTACTGCACATGCATGGCTGTGAACGACGGGCCACGTGTGTGTCTAATCCAGGTTGTGTTATCACCACACATAGCTTCGCTCAAACAGCTCAAACGTGTGTGTGTTCACGACATGATTATTTTAGTTTCCTCCTTTAGTAATGTCAATTCCTAATCCCCGGAACAAGTTCCTGCAGTGTAGAATCACCCACGACTGATTAATAAAATATTTGTACGAGTGTGTAAAAGATCATGATCCAGCTCTAGCGTGGTGAAAAAGATGAGCATTTCATATAATCTGAAATGTGATGTCTGAACAGACAGAATGAAAGAGACCATTATGACAGCTCAGCAGTTGGAGGTGAGAACAGAGGCATTGACCTTCACAGCGAGCATACCGTACATACAGTCGACCCAAGGTCTTTCTGATGCTCTGTCTTCATGTTTTCTGGATTAAAGGATAAGACCACTTTTGTAGAGGTTTGGATTGTGTAGTTACCTTGCCATGATGTAACTCCAAATGTGGACAAGAAATAAAACATAATTGCTCCAGTGATTGCTCCAATTGCTTCGGTATCTCTGGCACTGCCCAGGCCTGGTTTCGGTCACACATTACTGATAGAACCTTCTCAGTCCAACTAGGTGACCTCGTATCCTCCTCGGCCCCCCTCACGTCTGGTGTCCCCCAAGGTTCTATCCTTGGCCCTATTCTATTCCTTCTCTATATGCTGCCACTAGGAACAATCCTTAAAAAACACAACATTGCATACCATTGCTACGCGGACGATGTCCAAATCTATCTACCCCTCACCACGCATTACCCATAACTCACTCCAATGTCTACAGGACTGTCTAAATGACATAACTTCTTGGATGGATATAAACTTTTTAAACCTGAACTCAAACAAAACAGAAGTCATATGCTTTGGCCTTGATACTACACCATACATAAATAACACCATTCTATTCACCCTCAGCTCAAACATTCGCTCCTCCGTCAAAATCCTTGGCTTCACTTTCGACCACCTTCACACTCAATAAACAACACAGATTAGTTCCATAGTTAAAAGCAGCTTTTTTCAACTACGGCTGTTGGCCAAGGTAAAACTCCCACCTAAACAACTGGAGATGGCAATACACGCTTTCATATCATCCAGACTGGACTATTGCAACTCCCTCCTCTTTGGCATCGACCAGGCATCACTCCTCATTGACTTACATTGTACACTGAAACAGCTCTCAAAGTCACTATTTTAGAACATAAACAAACAACTCATACTGTTTATTGTTTTCATTAAAAAAATCCTGTTGATTTAGACATTTTCAGCTCTCTAAACTTTAGAGGTGGTTCCCAAACCTTTTAGCCCGTGACCCAAAAGAGAGATTAGATGTTTGCCCTGGACCCAAACTAGTGAAAATAGCAGATCTACAAACTCACAACGTGTCGTATGGCACTGTGTTGTGAGCTAGTGCTGCCGGAATTGTCCACAAATTACATTCGGATATTCGTTTTAAAAACCCACCTGGATTCGAGCAATTCGACCCATTCGGATTTCGGATTTCAATTCGAGCCATTCGGATTTATTAATAATTATATTTACACCAATACAACCTGAGACATAACATTTAAGATTGCATTGCTGGCGCAACTCTCTCTCTCCGCGCATTGGTGCTGCTGAAAACCGAGTTGGAACACAACGCATGCATTCTCCCTTCTCCAGTAAAACCTTTTTTTCCTTAAATGAGCAATCCTACCACACAGCCTTATCAAAACGAGGCACGGAGGCAGTGTTAATTCACAGAACAGAACACTGCATTGCTGCTGCTGCCTTTTTATAATTTCCTGAAGGATAAAGTCGATTGAAGATTGATGAGTGATAGATCTGTGTGTTGTCTAAAAATATACTCGTCTGTCCGAAACAACACCGACCCAGATTCTGATCACTAGATACGCGGTTGACGGAAGATTTCACCCTTCTGAGCAGCGTACACCCACTGCGCAAAGAACGTAAAAGGCTCCCGCGGCCCCGCCCGCCCTGTGCTCACTACGCAGGCTGCGCTGCGTATGGTAGTCTGCGTTTAGGAAGAGTAATGTATTTATATAATAAATAAAAATATATTTTTTATTATTATTTTTAATTCAAACCTTAATTTTATCGGTTATTCATTACAAAAATATTCGAAAAAATATTCGGATATAGAATATTCTTTGGCAGCACTATTGTGAGCTTGTAGATTGGCTATTTTCACTACTTATACTTTATGAAATTCCTTTGATTTCTTCAGGAAATTACTGCAGAAAATCATTGAATTTGGCCTGGGCCGGGTGAGCGGTCCAGGCACTGTGCTGATAGTCGAGCCTAACAGCGTGTTGCGGGTTGGAGTCCCGATCCCGATGACCTTCTCCCCATTCCCCGTCAAACTACTGTTAATCTATCAATAAAGGCAAAAAGCCCAAAAGATATCTTTTGGAAATGTTTTTTTTTAAGGTTTTGAAATAATAATAATAATTAAAAATGTAGTAAAGAAAACAATGTGTCCTGATCCACAGTGTTTGGCAACCAGTGCTCTAAACGACACGGCAGCTTCCAGCCCACATGCACAGCAAATAACCCTGGGGGGAATCCCTGTCCTCTCTCTCTGTCTTCCTTAATGTACTGGGTCACCACACTCCCATCAAGTCACCTTGCTATTGACTTTGATCTACTTCAAACTACATACATGAACCCCAGCGTCCCTGTTCTGGGAATGTCATAATATAGGTGTGTATTTGGCAAAGCATAGCAGATCTACAAGCTTACAATGCAGCATGTTTTGACAAAAACATTTGACGTTGATGGATAAAAGGAGGGGGCCACATACAGTACAGACCCCTGAGGGACCCTAGTCAATGTAGGTTGGTTTGTAAGTGGTTTTAAGTGATGTGTCCTAAAGTTCACAGGCCTGAAAATTAAGGCCTGGCTCTAACAGGGCCCTAACTAGGCTAATTAGCATACATTTTAGGGCCGGCCCGAAAGACGTTGGGTGGGGTCTGGGCAGAATTTGAGAACTCTATCACAGAGTAAAAGTGAAATTTGAAAACTATCACAGACCAGTCATTGGTCCGACAACGACAACCTCAAACCCTAACCTAACGCATAACCGCAAGCATGTACGCCAACCTTAACGCCTTTGGACCACACAGTTCTGCTTAGGTAACTACAAGTAGGCTACTGCGAGCTGACTGCAGTAGGTGTTGCGGCCAAGCCTGGATGTAGCCCAATTTGCGCCCTAGGCAAGCTTTCTCGTATGTGCCACCGACCTATACTCGCCCCCTAAAAGTTTGCCCTTATAAGTAAGACTGAAACAAAATGAACTGCACAGTCTGGAGATGGATGCGGGGGAAAGGAAGGATGTGGAGGATGGAGAATCCATCCATCCCTTCTACAATGCGGAGGACATTCAAACCGCAACGTGACTTGGCCAGTCATTTTGTGCCTGTAGCCCTCAGGCTTCATCCCATGTGAGAACTTAAGACCCGCACTGTCCCTACAGACTATTGATGTTTTGAAGTGGACTCTTTTGCACATGGACTACTGGGATGTACACTTCTCAACAATACCTGGATGTGACTCTCCTGTATTTCAAAGTTGCTCCTGTTGCTACTGAGACACCTGAATGCCCCTCCAGGCATTAATAAAGGTTTACCTTATCTTATCTTTAAATAACAATAATCACGTGCTTGTTCTGACAAAGCATTGCTTCTATTATGCTATTTATATGCTTCATCATTGAGTTCAAATAGGAGATATTTCTTTTTAATTGTATGAGAACATGAAAGGAAAAGACCACTGCACTTGAAACGACATTGCTGACTTGCCACAAGGCCCACAACTATAATCTGACATGCTGAAGAAAACACATTATACAGTAGCCTATAAAAGACCACATTCAGGCCATGATTGACTATCGAATATGAGTTATTGAACGGAGACAACGACAACAACACAATGTCCAGGTGCTCTGACAACTCTGATAAGTTAATCAGACGATCAATCACGTCCGATTACAATCACGGCATTGTCGCATTTCGTTTCTGTCCGACTTACACAGGCGACTTTTTTTGTATGGCAGTTTATTGCAAGGCCATATATCACTGCATGCTTTCATAGTGCTGTGTAACTTCCACACATGATATGCCACATGGGCCCAGTGAGACCGGCTGCAGCAAAATGTTATTTATTGAAGGCGTTTTATCAGCACCGCTGAGCAGTGTGGAAGCGTTGTCGGCAGAATAACCGGTGGGCTTCTGAAGCTTATTAAAGCTCTGTCTCCGTCCCGGCCAGGCTATCCCAGCAGGAGGGCTGGCGGGGGGGAACTTCATAAAGAAAATTTCATCCATCACACGCTCCCAGATGAAATTAATATATGTCACAGCCACTTCTGACAATTTAATATCGAGAGGGCGAATGGCGGTCCCCATGGCTGAGAGTTGAGGTCTCGGCGGCCGCGACCCGGAGTCCTGGCCGAGCTCGTGTTTAGTGTGTTCTTTTCTTTTTTCCAGACAGGCCAGATAAGGGAAATGTTCTGCCGTTGGTGCAGTCATATCTCGCAGAGTACAGTATGTGTGCTAAGGAGTTCTCACTGGCCAAAGAAGAAATGCCATTATATATGCGTGTGTGTGTGTGTGTGTGTGTGTGTGTTTGCGTGAGAGAGATAGCTCCCCGTGAGACAGACATACTGTACAGAGAGACGGACAGAGAAATGCAAGTCACAGTGTGTGTGTGTGTGAGAGAGAGAGAGAGAGAGAGAGAGAGAGAGAGAGAGAGAGAGAGACAGAGAGAGACAGAGAATCAGTGTGTGCGCGCGTGGGTACGTACATGCGTGTGCACGCTCCCATTAAAATGATGCACAGGATAAGCAGTGTGCTCAACAGGGATCTCAACTCACTGAGCAGATGGGAGCTAAACGGAGATGGCTGAATCCACAACTCTCATTTTCCCAATAGGGCCTCCGAGGCTGCTGGTGTGAGGTTGGAGTCGGGAGGGGGGGTGGTGGGGGGGTGGTGGACTTGGGACTATTCAGGTAGCAGGTGTTCATGTAAAACAAGACGAGGAGTCTAAAAGCCTAGTGGCCTCTGGAGGCTGAGCTGCTGCACATAGTAGTTTTCAACATAACTAGTATAGGGCCAAATTGTTGGATGGACAAAAGCCTATACACGGCGAAACGCGTTGTGCAATAAAAATTGAAGCAAATATAACCTTGTCCTGAGCGTCTCTGGAGTGTGCGGTCCCTTCCTATTGCGGTGGAAGTTGTTATTTGGCCTGCATATATATATATAATGTTTTGTGCAAAAGCTCTCAAAAAGCTTTAAAAGGTGAGAGAATCAGATAACTTTTCTGATGTCACGTTGCCATCCGTGTCTGTCTCGTTCCATTTTTAGACAAAACAAGACAGAATAAATCATAAAGTAATGTAGTGACAGTTTTTTTGACCAAAAGAAAAAAAACTATCCTTATGAATACTGTTTCTAAGCCCAGAATGTTTACCTCACCCAGCCACAACCTCCAGACGACGTGCACACAATGCCGATTCAACATCCGCATTCTTTCGGAAAGGCAAGGTCACAATGCCGGGCGAATGCAGGAAATGTTTCATCGAGGAGATGGAAAAAAAGGCAGATAAATTCAATATATCGGGGCGGTGGGTGGAGGGAAGAAGCTGGGCTGTGCGTAGTTCTGGTAGTCAAGGCAGTCCATTTCCCTCTGATTTATGAGACTCGAGAGATTGAGTTCAGGGAGGAAGGGACACCGCGGGGCACAAATTGCCTCAATAAGGGCTGGTGTGCCTCTCCATCGACCTTCAGCGCTTGAACCCCGGTGTCCGCCGCAACGGAGGTCGGCCTGACGCAGGGGTCTTCAGGGTCGCTGGACTGAAAGCCGCTCTGCCAGCACTTTAGGGCTAAGGTGGTGGTTCATATGAGTTTCCTTTGTCTTTTTTTTTCTTCATATAAATTATGAATGGCTGTGCTGTTCCCCCACAGTGCGCGCAGAGACGCACGGGACACTGAGAACCCAAGTGTAGGGAGATACGGGTCCCGACTAGATCGACGCGCTCTGTGTTCAAACTAGGGATGAGTTTACATTTTTTGGGATATTCTAAATACAGTATGTTTCGGTCTCTCCCTCGATAAGGGTTTAGTTACAATGAGCTAAAAGATTCACACACCACTGTTTGTTTGTTTGTTAACAGTTTGACTGTTTTTTACGATTAACCCGCATTTTAATCAACCCCCCTTCACTGCCGAGATTGTTGTATTACCTTTAGAGCATACGCTGAATTATTTGGGCTTTTAATCCGCGAAAATCCATCAAAAAAAGCTCCCGTGGTTTGTTATGATCTGTGTGTAGCATCCACCATCTTGGTGCACGCGGAAGACGCACACAAGATTGGTTTCAATGAGGCGTTGCACCCAATGCATTTCCATTGGCCTCAATTTCCCAGAAGCCCTAGCAGCCCACAGCATGTGACGATTTCCGGTTTCGTCATCACAGCGAAGCCATCCAGTCTCATACTCTGCGACGAAGACGGATTTTCTTTTGATTCATTACATTACGGCGGATTAAACACATAAAACAAAAGGCGGGTATGTCCGATACGGCAGCGACATTAACCTGGAGTAATCCATTCAAGGCACGGAAACTGTTAAGGAAAAAATGGCAGATATGGCCAAGGCCAACGCAATGCATTTTTTATAGGATACAGATAATGGTGCCAACCAATCAACATTCTGAAGTATTATCTGAGTTGTCCATTTGTGCAATATTCCATTTTGTTCAAAAAGAATAATCACAATTTATTTTCCACACTCATCTTATTTATAGGAAAGGACTCCCACACAATGTCTTCTTCACAAAAATAAATATATATTTCATGGAACATTCATGAGAACGTTCCAGTGAGGAAGACAGTGTGTGGGAGTCCTTTCTCCATAGTCAGACTATGAATACCAGCCCATAGTCCAAACAGGATGCGTGTGCAGTGTTTGCATGTGAATGCGTGCACATGTGCGTGTGTGCATGCATGAGTGAGAGAGTGAAGAGCAGTGGTGGAAAGTAATTAAGTACATTTACTTAAGTACTGTACTTAAGTACAATTTTGAGGTATTCATACTTTACTTGAGTATTTTCAATTTCCAATACTTCTACTCCACTACATCTGATCTCAGAGGCAAATAATTAACGTTTAGTTTTATTTATTTTTGGCTTTCGCCTATACCTATTTTTTATAGAGACAGTAGGCTGAAATGGGGAGAGAGATGGGGAGGTGACATGCAGTAAAGGTCGTCGGGATCGGGAGTCGAACCCGCAGCACACTGCCAGACTGGATTACCAGCCAAGGTGCCTGGACCGCTGAGCCAAATAATTTACTTTTACTCCACTACATTTATTTGAAAACTTTGTTTACTAGTTACCTTGTAGATTTTGATTATTATATAAAAACAATGATTACCTACTTCAGCCCTATATACATTTCGGCCATTTGAAAATAGACCGATCTACAAGCACTTGTACAGAGGTTTGCATGGGACGTTACCTGATGTCCTCCTCGGACCTGGTGCACCACCTTGTCATAGCACACCTCCTCCATGTCATGAAGCTGCTGGATCTGAACAAGGCACAGAAAGTACAAATGGTTTAGCACTCGGCTGAACACGGCTCTTTTTCGCCACTATCTTGTCGCTGCAGTCGAAGCGATAGCGATCAATATATAACCTCTGGATTTCAGCAGGCGCTTTGTCAGCGTCTTATCACCATGTGACGAGTCGACATGCGTGTATATGTCGTGCTTACACACGTTACTGAAACATCAAAACAATTGCTTTGCTATTTGGCATTTTAGGGCATGTCGATAAGATTCAAATAGCTGGACTTGCTAAAAGGAGGACAAAACAATGAATGCAATATTGGTCTGTGTCTGCTGTTATTGGCAGTCGCTTTATATGGAAAAGACGCTGTCACCTGTATACCCATAACTGCCCCCCGCAAAAATAAAAATGCTGGGGGACCGCTGAATTACTATAATGTCCCTATCTGTAGGCCCACATAACTTGGAGGGCGATGAGTCGACTGAAGGTGACTTTGCAACGCTGGCAATGGTGACTCGCTCGCTTTAGCTCGGTTGGCGGTGGCTCAAGTCACCTCCAGGCGGCGCACCTGCGTCAGAGAAACCAAGTGCACCCTTTTCAATCTGACTGGTTTTCAAACCGTATTGTGACAATATACACAACTATCATGATCTTGCATTGCATTGTCTTGGACTCTGTATTTGGATTTTGACTCTGCCGGTTATCAAATTATCTGCAATAAGGAAATGCGACAAAAAAACTAAATAAATTGCCATGAATTCAAGGCTTCATAGTGTGTGAAATTCATAGAAAATAACTTAACCCATTAAGACCTGGAACGCATCTGTGTCACCTTAGCTTGTAACCACTTTAACCATTATTTTAAACTTTGTCTGCAAATCTTTGAATATATATTAATTTGCAGCGAACGTTTTAACTCAAATCTTTGCTTCTCGGGGGTCCCTGGAACAAACTATGGGGGGTCGGCAGCCGAATACATATAATCTGTGGGGAAAACTGTCTTCAGGTCTTAATGGGTTGAGTAATTTTAGGTGAATGCGTGTGTTTGTTGTTCACCTTGCCGGTGGCTTTGATGCCGACGAATGTCTGTCCGAGGGGAACGGGCCTGAAGCGCCCGTCGAAGAAGAACAGGCCGATGAAGGGGTTGACGTGCAGGAAGGACGCCACGTCCAGGTAGTTGGGCAGCGTGGCCGACAGTCCCAGGATCCGGATCATACTCTGAGTGGACTCCACCTGAGAGAGAGAGAGAGAGACACACACACACACACAAAGGTTGATTGATTGAATACGTTATTAACATCGCACAAAAACAAATCACCCACTTTTCACTTGTCAAAACTGCAAGATGATTCTGAACAGTTTCACACAAAGGATTGCTAAAACGATGAAGTCTCGTTTCCATTGAGGTCCTGTGTATTCAATTCATCGAGACATTTAAAGTCAAACAATAATATGCAGTAATATGTACAGTAACATCCTATACTGAATATGAGTACGGTAGTAAATAGAGCTTAGACTTTTTTACTTTGTACAGGGGCCGGTTATAATTGTCTGCCACCTGTGGGTGCTCTTTCAGAGCGTTTTTGAAGGAGGGTAAGGAGTCAAACTTTGTTAATACTGTCTGTAGGGCATTATGGGCTACATCAATGGTTTTCAACCTGTGGGTAGGTACCCCCCTAGTCTCGTGAAGCCAGACAACTATTCCACAATCTCCGAATGCTACTGTATACAGTCTGGAACTACAGCTCCTGAAATCCGAGTAAGGAAGCTGCCATTTCCGTTCACGAAAATTAATTTTAAAATATCTTTAGAGCTTATCTTTTTATTTATTTTCTGCTAAGCAACAAGCTATAATATGCTTAGATGATTTCTATTTATATTAGGATAAATGTGCGCGACTGTAAAGATGAAACGGGTGAGGCTCCACTTCCGCTTTATAGTTTACTCATGACAGCTCTTCAGTTTCTCCAGACTGTATGATGAAAGCATCTGTAAATTTCGAGAGGCAACAGTCGCGAGACTAGTAACCCCCAGATTGTTAGCTTAATTTTTTTGCAACAATTGTTTCTCACTCTACACATTTCTAAAGTTACGATTTGTAACGCTAAATTGGCCAAATTGTCAAATATTATGTAAAAAAGTGAGCTTGTAGTTTGGCTATTTTCTACCCATCTATCAGGGAATCGAGTCAAAGCAAATGTGCAAGTGTTTGTCATGGTGGGGGGTCCCACTCCCCAGTCCAAATATGATTATTTTGAGGGGTTGCGGCCTGAAAGGTTTGGGAACCATTGGTCAAGGTGACAAAGCAACACACACAGCCTGAACTCTGCGGACTTGTTGAGGTTACTGCGGACAGAAGTTTGTGTGCATTAAGAACTGCGGTAAAGGTAATCTTTGTCAGGTAAACACACCACACGAAGAATGTATCTTGATAATGAAAACGTGATAATAAAAATGGATTTACTCCTGAAATAACTTTTACCTTAAAGGGTTTATGCATTGCACTGCAGTGTGAGTGAGCGCACATGTGGGCATGTGTGTAAGCAGGTGCGTGGGTGGGAAGGGGAATGAGTGAAGCAGCAGTGTGTGTGTGCATGATGTGTACATGGCCCTATCTATGGGCCTCCTGCTGTGTTATGTGTCAGGGAAGATTGGTAAGGCCTTTAATGTGATGCAGTACCTGTCAAACGTCCTATCAAGATACGGCCCAACCAATACCTGCGCAGCGAATAGGTGCCGTGCGCCGCACTGCAGATGTACATTAAGTTCAACTGTTTGGCTGGTTGGGAGAACCGGCCTTTTTTATATAGGTTTAACTGCTTTTCCATATACGGTAGGGGTTGAAGAATCAATTAGCCCCCCGATACTTCCATTTTTGTATCTAATTGTTCTTCAGTATTGTTCTTTAGCTAAAACACGGTTTGTTCCCTAGGGATTCTCTGATACGACAACATAGCATTAAAATAGTAAAAAGGCATTTTAGAGAGGATTTATGTTGAATGTCATGCATAATATTGGAATTAGTCAACCTGGCCAAGAAAACACGTGCTTTTCCAAGCACAACACAGGCTTTGCTCTAAAACCAATTCCATAAAATACAAAAAAAAAAGCACAAGGGGGTTTTGTTTAGTTTCCTGGGATTTCCATATTAATGTGCCTAACGAGGTGAAAAGAAGCACCTGGCACATCAGCAGCACCAGCCATAATTCTATCTGCACAGTCAATTATGGCAGGCTGTCAGGTGTGGCAGGATGGAGAGATGCTTTAGTCTGCATGGTGATCTAATAGATTGTATTGAAGTGGCAAATATGAACCAAGAAGTTTACAGGGTTACAATCTCCCTCAGAGGGAAACCACAGTGGCGTACATACGTACGTACAGGTAGGGGTGGGAAAAAATCTAATAATTATGACATATCTTTTACTCAAATACCTCCATATACATGCTATATTATGGCGATAATATGACCAGTGTTGGGGAATGTTACTTTTAACAGTATTCCGTTACATTACAGGATTACCTTTTGAGAAAGGCCTTGCTTCACCATGACTAATTGTTGATCTCCTCCTTTCACCAATAAATACTTCCACAGCGTCACTGAAGGATAAACTCTCTTTGTTCTCTCAATCTCTGTCATTTCACACACGTGCGACAACGGAATGTAAACCATGTAAGAACAGCCGTGTGTCACACCAAAAGTGGTGAGCAATTTAATAGATTATAGATTACAATGATTATGCAATCACCACAGACTGCAAAGCATGGGCCACTGATTTTCATGTAACACCTGCAATGTGACAGTGTTGCTTGCAGCCTTTCACGCCTCCGTTGGCAGAGAGTTCATTCTTTCAGGAAACATCTTAAATGTAACTATTAAAGTAATGCCATTGTTTTGGAAAAGCGAACCAAATTGCAAAATATCCATATGCCTGTGAACACAAAAGCCACCTTGATCCTACATGTGTATTTTAATATTACAGGCCATTTCCAAAAGGAAAATATTAGGCCCACAATCAGTAGTTCTTCTGTCTTTGAAGTCTGCATTCAAATGAGGCTGCGGTTTTTCCACTCTGTCCTCTTTAGCATGGGGGGGCTGATCTGAGTCTCTCTCTTGGCTATTGGTGAGACAGCACCTAAGGGAGGAATCTAACAGGCGCTTTTACGACATGTCCCATTTAAAAGGCTGGTTGTTTTTCATCATAAATGGCCCTGCTGAGTGCAATTTGATGTCTGGGAGAGGATGCCCTAATGATCTTAAGAGAACATTCTCCATTCTTCCTGTGCTGCAAATAGGAGGCGGCGGTTAAGACGATGAGCCATTCCAGGTGATATCTTGCGAAAAAACAACAACAACAATAATGTTAACGGAACCTATTCAGGTTAATACATCAACATGTTCAGATAAATGTTATCAGAGAGCACTTATTTTTAAAGGATTGTGCTTCACTAACATCATGTAGAGCTTTTCAGTGTGCTGACTAACCCCGTCACTGCGTCTTGTGGATTTGCATTGTATTTGTGTTTGCCGTCATTACTCGTGGGTGTGTAATGGAGAGGAAAGGAAAGATGCAAGTATCTAAAGTGCATTTCCCTGCAAAAATGTAATACAAATAAAATGAAATAACCAACAACAATGTCCTGTTTTTTTCTCGTTTCTACCGACCTGATGAAAACAACATGAGCCAAACCACTGAGAAGGCATGCCACCCTTGTTGTGATGCAAATTAGACCGAATTCGAAGCCCTGAAGCCCCTGGTCTAAATTCAGGGGTTAACCACATTTTCAGGCACAAGATCTACTGAACCATTTGACAACACAACACCACAGAATGTATATTCTGCACTACTATTCTGGGGGAAAAAATAATCCAAGCAGGCATAGATGTTGGACTTCAATCTGAAATGAAAAATACTTAATCAGTCTTGCAGAAAGATCACACGAGATCCAATTTCACTTCTGTTGCCGAACTTGCCGTCTATGGCAGCAGCACCAAAGTGGGAAATAGCAGCCAGTATGTTAAAGTCAAGTTGGGAGCTGCTGGTTGCAATCTTCAAAGAGGCAACAATGTGGTCATCTTTCACTGTTGATCAGTCAGTTGTGCTGAAAGTCTTCACGTGAGAAATGTCCAAAAACACAGGCAACATCCACGGGCGTCCTTCATATTCAGTGTTTTCTGCAGAGATTTGTGAATGTTATGATAGTTAAAATCTGAGCTTTATGGGCATGCAGCATCACGGTGACTAAATCCATGGAAAATGTCCTCACAGCTTGTCCTTCCGTGGCAAAATTATGAGCGACTCCTTTTGTGCACAAATGACATTCACCAACAGGCTTCATGAAAACAGACTGTAGTGTTGCTTGTTGAGATTTCAGCTCATTCATCAGGAAAGCATCTGTATAATTTTGTGGTGCAACCACTCCTATAGACAGCTATGTGTGTCTCTGGGTCTGTCTGTCCGAGCACGAAAATAGCATTTGGTTGGTTTTCACCACCAAGTGTCACTGTTGCGCAGACTAACACACACGGACACACGCACACACAGACACACGCGCACCCCCCCCTCCCCCCTGGATGTTCCGGGGACCCCCGGGGGTCTTTTGTCTTGTTGGCGTCTCTTCCTGAAGCCGTTCTCAATACTGCTATCTGGTTTCGCCTCGTTAGCTGTGGTTGAAAGGTAGTAGTAGTCTAGTACTAAACAGTTAACACACCTGGACCATTGATATGCTGCCAGGTCCATTCCTGTGTTTAATCACGCTACAAACAGTTGGGGTTCATATTCTAACCAGCAAGCCTGAGAACAAGAGGACCGCAGACGATATGAGTGGATGTTTTTGTCTAGGTTCTCAAATTGCTCCACCATCGACCAAAAAGGCCCTTGGGGGGATCGACCGGTCGATCGTAAAGACACCGTTTCCCACCCCTGTGATGTTTTGATTGGTGTCGTGATTCCGAGTGTGTGCGATTGATCACGTCTAGCGCTGCGTCCCGCTTAAAATGAATGGACACCTAGAGAGAGTGTTCTCTCCTCTCCTGAAACAACTCTCACACCCACCGGTGTGAGAGTTGTTATTGTATCTACAGCTAAAGATCCATCCTTTGGGGAATAGTTGTTTTCTCTTTCTGCCTCCATATTTTATTGACGGGACGACTCATCTTTTTTTATTTCCAGAGGCAACCCTCTTGCTTACAGTGCACCAATCAATAATTCAGCAAATAAATGAATAAAACAATGTTAATAAGAGGAATCTCTTCAAATGTGTCGTTGCCTAATTTATGCTCCGTCGCTCAACTGCGTCGCACGCCGAAAATAGCAGACGTACAAGCTAACAACACGACTAGGGCTGTCACAATCATGTTATAAATTATTCTACAAATAATTGGAATAATTATTGTTGGAATTGTGTTTTTGGTATTGAACATTCGGAGAAAACAATTAGCTTTTTATGCTTTGTAAAAAATAAAAGAAGACAAAAGGACTGGGCAGATAAATATACTATATTACTAACAATAACCAGTACCAATAGTCTGCAAAGCATTTGCCGTTTTGTTCTTGAGCAAGACGAGGAACCCCTAATTGCTCCCGATGTGCAGGTGGGTGACTTGCATGGTTTCCGCCGCCATCAGTGTGTGAATGGGTGAATGTAATGCACAATCTATGTAAAGCGCCTTGGATAAGGTGCTACGTATATAAATGCACCATTTACCATTTATTATATACAAAAATAGCCATAACTCACAAGGCGCCACTTGTAGATTGGCAAAGTCTTTTTTTTATTTATTGCCCTAAATATCCAAAATGGGGACGCCAGGTTCATAGTGATTAAAGAGCGTGGACAACGACATTGGAAATACTCATTTCACCATGCTGTTTTCATACAACGTAATAATGATTAGCTACATTAATTGTGATCAGGTGATTACTTAATAATTGTGACAGGTCTATGTTTATGTAACGCATTGTAAGCTTGCAGGTTGGAATTTTCAGCACTCGGCGAAGTATGACTCAGGCTTAAGGTTCCCCAACAATCCATATTTTAAATCTTGCAGCCTGTTATGGCAAGAAAAAAGAATACTGAAGATTTGGTCTGACAATGAAAAATGCAGTCTGGAAGACAGCAGCTCTCCATACACTGTATGGTACTGTATTGTACTGTATGTCAAGGAGGATCCTGCCAAAGACAGACACCAATGTAAAGTGATTGTTCAGTGCAGCGATGTAAAAGTTTTAGTCCATAAAAATCTTGCAGCCATTGTGGAAATGTGACTTTTTCTACCAAAAAAAGAATCCGTTGGGTGTCTGTGCTAGTTTTGGTCTTAATGATCGCTATATTATTTTTGTATGCAAAGTATTCAGGGAGATGGATCACACGCCGACTTCAACCAAACTGTTAACGAGAAAAGGCGATACTCAACGTTTATCATGCAGATGAAGTAGTTGTGTGAAGATTGGATGCTAGTGCATCTGAGGCAGCTCGTAATGTTTACATTTAATGAGCTTTCTGTTTCTACCCTTGCATGAAACTATCAATACATCAATGGAAAGGAAGCCATCAATGATACGTATAGAGTTACTTTCTCAAACAGCACCGGTCTGCACTAATTATGAAAGCTGAGAGAGAGACGGACAGACACGCACGGACTCCATAGGCGGTTAACTCTCGAGAGGAGATCATTTGACCTGATTGATTTAACCTGGTGCTCCCTATTTTGGGCCAAAAATACGTTTCAGTCCATGTGTGTATTTCTACGATGTTACTTGTTTGCTTGTTCATTTTATAAATAATGTTAAATGATGGGGCCCCTAAAAAAATTGGTATTGGTTCGAGCTCTAAATTCCCTTCCGGAAAGAGAGAGAGGTGTGCAACAAAGCATCCAGTCAGCGCTTCTGAGGTAAAAAAAAATCAGTTAAACCTGCAGATAAATAGGCTGTGAACCGAGTAAACAGCGGCCACATGTAGAGGCTGCTTTTCAATTACCCAGCAGTTAACCTCGCCCAGAGGTCCGCCGTCACCACACAGTGCGGAAAGCAAAGCACTTCCTCTAGTCATGTGCATCCTTGGCTCTCACAACCCCTCTGTCTGTCTCTCTGGACTTCAGTGTTTTGTTTTTGGGAACTTCTCTACCAGCACGGATTCCTTTCAAATTCCACTTCAATGGGTTCACCTTGTACTTTAACTCTCACTAAGAAATGTATTATCCAGCTCATTCTGGTGTGTTTGTGTACCATGTCTACAGTATATACAAAAGTGGTCAGGAGGTGCACGCACATCCCAGGATAATTCAACGGGTGCTCGAACAAAAAGGACAGACTGCAAAAGAAAGAATAAGTCTGCACACCGTTTGAAAGCTCCCCAAAAACATTATTTACCAAGGCGGGGTAAAAAAACACAACGTTTCGGCCTGTGTGGCCTTCATCAGGTATCTGACGAAGGCCACACGTAATTGACGCAATTATTATTTACACAATTTTTTTTGCCATATTATGTCGTCTAGAGCTGGCAGAAGCCTACAGTAATAGCTGATATTAGGGGTGGCAATCAAAGGGTTTAACGCCCTGGCCTACTGGATCATACTACACTACAGCATCAAACGTAGCAGATCTACAGGTGTGAAGCAGCGCATATTGAGCTTGTAGATCTGCTATGATTTGCCATTTTTATCCTTATCCTGAAAAGTAACGGTTTTCCACCAGACAGAGACGATATACTTATAGTATGTAGTTGTGCGGCCGTGTCTAACACAAAAGATAGCAGATCTGCAAACTGTCGTCAGTTTTGTATATCGGCTATGTTCGGCGTCAGACACGATGCACAACCCGAGTGTAAATCAGGGTTTTTACGCATCTGTTTGGGTTAGCGTTAGGAATGAGAGAGATACAGATAAATAAATTAACAGCTCCTTTATATACGTCGCCTGAGGGGACCTGAGCATTCTCCGTCCTCCCTTTATCAATTTCCTGGGTGGGATTGACACCTGGCGGCGGCTCATCAGGATGAAACACACAATGTGGGACGCAGGACACCAGCCATCTCCCCCTCTGCCTGTTCTTCATTTGCATAATCACTCTAACCCATCTAAGACCTGAGACCAGATTCTACAAATGTCTTCTAAATCCTGACAGCTTTCTGAAAAACTAAAAGATATAAAAGATTATACTGTACGTATTCCGCCGACGACCAGCATTTGAAAATGTTTTGTAACAGGGAAGCAGCAAAGATTTGAGTTAAAATGTGCCCTGTGAAAGAATATATTCAATGATTTGCGCCACAGTTTCACAATTTTTCAAAACTAGCAGATATACAAGCTCATAGCTCAGCACTTGGTGCCGTGCTATGAGCTTGTATATTTTGTTATTTTTCAACAGTTTAGAATGGGTCAGGCGGTTAAAAGCCAAGGCGACACAGATGCGTTCCAGGTCTTAATAGGCTAATATCCCAAACGTCCAGGCGGATTCCTGCACGGGGGACCTGCCACTCATCATCAAGGGAAATCAACCTTGCAGACAAGACGTCAGCATCGGTACGTACGGACGGCCAGCCGAGACGGTGGCTGATAATCCTGGCAGGACCTGGCAGAGGCATTCCATTCACGAGGCAAAGTGTGCAAACTCAGCTACACTGCTATATAATGTGTCCAGAGCACGGTGCACCACGATGTAAGACAATTCTGCTGGTAGTGTGTTGGGAATAAAATTGTGCACAATGCGGGAGGCTAGCAAAAGTAAAATATGGTCTGATTTTGAATTGG
Organism: Protomyctophum parallelum; assembly: GCF_964188405.1. NCBI lineage: Eukaryota > Metazoa > Chordata > Actinopteri > Myctophiformes > Myctophidae > Protomyctophum > Protomyctophum parallelum. The sequence goes on from NC_139698.1 coordinate 46,454,338, forward strand.
CCCATCAGAACTTCATGACCTTTCCAAAGGAATAATAATAATACATAATTGCCTAAAATGGTGATATTGGTATTGGCAAGTGAGCCAGTCTATACCACATCATTTATCACACGATGATATGTAAATCAATTATTTTGTATTTTGAATGCTTCAGCTGACGTTGTACTTTTTGTTTAATAATAAAAATATGTATTTATTCCCAGATCAGTGGTTCTCAAACCTTTTCATTTCAAGGACCCCACAACAGACCTGTAAGGTCTATACCTCACTTTGACAACCATTTCCTAGATTATATTTAAATTTAAATTACACACTGGTATTGGTACTGATACCCAAGTTATGAGCAGAAACGGTAACTCATGCAGGTGTTAAACCCTAGCATGAACTGTCTGTAATTTACTGGTACATATCAATCTGGGTGTACCTGAGTGTGCAATGTGCATACAGTAGGCCCACCCATAGTATACCAAAGAAAAACTGTATTTGGCACATACTGTAACACAGAACATACAGTACAAGCAATACTATATATATATGTATATATATATAGTATATATATGTATGTTCTTCCACTACTTTACATTATTCTTATTAACACCACGAGCGGCATAAACAGAGTTCTCCGTCCTATCAAATAGTAACACTTCAGGATGGAGATTAATAAAAGGACGGAGAACCGATCGCATCGCTCCACAGGCTGGGAGCGTCTGTTGCGCAACATTCGATTATATATGTATATATATATGTATATATATATATATATATATACATATATATATATATATATATATACATATATAATGTTTCCCCCAGAATATATATATATATATATATATATAATGTTTTCCCCAGAATAGGGATGTAAGGGTTCAAGTGGTTAATGTCAATGTCATTATTTTTGTCACATTCCTGAGCCAATTCTTGATGACCAGGTGAGGAGACTCAATGGAGTCTATTTGAGTCACTCTGCCATCACATTTATTGGCATAGGAATATGTGAAAAAAAAAAAAAAAAGCAAGTCTTCATGGGGTGTGTAATTGATAGATTGATAGATAGAATTGATAGAAAATAAGTAATTGTTTGGGTGTGAACCATCCCTTTAAGGCCTCTAACTGTACAGACAAAGCTGTCTTGTCCAGAAAATCTCCTGGCTTGTGTCTGGAGATCAGGTCGGGTGACACCAGGTGACGTCTGATGTTATAACGATGTTCTAAACACACTATGACCCGGCCGTGGTGTTGAACCCTGAACACTCTCACTAACCACAAGGTCACTGAGCTGCACTATGGGCCAAAAACACACTGCACACACACAGCAGCTGACAATCACATGTGATGGATGGCACTGTTCAGTACTTGCGTGAGAGGAAATACATCTCCAACATTAATGAATAATGTTATACCAGTGCCACTAACAAAATGGTGACTTCTTCATACATATATATGGATATTTACTCATCACCCATACAAATTGGTCCACAAACCAAACATATACAGCACTCAGGAACAGACCTGTCTGATGGTCCATAATGGAGCTATACAGTGCTGAGGAACACACCTGTCTGATGGTACGCGCCACCAGGACCTCCAGGACGGGTCCTCTGTCCTCGTGGAGCAGGTGCACCTCGTCCAGGATCAGCAGACGGACGATCTGGGTCAGGCCCACGTCTCCCACGCTCTTCCTGGTCACCACGTCCCACTTCTCGGGCGTGGTCACCAACATCTGCCAGAGAACAGAACAAAGACAAAACAGGCCTGCGTTCAAAAACAGACAGGCAGTTTATGCAGACAGAACGATATCGTTGCTGTCGGGCAGAAACCTTCTATCTCTATATAGAGTATGCACACTTTTGCACCAGGACATGCCTCCCCTCAGTGGCAAAACATTGAGCGGCAAAACATTGAACAGCACGGAGCGTTGGAGTTTGCAAGCTCTCGATGGAAATCGTTCAGCGGCCCTGCGTACCACCTGTTTCTAAATCATACTATAATTCTAACAATGTCTGTGTGTGTGTGTGTGTGTGTGTGTGTGTGTGTGTGTGTGTGTCAGAAACACTGCATTATCTCCTCATTGCCTGCACCAATCGCTCTCACACAGGCATTGACCATATGAATATGGAGGGCGTAACGGAGCCCTTTTTTCGATTTGACACATTAATGATTAATAATGAATGTATTAGTGAATTAAAAATGCGACCAGAGCGCAGTACCCCCCGCGGGTGGGGGGCAAATATCTCACAACGGGTAAGGACTAGTGTCACATAATGCAGGAAGCAGCAGCAGTTGTGTTATTGAAAACGAGTCCTTCCAAACTCTGACATTTAGAAAAATAATCATCTGACACCTGCACAAAATGTCTTGACAGAAAGTAGCCCATGTACGGTGGATCTTTATGAAACAAAAATGTTGCAGATAGAAAGAGGATAATCCAAGCTTTCTGTACAGCTACAATGTTGGTGACTTTAACGTTGTTTAAGGACTTTTCTGTTTGGATATATGCGTTGTCAAGGCCAGAAAGTTTATTTAAAAAAAAATTGCCACTCAGTAGGCGTTCCCGCATAACTTCCGGGTACGATGATGTCACACGCCTAACGTTGTGTTTTTCCGTAAATTAACGGCCTACTTGATCACACTACAGCGTCACACAAAAGCATCAAAAGTAGCACATCCGCAAGCTCAAAGCACGGTGTGAAGCGGCACATTTTGAGCTTGACAATCTGCTACTTTCGCTGTTTTTTAATTTGAAATGCAGTAACAGCTGAAGTAACAGCTTTGGACCCAAGACGAAACACATTATCTGAAAGACACTTCTGGCAGGCAGACGTATTTCCGTATGCCAGAATAAACCAGCAAACAGCAAACAAAGCATACAGCGTGGACAAATGGCCGTCACTAAAGTCATGGTGACAGACGGAACGCCGCAGCGTTAGCAGCAGCAGCAGAACAAGGACAGTAAGAACAGCCATCATTAGAGAGAGTCTGTCATTCAACTGGTTTAACGCTCAGCTACAATGTGGCTCCGGGGCATGATGAGATTGTCCCAGAATACAATAAATGCACCACGTCTCTGTACGTGCACGTGTGTGTGTGTGTGTGTGTGTGTGTGTGTGTGTGTGTGTGTGTGTGTGTGTGTGTGTGTGTGTGTGTGCACGTCTGTAATCCACGTAACTCGATAACCGTTCGCCCCACCGACTTCAAATTTGACACACACGTTCTACACCACCACAGGGAGTGCAGTGTCCGGCCTTGAGTTGGTCAGATACACGGTTGTCACCTGTAGAATTCCCAGCCTCAGCCTCAGCCAATTGATTGCCATGGCAACCCCACACCTGCCATTAAATTAGACTTAACCATTCCACTTTTCAGACAGACAGATACAGAGATCTTCATAATATGGGACACAGACAGGCGGTTAAAAGGGGTGCTATGACAGGTATTACATACTATTGCATCGTTCCTAAGTAGGCCGTAAAGTAAAGTAAATCTGAGAAAACAGAATGACCAGGTGCTCACAGAGACAAAAAATAAAAAGTGGTATTAAAACTATCAGTGGTGCGTCTGGATCCAGCGGGATGCAATCGTAGAGAAATTATCCAGGCACTCAAAAAGTAAGAAAGAAGAAAAAAGAAGAAAAACTAACTTTATTGTTTATAACGCCAACATGTTTCCACCCGGACCTACACAGGTCTTCATTGGGCGGATAAACACATTCTCATTAATTAGTGTTGAAACGCGTGAGAAAAGCCAAGTAATTAAACACTTAATAAAAGCCTAAATGCATAGTGGGTGCATAGCAATTAATTGTTAATACACATGCACAATCAATCATCACTTGCGTAGGAGGCTGCTGCACACGAGTGCATGAGAACCAGGTTAATTAAAATAGGTGAATCAAAGTTTGCAATCTAACAGAAAATTATAACATGATATAGCACTCCCCCCCTCTCTCTCACAATGTAGTCTTTTGTAAGAATTGTGAACATCATCACTAAAGATGGTTCCTTCAAAACCACCAGATCTAAATATTACGCGAGTAACATGAAACGTATAATTATGAATTATTATTCGGATGGTGTGTCCTGTCCTCCATGTTATGTTGTTCTACAAATGCCTTCTCAATCAGCAGTTCTCAAACATTCACGGAATTCAAAATGATTTATAAATGTAAAAAAAAATAGCAATGTAGGAGTTCAAATCTGGACATGCAGTGACACACTGTAAGCGTGTATGTTTTTGAAAAGCCCACACTAAATTCGAAAATGACACGGATGCTTTCCCGGTTTGTGGCAGAGCATACAAGTATTCCATTGTACTAATAATATGGGTGTGTTCGGATACATGCTCTGAGAATCTGTCAATGTTCAGAATGCTGACAAATACATATTAATATGGGAGTCAATATGTTTGAATGCCACTGGTTTAAACAACATTCATAGGAAGCAAGCCTAGATAAGCAACTACACTTCAGAAACAAGCCCCCCAAAGAAGCAACTACCAATATTTACAGGAAAAAAAAGAGCGAAGTGCAGCTTGTAATAAGCAGAGTTGGCATCACTGGATGTACCATATTGTTGCTTCGCACCTGTCTCCCTGCTTCCTATATACCTCCCTAACGCACCGGGTGTCGGATAGTCATTTACAATTTAGGCATTTAGCAGAGCAACGTACGATAAGCACAGTAATCACATACATCAAATGCAGAGAGACAGTGTAGTGCCTCGTAACCTAGGATCGCAAGAGAGCCAGGAACCAAGCATCAGTCAAATCTATAAACGCTGGTCAAAAGAATAATCTATACTATACTATAGAATACTAGCTAATCAATGACCTACGGCATAGAAGCTTTGCTAAATTACACTCAATATTGTGATCAATTAAAACAATAAGTAATAACAGCTATATAACAAAGAAGTTGAACTGAACTCTTATATGGCATATTATACTGTATTCCAAATAAAAAAACCATATTATTTTCTTCAGATAAGGCGGTAAACTCCAAACTGTTGTGGGGAAAAATGTGCAAGTCATGGCAGGGTGAATAGTGTTCTCTATAGCTACAGTAACAGCGTGTCTCTTCAGACTTCAATCGCTGGTGCCATCTGCAGGAAGGAGAGCTAGCAGTATGGAACTATGAATCCAGTAGTGAAGAGCCCAGTGCCCACCTCCGCTCAGCCCTGCTCATTTCAAATGCACCAACTTAGCCAACTTGCATCAATGCCGCCAGGCATGATTACCCACTGCGGTTAACACACACATCATCTTTGCTGGCTGATATTTGTCAGCCCCCTCAGCCAGATGTCTGCCGAAAAGAAATGTACATCAGTCTGCCACTGCCCATGTCAATCTAACAAAGTCCACTTCTGGCGTCAAAATTGACACTACTATGTTATTGAATTTGTAAGACCTTGTATAACGATTTGTACAGAACAGCGGTCTGCATATATCTTAGCCATTAGCTTACACAAGCCACTGACTTTGATAATGTCACTTTATTTTCCAGTTTGACTTCCCTTAAACGCCCAAGACTGACCTGCATAAACATTTCCTCACCTGTATCCAATTTCAATAAACCTGTTCTTTTAAGGATTGCTTAGAGGCCATTATTCTGCTGCAATTACACTCTGTTTCTCATTCATTGAAAGATACAACAATGCATAATTAATGGTGTGTGAGTTGTTTGCCAACCTGTCTGGGAGTGTGGAAATTCCTATTAAACACTTTCTGTAAAAGCAGTTCATTAAATCCTCTCTAGTTTGCATTTAAATCAATCTAGCCAGCCATTAGAGACTGGCGCACTCACAGAAAGGAAGCTTCTGCTCCTAATTGGACCTGCTGCTTAATCTAAATGGAAGCCCTGGCAAACGGTGCGCGGGCCAAAGTGCTTTCTTAATTACCTCACAAGAACACACAAAGAGGCACATAGAAAACACGCCATTGTTTGCCTCAATTGCGTTATTTAGCCTACAGTATTTATATATATATGTATATATTACAGCAACATTGAAATCAATCTTTTGGATCTATACTTGATGCTGAAATAGCCATTTCTATTCAATGAGCGGCCATGCTGCACATGTATAGCCATGCATGACACAAGCAAACGACGGTGAGAATAAATGCGTAACTCTGCTGAATGCGATATCTGATGAGCGTGCAATAACCAGCCAGAACTGTGTCCTGCAGAATGAGCTCTCTCAACACAAGAACACGAGCTCTGAGGCAGCTCACTTTGCAGGGAAACAGAGGGCGGTGTATTACAATGTTTGCTAACAACAGAGAGAGAAGTGCCTTGACGTTTGACGTTGAATAATGTAGCCCTATAGCTAGGTGAACCTAGAGTAAAAATGGTCAATTTCTCTGTGTTCCGAGTGGGAGGGGTAAGTGATGCCGAGGCGACAGCAGCTCAAGAGCAGCTGACTCAATTTGTGGCTCGCTGAAACTGAGGAACTGCATTCATCTCGCATATGTAACCGGTTTCCGGAACAGGTATTATTAAACTGTCACAGCTGGTATGTGGACTTCACGTCTGCTACAATAGCGTTTGGTTATCAAACTTTTTTAATTTCAAGGACCATCTGAGAGTTTACAAATGGAACCCAATGGATCCATAAGGGTCCATTGGGTTCCATTTCTACACTCTCAGAGTAACAATCCTATAAGCCTTATAGGATTGTTAGTGACACGATTCCTATAGGGGGTTCCAAATGGACCCTTATAGTATAAGGGTCCATTTGGAACCCCCTATAGGAATCGTGGAAGGGGACCGTTGAGAGGGAATGGTTGAAATCCTAAAGGATCCCAGCCCTACTCCTGTCCTTGTGTCCTCGCGCAAAACACTCCAACTGCTCGCAATGAACAGGTTGGTGACTTGTGTGGTTTACAAAGGTTGGTGACTGGCGTGAATGTGTGTGTGACTGTGAATGGGTTATTTTATTAACCCCATTCACATTCTAATTCTCATTGAAGAAAGGCACTATAGAAATGCATATACCAGTGGCAGCTATTCTCCCCCACAGTCAGCATTTATAGCTACTAATTACTAATGCAGTTATCTATCTATCTTTCCCAGCAATCTGTCCATCTTTCCCAGCAATCTGTCCATACTGTTTCACCAAACATCTCTCTGTATCGGCCTGCGAGTCTCTCGCTCTGCTCGTCTCTTCAGCTTTGCTCTGACGATTTAAAGATTTAAAGGTGATGGTCTGTCTGTCCAATCCGTCCGTCTGTGGACAGCCCCCCCACCACCTCCCTCCTGTGTCATTAAGCCCATCTTCTCTCTTTCCGGTCACAGTGGGACGAGGGGACCTATGAGAGTGTGAGCGATGCCTGCGTGCCAGCCACCCGCCCGCACGCTGGCATCATCGACATGCCAGGAACCTCTCCAAGTCCCCTCGGCTGTTTCCATGGCAACTAGCGTGGCCACAGAGAGCGGGAGGGAGGTGTGGGAGTAGGAGGTGGTGCAGGGGTAAATGTCGGATGAGGGAGAGTTATTCGCTGTTTTCCCGATACGTGAACGAAGACTAATGGCTCGTCAAGGCAAACCGACAACGCACGAAAGCCTCCACAATGCCAGTACGTACAGTGTACATGTTGGTGCGCACGTGTTCCCTCTACTGATGGTGTAGACCAGGGGTAACCAACCAGGGGCTCGCGAGCTACCAGTAGCTCGCGGGAACCTTTCAAGTCGATCCCGAAGTGACGGGCAGCAATACACAGCAGAATGTCGTTCGCAAAAAAAGAGCAGATCTACAAGCTAACAACTTATAGAGGCTCGATGCATTTCAGCTTGAAGATCTGTTCCCCTTGCTTCCACCGCACCGCCCTCGGCCCTCCCCCTTTTAGCACTCTGTGCTCATGTGCTGTCTGTTGTTCCCCTCGCAGGCAGCACACAGAGCAATGAGAGCATCAGAGTGAACGCAGCATGATAGCGTCCCCGACACGTTGAATATTATTATTTGTAAAGTTCGAACGCCAACTTTTAACACTGCACGGCTGCACGCAAAAATAAAGAGTGCACTCGGCACTCGCACATGACGGATTATTATCGATCAAAACAATCCTTAGCGTGTTGCACAGCATGAATGATATAGTAATCACCGACCTGGCTGGATAAATATCACTATGACAAATTGTCAAAATGTTTAGTGCCGCTGTCAAAACATGACACAGTGAGAGTTGAAGATTCTAACTATTGAACAAGAAAGCCACAGTTTTGAAGGAAGTGGGTCCTAGACAGGGCTTGACGCTTAGCTCATGGATGCATGGATGATAGACAGACTATCCGTTTTTATCCTGCTGTTCCATCATGTGATATTCGATGCAGGGCAAGATGCTCGATTGTGAATTAAATTGTAACATTCTCCTTGGCTTTGACTACTTCAGACAGAACATCTGACACACAGCTACGGTAGACTATTAATTTACTATTAGCTGTTAACTTACTCGGCTGCCTACCGTTGCTCGTTAATCAGGTCACACAATGGATGGACCACTGATATTTATCAATCCAGGTCGGTGATTTTGTAACATGCTTTTGTAAGCGACGCTAAGGATTGTTTTGATCGATAATAATCCGTCATGTGCGTGCGCGAGTGCACTCTTTATTTGTGCGTGCAGCCGTGCACAGTGTTTCTCCCACGTTTGGTTAAAAGTTGGCGTTCAAACTTTACAAATATGTGAATATTCATTGAAATGGGAAACAAAATATTGTGCTGTAAAAGCAATTCATGTCCTTTGCATTTTTTTTTATTAAAAAAAAACTCAACAAAGAAGTTTATTTGTATTTTTGTCCTAATATTTTTTATTTCTAATACATTTGTCTTAAAGCGCAAATAACATACTTTCTAAAATGGCTTTTAATATTTAATATATTGTCTATGTCCCTCAAAGTTATTTCTAATGGTTTTGAGCCTCAATCACCACTGATATAACCAGGCCTTGTCATTTCTTTCTGGACTTTGAAAGCAGTTTTAGCTGCAGTACCACAATGTCCTGAGGTGGTGGGGGTGCAGATGCAGATTATTTAATATTTGAGTCATTATAATACTGATGCTAGATAAAACCAGGTTGTTTCCATTCCATGCCAGCTTGGAAAATCGACAATGGTGGACATTGTAAACAAAGTGGAAATTATACAAAGTAGGGTGACATTGATGACATCACGATGAGGCCAAAATCAGTTGAGCTGTTCCTGAGAGCAATTTCTATTAAAGCACCTGATATGATATGAAAGCCTGATTGTTCAAAATTGGTTATTTGTGGGGATAGAAAACACATATGGGAGCTCCAAAACCGTTCCTCACCCAGGAATCAGCCCAGCTCCTATTCCAGACAACAGTCTTGTCAAAACTCGACTATTGTAACTCCCTCCTTACTGGCCTACCAGCATGTGCACTTAAGCCTCTCCAGCTGATCCAAAATGCAGCAGCTCGCTTGGTCTTCAACCAGCCAAAATTCTCACATGTCTCCCCCCTGCTCCGCTACCTCCACTGTCTCCCGGTCACTGCCCGCACAGAATACAAAACTCTGATGCTGGCATTCAAAGCAACCAAAGGTATGGCTCCCCCATATCTTGCAAGTATGATTGAACCCTACAAACCCTCCCGCGCACTCAGATCAGCCAACGCAGGGAAACTGGAAGTCCCTTCACTAAAAACGCAGGGACAACGCTCCACACGTCCCAAACTCTTCTCCCTTCTGGCTCCAAAACTGTGGAATGCACTTCCCATTGCAGTCAGAACTGCAGCATCACTCCCAATCTTCCGCCGTAGCCTGAAAACCCACCTTTTCAGACTCCATCATGGCCCATAGCACTTACCCTAACCCCTTAGATAGCATTTCTGTTGGCTTAGATAGCATTTGACACAGACTTATAGCATGTTATGTAGACAGCACTATAATTGTATTGTATATAGTCATAGCACGCCATAGTACATATGTATAGCATAGTAGTAAATATGTATAGTTTATATGTATAGTGTATGTATAGTTTCATTATATAGATATTCCACTGTTACTTTCTTAGCTTACGCATGTTTCATGATAAATGCTTTTATGTGATGTATTCCCATGCTTTTGTTCTTGCTTAAATGTAAGTCGCTCTGGATTAAGAGCGTCTGCTAAATGCCTAAATTGTAAATTGTAAATTGTCGCCGATCGCGGCAGTGGCTGGGCTGTCAACTGTCATTATATGAATGTGCAGCCGTATAGCCTCATATGTGGCTGGCACGGTGTGGTTCCCACTTGCGCTGGCACGGTACATTTGGCATTCGAGCGACGCGTCAGGTTTATTAAATGAGGAGGAGATTGCACATACCGTAACTCCAGAAAGACATCGGCCTGCTGTAGATTAGGCTACAGTAGGCTACCCACGTTGGGACTCTCCACAACTGCAGCACTGCACTATACTCTCCAACGTCCCGTCATGGAAATATTTCAGCACAGACAGCCCAAATCCTCGCATGTATGCACTCATGCAAAACAGTTTAAATGGCTTAAGCATCTAACTTGCAACATTGTTTTTAATTGCGACACAAAGACTGGTCAAACAATGCTGCTCCGCTGTTCTACGACAGAAAAACTGATGAGGACAAAGCATACGACAGCTCCCGACCAGACGTGACTTTTTGTCCTACTCAAGTTCAATTTCAAGCTTTGCCGGAAATAGTAAATGCCGAAAATGCCGGTAATTTCGGCGTGCACCCATATTTTGGCGTACGCACGGTTGATAAATGAGGGCCATGGTCTTCGCCAGATAGACAGACTGCCCGTAATAGCTGAGACACTTTTCTGTATTTGTCTTTTGCAATCCTCCCAATTGCAGGCCACAGAGCACATGTTTGTGAACATGGCCCAGACTCCCAAACACAAGGACAATACACACACACACACACACACACACACACACACACACACACACACACACACACACACACACACACACACACACACACACACACACACACACACACGTTGTCACTGTGACAGGCACACGGTGGTGACAGTGTGCTGTGCTTGGTTCAGACAACAAAACACAGAAGGTGTTACGGTGTTGATACCATATGGAACATGTTGTGGGGCTGCTGGCAATGTGATATGAATAATGTATCTGTCTCTCACATACAGTACAGTCACATACATGACATGACACCTGCCCACATGCGTCTCCCTCTCCATCTCTCTCTGGCTCTCAGTCTCGCTCTCAAATGGTGGAAAGTGGTGGTGGAAAGTACATTTACTTAAGTTCTGTACACCTTTTATGTATTTGTACTTTGCTTGTACACACACACACACACACACACACACACACACACACACACACACACACACACACACACACACACACACACACACACACACACACACACACACACACACACACACACACACACACACACACACACACACACACACACACACAATTGTCAAAATGTTTAGTGCCGCTGTCAAAACATGACACAGTGAGAGTTGAAGATTCTAACTATTGAACAAGAAAGCCACAGTTTTGAAGGAAGTGGGTCCTAGACAGGGCTTGACGCTTAGCTCATGGATGCATGGATGATAGACAGACTATCCGTTTTTATCCTGCTGTTCCATCATGTGATATTTGATGCAGGGCAAGATGCTCGATTGTGAATTAAATTGTAACATTCTCCTTGGCTTTGACTACTTCAGACAGAACATCTGACACACAGCTACGGTAGACTATTAATTTACTATTAGCTGTTAACTTACTCGGCTGCCTACCGTTGCTCGTTAATCAGGTCACACAATGGATGGACCACTGATATTTATCAATCCAGGTCGGTGATTTTGTAACATGCTTTTGTAAGCGACGCTAAGGATTGTTTTGATCGATAATAATCCGTCATGTGCGTGCGCGAGTGCACTCTTTATTTGTGCGTGCAGCCGTGCACAGTGTTTCTCCCACGTTTGGTTAAAAGTTGGCGTTCAAACTTTACAAATATGTGAATATTCATTGAAATGGGAAACAAAATATTGTGCTGTAAAAGCAATTCATGTCCTTTGCATTTTTTTTTATTAAAAAAAAACTCAACAAAGAAGTTTATTTGTATTTTTGTCCTAATATTTTTTATTTCTAATACATTTGTCTTAAAGCGCAAATAACATACTTTCTAAAATGGCTTTTAATATTTAATATATTGTCTATGTCCCTCAAAGTTATTTCTAATGGTTTTGAGCCTCAATCACCACTGATATAACCAGGCCTTGTCATTTCTTTCTGGACTTTGAAAGCAGTTTTAGCTGCAGTACCACAATGTCCTGAGGTGGTGGGGGTGCAGATGCAGATTATTTAATATTTGAGTCATTATAATACTGATGCTAGATAAAACCAGGTTGTTTCCATTCCATGCCAGCTTGGAAAATCGACAATGGTGGACATTGTAAACAAAGTGGAAATTATACAAAGTAGGGTGACATTGATGACATCACGATGAGGCCAAAATCAGTTGAGCTGTTCCTGAGAGCAATTTCTATTAAAGCACCTGATATGATATGAAAGCCTGATTGTTCAAAATTGGTTATTTGTGGGGATAGAAAACACATATGGGAGCTCCAAAAACAGAAAAGAAATGGAAAAAGTTTAATTCTATGTTATAGGTCCTTTAATATTATTTGACATTGATAATATAACTTACTATACGTTTTTATTCTTATTTAAGCTTTAGTCTTTGTGTGGATGTGTGCACATGCATTGAGCCTGTCAGAAATAGCAAAAAAACAAGTGTTTTTTCTAACACGTTTTAGTGGTAGATCTTGGCTTACAATTGGGAATAAAATGGGCTCTTGGGCTTGAAAAGGTTGGTTACCACTGGTGTAGACAGAGTGTTAAGATGTGGGGATATACAGTACGTTTGTGTATATAATGTATAGTATACGTGTGACTGTGTATACACACGTACATACACCCACACCCACATTCTAAATGTACATTTATATCTGACCTCAAGGATAAAATAAGTGATTGTGGTCTAGTAGTAGTTGCCTCTGGCCTGGCCTCTAAAGGCTGCGTCCCTTAACCCCAGGACTGTTTAAAAGTACACAGAACTTTAGCTTCTCCAGGTACTGTACGTCTCTCTGATAAGGGGAAGTTCGCACAACTTCTCAGAACTTCCACAGAAAGTAGTCAGCACTTCATCTTGTTATCAGGTTTCCGTTCCCAAGCATTTCTCTCTCTCTCTCTCTGGCTGCTCAGCAACACCTCCACCTCCCCATCCATCCCCACTCTTTCCTCTACTACATTATGTGATGTCAGAGTGTATGATCCTCTCATTTCAACTGCTGCATTAACATCGTCTCAACCTGGGTGCTAGTGCAATTTAAATAAAAAAATATGTAAAAAAATTAAAAAGCCTCCCACATCCATTCTCACACTACAGTAGTTTGTTAGTTATATAAATGAGCCCACTCACTCTCCTAATAAGAGCTCAGGTCCAGTGATTTCCCTATAGGAGCTAGTGATTACATGGGGCCAGTGGCAGGGTCACACCCCCACCTAGCAGTCCTTTACACTTGACTGGGTCCAGACAGGCTTCGGCATGGGAGTTGAGGAGAGACCAGACTCTGTGCCAATCTGAGTGGGCTGCCTTTTTCTACAGTAGCTTGCTACATTAACTTTCAACTGTAGTGCGAGCAAGCGAGTGAGTGTGAGTGTGAGTGTGAGTGTGAGTGTGTGTGTGTGTGTGTGTGTGTGTGTGTGTGTGCGTGTGTGTGTGCGCGCGCGTGCGTGCGTGCGTATGTCATGCGTGCATACGTGTGTGTGTGAGTCATAAAACGGCAGGATGGGAAGGTATTGAGGGGAGAGACGGAAGACAACCAAGGTTACAATGTGTGGCCTCGCTGTAAGCCTTCATTAAATGTGGAGAGAGCTCTCGTCTTCTCTCAGCCACTCTGTGCAAATGGGCTGAGACTCTGTGCAAAGCGGAGGAGACACGGAGAGGCAGGAAGAAAAAGAAAAGGAGACTGCAAGGGGAAAGGACAGAGGCAGAGAGAGAGACTGAGAAAGCAGAACTGAGCAGTGCAGCTACTGTAGTCATGGATTGGAGGAGCTGTGATTCTGTCGAGGCTAAACGTTCCCTTTCACCAAAATCTTTTCGCACTACCTGATACCAATGCAACTTTAATACGCCTCTCCCAATTAAGTGGATTCATCCACATTTGAGTCTTTCCACATTTGTATTCATGAGTCCCATAGAAGGCTTATAGTATAAACCTCTGAAATCTAAGCCACATTATATCTCCCATCCCAACTCTTTTGCAGTTCAAAGAGATATGCATGTTCTTGACAACCCTTGTGGTCTATCACCTTATCGCTGGGTGGCTTTAAAATCACTTTGAGCTCAGAATTTCTCCTACTTAATACGAGCGTTGACACTTGGAACGCTGCCATCATATCCACTCTCTTCTCACATGGAGGCTTAAAAGAACACCTGCTTGCTGTTGATCAGGCTGGCGCTCTTTTCAGGACCCTCGTTGGGACAAAACATTGAACAATCCATTGTTTAAAGCACCCCTTGAGAACAAACAGTGCATGAGCCATGTGGCCCATACAGTAGGTCAGGACCCATACAGTAGGTCAGGACTCTGGAGCCTATCTCCAGTTTCTTTAGGGTGAGGCAGCTTGAAGTACTCCTGGACATGATGACGCTAGTATGTCGCTTACCCCCAATCCAAGCCTTGATGGCCCTGGCTACCATTTGGGAACCATTGTTTGGTCTCTGGTATGACTCTGCCAGGGATTGATCCCCCGACTTCCCAATCCCAGGGCAGACACTCTAACCGCAAGGCCACTGAGCTGGTTAACCCATGAATAAAGAAAACACATCTCGTTGTCTGACAAACTGATGCTTCTAATTGTCACATTTTCTCATCAGCAGATTCATCCAGCTTTGATGTGGAACAATAATAGCAGAAGTATTCTGAACCTGCCCAGGAGGCTGAGAAGAGAAAAGGCATACTGTAAAATGAACTCTGAAATGCTCTGCCAATGTCACTCACATTGCACACAATGCAAAGCAACATGATAAGTCGGCCAAGTCTAAGAATATGGGTCATTTAAAAGAAAAATGACATCCCATGTTACCATTTGTCCAAAAGGATAGGGACAATCTTATATTTCTGACCATGACATTATCTTCACCACACCATTCAAACAGATACAGGTACAGTACAACCGCATATCAACTGTCGCTGAAAGAAATACATACATGAATAAGGCCTCAAAGCCTCAAGGAGTACTACATAAAATAAACAGTCTGGAGTCTGTTGGACCTTGTGAACATCCCAAGCAGCTCACAGGTGTTTTTATGTCCCCTGAGTGCCCCATGGGAATCTATGAATGATTTTAATGCTACAAGTTTACAAGCCTTTCTGCAAATCTTGCAGACAAACCCTGCATTCACAGTAAAAGACTGAAGGAACAACTGTGCTGCTGACACGCTCGTTAACTTGTTATTGCTAGCTTGTGCCACTTAGCCAATATACGTACTGTAGCAGCGTGTACAGTAGAACGCCATTCGTTTATGCCCTTGTTCGTCATCAACACAATGTCAGCTGTTTCTGACGACAGCTGGCTACAAAAGGTATCGTATAAACAAGTGGTGCTTGCATTCTAAACTCGTGTGCACCGTCTAGTTGATCTCATTATCAAAGCTTTATAGCCCATTACCCGATGGAATCCTGCAAATATTTTTCTAATCGCTTGAATAACTTGGTCGCTGGGCGATGGGACAAAAGTGTTAATTTGCGTATTCAACTAATCGCCCGTTCATGCTGTCAATCAATCACCACAGATCTTGTGGAAACACTCGGTACCGAATTCTAATAACAAAGTTTTAATCTAGCAGTTGTACTGTATGTGTGATCGTTTAGAATGAAGTCGAGGCGGGGGTTGGCGATAGGGCCTTTCTGTGTGGAGTTTGCATGTTCTCCCCGTGTCCCCTAGGGTAGATACCCTCACAAAAAAATGCCGTAATCCTGGTCTCTAAAACTACCTCCCCCTGGCCAGCCGGGGCGCCTGATGGAGGGGAAAGGAACTGGTCGGAATAACGTGTCCTTTCCACGCGCTACGTCCGGCCGGGGAAATTCCCCTCTGTCAGGTGAAAAGAAGCAGCTTGGACTCCTCATGCATAGAAGGAGGCATGAGGTCAGTCCGCTGCCCCCCCAGGTTGGCAGAGGAAGTGTAGCGCCCAGGATTACATTAGATAATTGGCACTGGGTGAAAAGAAAACTGGGTTACAAAATCGTGGGATAAAAATTTTAATAAAAAAAATAAAAATAGAATGAAGTCGTGAACAACACACAATGAGTGGGACCTCCCGCTAGGCAAGATCGGGACTCGGGAACACAGTTTGATGACTCAAATACCTATTCTGCAGCTTGTTTTGTTTGCAGACAGAAATGTGACTACACACAGGGACCCCTCCAATATTCTTTCTATATTACTGATCATAGGCAGCAGAATCAGCTTCTGGCTGTGCCTCTGCAAGGGCTTTTGTGTTGTATTTCTGGTTGCTGGTTCCCAGTCGGGTTGGAGCTGGATGAATCAAACCACACATATATCCTAAAGAACAACATCAGTGCTGATTGACGAATTGGGTGCGGGGGGAGAACATCACCTCAGTTGGGATTTTCCCAGATGAAGCGAAGACACGGAAGTGACAAAACGTTTTGTACTAGATGCAACGTCGCACCAATCCTCCTTTGCATTGACTGTGTATGCAATAGCTCTGCTCTAACAAATATTCTTTTGATGGTAAGGCTTTCCTTTTATTGCAATCATACAGATTTAAAGAAAATCACACCCGTGTGAAGTGAGGGGTGCTCTTATCATCGTACATCATCATGACGTAACATGTCTATTTGCTCAGACACATATGACGTAAATTCTCCATTAATTGGCAATGGGAATTTAGTCTTTGTTTAGGACAAAAATACCTATTTGCTCAGACACATATGACGTAAATTCTCAATTCATTTTCAATGGGAATATAATCTTTGTGTAGGACAGAAATAGCCGATTTGCTTGTCCACATATGACGTAAATTATCCATTCATTGACAATGGGAATTTAATGTTTAAGAAAATAAAATCTACACTGAATATAGGAGGGGCTAGCGCCCCTCAAAAAAGTCTGGTTACAACAACTGATTTCGGTGGAAGAGGACTAGAATTTCTCTCCATTTCAAGACAACCCCATTTCTTGTGAGTTTGATGAAATCTTGCAGCTAGCTACTGTAGCGTGTTGCAGTGATGCTGCAATACTGACAACACTGCCGCTAGTAGGTAACAGTGATGCATGACTGGTTGGAATAATGTGTTCCTTCCACGCACTACGTTCAACCGTGGGTATTGACACTGGGTTAAAAATGGGTTAAAAACAAACGTGGGATAAAAAAGTATAAGGCCATACCAGGACAAGTACAGTAGCACGCCACAGTGTTGATTTTGAGCACATTTTGAGTTAGTTTTTTTGAATGCCTCAAGAAGGTCAGTATAGACCGAAAGCTTGCAAATAAATAGATTATGCACAGATTTGAGTGTGCAGAGCTTTTTTTCAGCAGATGAGCAGTGTTTATTTTTTTCCATTTTAGTCAGTCTTTTGAATAAAATTGTATTTAGTTTTAGTCATATTTATCTAGTTTAAGTTGACTAAAGATCATACGATTTTAGTATATTAAGTCTACAGCTGATTTTGTCGACAAAAATGCATTTTGGTGGGCCTTGATGGCGTCGTAATTTGATTTTGATTTTACACTTGGTTGCATGCTGAAAATAGACGATTTACAAGCTCACAAAGTGGCACAGCACACAGCAATAGCAGAGCTTATAGATCTGCTATTTTCAGAGCGCAACACCCGAGTGCAACCAAACATAAAATCATCCCTTCTCCACTAGTCCCTCCCCAACATTTTTGTCTAGTTTTTATTTTTTATTTTTTTTTAAGATATTTTTTTGCGGCTTACGCCTTTTATTGATTTTTTAAGGGACAGAAAGTAGGCTGACAGGAAACGGGAGAGAGATGGGGGGATGACATGCGGTAAAGGCCGTGTCGGGTCCGGGAGTCGAACCCGCGGCACACCGCGACTGGATCACCAGTCCGGTGCCCAGACCGTTACGCTACGGCCTGGGCCTAGTTTTTATTTCTTGACGAAAATGTTCACTAGGTCTTGACGACCTAGTCATGATTAGCTGCCTCCTAAGCCAATGATATAGTGAACGCCATAAAACTCCATACTCTGAACGCCGCAAAGCGGAGCGAGTGGCAACAGAAGCTAATGTTATGAGCTAACTGGAGCTAGAGGAAAGCCATAACAACACACAGTGAGTGAACCAACAAAATAACATTGGAAATGAAAAGAAAAACAGGCGCTACAAGAGCTTGTTGCACCTGCCAGTTATGACTGAGAGTCATTCATGTTATTTCATTTTTATTTAGTTTTCATTAGTGTCGTAGGTTTAATCGACATCAACACTGTGCCACAGATTGTCCTATCAATGCAGGCTATAGCCTAACATGGAATAACCTACCTGTGTCCCACCTTTACATATGTTATGAATCCTAAAACATGGTTATTAAATAACCAATGCCTTTGTTTCTCTTTTTAACCCATTACAACCGGGAAAGCATCTGTGTCATTTTAGATATCAGCGTTGGCTATTCAAACATAGCAGATATACAAGATCATCAGCTTTTTTTGAACATTCTGAAGAATCTTGTGTTTTTGAACACAAATCTTCTCATCTGGGGGGTCCGTGGCCAAATACATATCATTTTGGGGGTCCTTGCCATGAAAAAGTTTGAGAACCACTGATTTAAAAGACATCCTTCTACTAGACACCGGAGTCCGGAGTCAGGGTTCGCCAATGTCTCACAGCACAAGCATGCTTGAAATAATGCCACATTTTCCACAAATATTGATCGGTATTCTGGCTAAAACAATAGCTGTTTTCCGCACCGTAATTGTACTTACACAATGTACAGTTTGTATAAAACTCAACACACACAATCCCTTGCAGAAGCACACACAAACTGATTTAACTGATCCATGTTCAATAGGTGCAGGTGGCGGTGGCTTAAAATAGTTTTTGTAACTCCGACAGCGAGAGGGTAAATACAGTACATGGACGGCATACAACGCATGCACCACAGGTCCATTTGGTTCCATTTGTACCCTCTCAGACTTGAGCCTGATGTCGAAATTTTAAAAATGTTTTCTAAATCCTGACAGTTTTCTGAAATATTTATGTTTATGTATCAGTGGTGCTCAATATTTCATGTCACCCCAAGGACGCCTGAAGAAGGTCAGTAGACCGAAAGCTTGCCAAAAATAAACTGATTGTGCGCAGATCTGAGTGTGCGGAGCTTCCCTTTATTTTTCCTCATACCCCAAGGACCCCAAAAATTATATGTAATTGGCCACCGACCCCCATCTGAAAATGTGTTATTCCAGGAACGCCCCAGAAGCAAAGATTTTAGTTAAAAAAGTTTGCTCTGAAAGAATATATATTCAAAGATTTGTGTCGCATTTTCACTATTTTTCAAAAATAGCAGACCTACAAGCTCGTAGCAGCTTGTAGAGCTGCTATTTTTCAATAGCTAAAGTAAAACATAATGCTTAAAAGTTAAACACCAAAAGGGGTTCCCGTTCCCCCCCAGAATGGGTTAAATTACTGTAGCTCTGGAAACCCTCCAGAGCTAAGACAGTGAACCTTTTACCTGTTGTGTGTCAGCAAACACAATAAGCCCTCAAATCCCCCTTTGAGTCAACAAACCCTTCAATTTAGGATTGCGATATAACATTACAGAGTGGACGGAAAACCCCACCAGCAGCGGAGAAAAACACACAGATACACAAAGATACAACCGAGAGCTGGGTTAAGAAACTGGTGGTAAGTACAGGACAGGACAACAAGAATGTATAAACACAGCACTGTAAAAATAGACTGGTTTGATCACAATGACACACATGTCAATTCACTACAAGATATTCCAAATACTGCAGATATTGTGTTCATCAATGAAATTAGAAAAACTGACACTATATTTGAAATAGGCTGCCCATTTGATTTGTATATGGACACTTGTTTTACATCCAAACTTATGAAATATCAGCTTTTGGTGGAACGTATTATGGCCTTGGGATATAACTGTCAACTTATTGTCCTTGTATTTGGAAGTCTGGGCCATGTCCATAAACTTGTGCTCAGGGGTCTGCAATTGGGTGGATCGCTCGACCCGGAGATGGGTTAAAGATAGTCGGGGAGTGATATGCAGCAAATCCATCGACGGTCTTGGGAATGAGGTATTGGGAACTTGGGAACCCGACACACACTGCTAGGCATCAAAGCCTACTGTATGCGCCTTAAGGATATATTTTTTGTGGCTTTTGCCTTTATTTTCTTTTTTATAGAGGGATAGGTATACAGTAGGCTGACAGGAAATGGGGAGAGAGAGATGGGGGGGGGGGGTGACACGCAGTAAAGGCTGTCGGGATCGGGAGTCAAACCCGTGGATTGCTGGATTACCAGCCAAGGTGCCCAGACGGCTACGCCAGCCGCCCGGCTAGTGTTCTTTATTTAACGCTACAGTGTTTTAGTCAGTATTAAAGTTGAGTTTTATTTATGTATACTTTGCACTGTTACTTATTACTTTACATATTTAGCATTCTGTTTGTATCTTGTATTGTTTTACGTTACGGGGTATCTGTTTCATTGTTGTGCGTGAGGGAGTGGGGATGTGAATTAGCATTCTGCTAACACCTTGTATATTTACAGTACACTGCTTTCTTGGCTGCACTGCAGTGTGCTGTATTTGAATGCATTGTTCATGAACAATGTCCCTCTCAAATAAACAAATGAAGCACTTGTATTTTGTACTGCTGAAAGCCACAGCTAAAAACGTATGTGTGCGCAACTGATAATGAATGAAATGTTAAAATATAAAAGAGACGCAAATGAACGACATCACAAACTGTTGCATGAGTCAGTCTGCATTTAGACATCAGCCCACAAATTAGAGTGGCAAAGATTCAAAGAGACTTTCGATGCACTTATTAGAATGAGAGCTAGATTACATTTTAATGACTGAAGGGCCCTTGTTTAAATCTCCTGAATGAGGCTGCAATTTGCCAAGGTTGACGGGAGAAAAATTATTACTTGAACATAATAAAAGAAAATAACACATTTTCCTTCAGTCTACGGACTCCACTTTCCTCCATTCATTCTCTGACCATTGTGTCCCCTTCTCAAGCACTTGAATCCTGGCTTCATAACGGGCAGACAATCAGTGAGAAGACGTTGATATTTGGCGAAGAGACTTGGGGTAAAGACAGGAAAGACAGGCGGCTTAGTCAATGAAGTCTATATAGAGTTTAAGTGGTAAAAGGCAAACACAGCCCACTGTAAACAGTTGTCTAGCAATCTGTGCCATGGATTTGGCGCCTCTACAGCCGACCAGCTGTCACCATGGCAACTACAACTACCAGTATAGAGAGACAAAGTGCTGCTTAGAGCAAAGCAACCCGGGGCAATAAATAAATAGGAGAGAGAGACACAGAGAGAGAGAGAGAGAGAGAGATTGAGAGAGATTGAGGGAGGTAGACAGACGCGAGGAGTAGAAAAAACTGAAATGAGACGGCAAGGCGCGGAGAAATAGAGATAAGAGGAAAGAAAATAAGAAAAGATATATATACAGAAAAACAATTCACTGGCCGCCTGTCTTGGCAGTGGACCAGAGATACGACAGATAAACTCTGTAATTATCATAACACACACACACACACACACACACACACACACACACACACACACACACACACACACACACACACACACACACACACACACACACACACACACACACACACACACACACACACACACACACACACACACACACACACACACACACACTTTGTGTGACCCTGGCTGACTTGGAGCAGAGGAGAGAGAGTGTGTGTGTATGTGTGTGTGTGTGTGTGTGTGTGTGTGTGTGTGTGTGTGTGTGTGTGTGTGTGTGTTGTAGTTGCTGTGGTGGTGGAGTGAATCTGGAGGGTCCTGTCAGAAATAAACCACAGCGGACCGCCCACGCCTGATAAGGAACTGCTGTGGTCGCCCCATAAAGCCATAGACAGAAAGAGAGAGAGAGAGTCTCTCTCTTTCTCAGAGACACTCATCTGCGTGCGTGCGTGCGTGCGTGCGTGCATACTCGTGCGTACATGCGTGTGAGCATGTGTGCGTTCGCAAAGAGAGAGAACATAAATTGTGTGTTTCTGTGTGCACGTGTGCACTACGAGGATGCGAGTTGCGCTGTCGATTCATCGTCCTTTATCTCCGTTTAAGGTGTCTGTGTGTAACCGTTGAAAAAGAGCTTTACTGGCCACACAAAGTCGAATAGCGCTGAAGGCCGACGGTAACTTTAAACAATGAGGTTCGCACTCCCTCTGGACTGCTCCCAGGAGAAAGACATGATGTATGTATACATTGTATAGTGCATGTACTGTATGTTCTGTAGTGTATACAGTAAAATCATCACTGGCAATTTTACTCTGACGCCCCTTTTCCATCGGTTGGGAACCGGTTCAGTTCAGAACCAGTTTTTAGTCCATGAGCCAGACCGCCAAAGTTGGAACGTTAATTATGAATTGAGTGGGCAAAACCATATCTATATTAAATTGTTTATAGGATCAATATAAGTTCATTAATATATGATAACCCTTCCACAGAATAAAACCTTGAATAAAACCTCAAATAAAACTAAACTTGAATAAAACTAAACTCGAATAAAACTAAACTTGAATAAAACGTCGAATAAGTAGCTTTTTTCATATTTATCACACATTTAGTAATTTTCACCTACAGTAGGCCTATACGTGATATGTGAATAGGTCAAACGTTTATTAATAGTTATCACCATGAAACTTCCCCAGTTGATTACTTACACGAAGACAATGATTCTTTTGTATTATTTTCTGAAATTGTACATTTAAATATGCAAATTAGGCATTATGTAGGAAACTATGCAAAATATAGAAAATATGAAAAAGCTACTACCATATAGGTATGGTTTTGCACACTCAATTAAAAATGAACGTTCCAATTTTGGAGGTCTTTCTCATGGACTAAAAACTCATTCTGAACTGAACCGGTTCCCAACCGGTGCAAAGGGGTCTGAGAATTGTACAATGTAACCAAATGGACCCCTGCATAGTATGGGTCACGTGTACTACACTCTCAGGGTAAAATGCACACCAGGGAATTCACACTGTGTTGTACACTGTATATACAGTTAGAAATGTATTTGGAAGAAAACCACACGGGGGAGCTAGAGAACATGCATGGAATAGACCACATGCGTTACGTTTTTGGGTGGGTGCGGTTGTGCTTGTGTGTGCGTGGGCATGTGTGTACCTGCGTTCGGAGGATCTCCCCTTTGCTCAGCTGCATGTCCCCCGTCAGCTCTTTGACGATGATACCCAGCGGCTCCAAGCGCTGACTGAAGTATTTAGTCATCTCAGCTGCCAGGGCCTTCATAGGAGCCACATACACAATCTATAGAGTGGTAGAGAGACATGGAGACAGAGAGAGAGAGAGACAGAGACAGAGACAGAGACAGAGACAGAGACAGAGACAGAGACAGAGACAGAGACAGAGACAGCGAGAGCGAGAGCGAGAGTGAGAGAGAGAGACAAAGACAGAGAGAGACAGAGACAGAGAGAGAAAAATATGAACATATTAGAGAAGAATACTACCCTAAATTCACAGAAATAACAAAAACAAGGATACAGTTTGACTCTATCCAGGCAATCCTCTACTTATTAGGTGAAAAAGCTGAATGTTCCAGGTTGGCAGCAAAATATGTATCAGCCTGCCACAAAATGAGGGACAATGGGTGAACACTATAAGTCTACTACAATTAATAGATCAATGTAATTTTGTTTATGTTTTTCCTTGTCTTGTTTATATTATTTGTTCTGATTCTGAGTATGTATAATTTATTATTTTGTTTCATACACTGTATGTAATGCTTTGGCAATATAAGAATGCTTGTCATGCCATTAAAGTATATTTGAATTTGAATAGAGAGAGAGAGAGAGAGAGAGAGAGAGAGAGACAGAGACAGAGACAGAGACAGAGAGAGACAGAGAGACAGAGAGACAGACCGACAGACCGACAGACAGAAAGAGAGATGAACCAAGCAGAAGTATGTGCAGGGTGGGTGGGGGAGGGCGGGAGGACAGGAATGAGATGAAAGGATGAATCGAGGAGGAGAGGAGTACGGGGCGAGGGAGACAGCAAGACACGGAGGGAGAGAGAGACAGAGAGAGAGACGCAGAGAGAGAGAGAGAGAGAGAGAGAGAGAGAGAGAGACAGAAAGAGAGAGAGAGAGAGACAGAGAGAATGAGAGGGGAGGGGAGGGAGTGGAGAAGGACACGGCCATGATAAATGAGCAAACATTGTGGTATCATTTGTTCCCTGGCAACCAGCACAAATCACAATTTATTGAGAAATATGATGCCAGCCTCTTGGATGGAGTAACTTTAATGGTGATGTATGAAAAGTGGCCATCGTCACTGGCTGGCACTGGGCAGAACAGTCTGAGTGTGCGCAGTGCGTGACTGTGTGTGTGTGTGTGTGTGTGTGTGTGTGTAGGCGAGATTTTACGAGGACAACACACTGGTACAGATATCTACATTATCTGTGTCTGTGCGTGCGTGCGTGTCGGGGGCCAGCACCTTGAACTGGTCCTTCTTGATGACACCACCGGGCTGCAGGTGCTGGCGGATCTCGTGCAGCACGGTGAGCATGGCGATGTTGGTCTTGCCGGCGCCGGTGGGCGCGCAGATGAGCAGGTTCTCGTTGGTGTTGTAGGCCGTCTCGAACACGATGGACTGGATGCGGTTCAGACGCTTCATGCCCTTGAACACCAGCTGCCCGATCTGAGCATTGCAGATGTGGGGAAAAAGTACTCAGTCAAAGTACCAATAATGCTGCTAGAGGTCAAAGTCCATATGCACACCTACAGAGGACAGGTGCTGTAAGTAAAGACAGTGTGCGGGACAGTGTGCTTAAAGTACCAAAAGTAAAAGTACTCGCTATGCAGAATGTCCCGTTTCGCAAGCTCTGTGAGCTTGTATATATATATAAAAGTACTCTGTGAAAAGTATAAATTATACAACAGGTTGTTTCGAGGAAGCAATCTGATTGGTTGAAGTAGCCATCTAGCCGTGCTTAAACGAGCATGATTGAACGCCTAATCAAAACATAAAAATCAGCTGTGCTGATTTCCCAGAGCGGAGCAGACTGGGTTGCTATGCTAGCGATTTTCTTGGAACATTTTTGGTCTAGTGGCTACATCTATCAAAATATGATTTTGTTAGCGAATATCTTAGTTATAATGATATGGCATTGTGAGCGTGTAGATCGGCTATTTTCTAATGGCCGAAATGGCTATGGTTAATATATGTTTTGTACTAATTTGCTTATTTCCATCTAAATAAGTAGTAAAGTGTGCCGCTTGGCCCTGGGATACTATTTACATTATGAAGAGAGTTCATATTTTCATAATGTTTATTTTCAAGCACTCTTTATTTCAAGCACTCTTATTATTTAAGAGTAGTGGTTGAAATGATATATTTTATGCATTCAAAATATAATAATATTATTATTAAATATAATAAAAAGATATTTATTTAAGAAAGAAAGAAAAAAAGTCGATCTTCCTCATCGCCGATCTAGATTTTATAGAAGATGTAGGACTGCTATAAGCTCTACAGAAAACCTACAGTAGCTTTATACTTTGTCATTTTGACCGTTTTTTTTTGTTGAGATTTTGAAGTTGATTATCTTTGCCCATGAAGCTTTCAGAAGGTCCCCCTTCTATGACCATCATCATCCATCACCATTCTATCATCTCAGAAATCTTTGACATCTGAAACATTTTCTAAATATGAATTTAAGCACATGCTACTTCTCTTCAGTCATGCTAGTGTTAATGACTACTTCAGACACAGATACTTTTCTTCAGTCATGCTAGTGTTAATGACTACTTCAGACACAGAGGAAGTATGAGATGATGTGAGCAGCTGTCCTGTGGCCTCTTCTCCTCGTCACGCCCACCTGTGATTGGCCACTGAAATGGAAGTATATGCTATAGGAGCAGGAAGGAGGGCGACGCCTGAGTAGTGGGAACCGTTGTCAATCACGCCTCCCCGCGCCTGACTTCACTATGGCAACAGAGTGTGTGGGTGACAGCCCTCAATCTCACTGCACCTCTGATAAGCAGAGAAATGGTCTCTTTGAAGGACGGTCACCGCCACACAGGCACGCACGGACGGACGCACGGGCGCGCGCACGCGCACGGGCGCGCGCACGCGCACGCGCACGGGTGCGCACATGCGCACGGGCGCGTGCACGCACATCACACACACACACACACACGTAATCAGGCAGAGACTGAACGCTTTTAATAACAGGTGACTCGCTGGAGTAGGACTCCTAGAAGTGAGAAATCTAAGACAAAGAGACAAGCTAATCTTGCGCATCCTTGCATGTTAAGTAGAGCTAATGAGATACAGCAGTTGATCAGATATGGCTGCGGCTGATCTACGCAGCAGCGCGGCACTCGGGTCACAGTAGCTCTGGGTCTAATCCCTGTCTGCTTCCACATCTGTTCCATCCTCTCCTCTCCTCTCCTCTCCCCATTCCACCTCTCTGCTATGCAGGGTGTTTTCGGGATGCCTTAAGCTTAGACAGCAGTATCATTTATTCAGGGATTCATTAAAAAGTACATCATCACTTCCCTCTTCCCCTCGTTTCGCTCCGACACTCATAGAAATAAATAATTAAAGAGTGCCTGTCGGGTGCGGACGAGGCTGGAAGGACGGGGTCAGGGGTGCTACAGTATGGTGGGGCTTTTCCGGGCGTGAGCCCCCCAAAAGCACGACCCAGGACCGGGCTCCAGTTCCAGGTCCAGTGTGACATGGCAGAAGTGGAAGAGGTTGTTATTGCGTCAAAGAGCAACTTCCTAAGAATCCACTTAACCCATGAAGAGCTGAGACCAGATTCTCCAAAAGTTCTTCTAAATCAGTTTTCTGAAAAACGTATCAGTGGTGCTCAAGCGTTTTCATGTCAAGGACCCCCAGAGTTATCTGTATTTGGCCGCGTGCCACATCTCAAAATATTTAGTTCCAGGGACCCTCTAGAAGCAAAGATTTGAGTTAAAAACATTTGCTGTAAAAGAAGAATATATATTCAAAGGTTTGCACATATTTTCACGATCGAAAATAAATAAATAGCAAATCTACACATCTACGTAGAGTATATCTGCTTTTTTTTGTCAATAACTAAATAATGCTGAATGTGGTTAAACACTAAAGCGACACAGATGCGTTCCAGGTCTTGAATGAAGGACCATTGTACAGTAGTTTCAGTCAGGTGCCGAGGAGGGCTGGAGGAGGTTCCACAGACACAGTTGCTCAAATAACTCAAGTTCTTACAGAAAATACACATGAGAGAGAGTCGATAGAGAGGCCATGTTGTTATGGTGCTGAGGAGTGAGAAATAAAGAGAGGTACAGTAGGAGTGCTGAGGAGTGAGACCGAGCAGTGAGGAATAAAGAGAGGTACAGTAGGACTGCTGAGGAGTGAGACGGCGCAGTGAGAAATAAAGAGGTACAGTAGGAGTGCTGAGGAGTGAGACGGAGCAGTGAGAAATAAAAATAGGTACAGTAGAAGTGAAGTCAATACAATGTCGCTAAGTGCAGGACGGTCTCCGGAGGTTTTCGTCCTCTCATACTCCCGGTGATTAAAAGACTGTGCGCTGTTCATCTGCTGATTAGACTGGCACAAAAAAAACAACTAGGCTATTATTATCCTAACTCCACTCGCACTCCAGGCAGCGGCTCCACTCGTCCTCTGACTAAACGAGTGCAGGGATGGGATATTAGCGTGCCGCATTCTCCCCTAAATGACTGCGGGGCTGTTCCAGCTCTCCCCGAGCAGAGATGGCAGAGGTTCCCACGTTCCCACTCTTCCTGTCCACCCCAATTATTTCCCCCAAGGCCAAGTCCTCGGAGCACCCTTACTTATAAATATTCATTTCGGAATTATGGGCCTCCGAGTCGCAGGCGGCTCCTGCCCGGGCTTCCGCATACTCACTCCCGATCAGATCTCCGCCACCGACGCCATCACGTTAGCAGCGCCGGCCCTCATTTTGATTTATCGACTTTGTCTGTTTGTAACGAGGAGGCTGATGTCCCCGCACTCCTTAAAAATGCTAATTCATGCAAATGTATGCCTGCCCCAATATTCACCTTGAGCTAACGCATACATGTTGTAAATATGAAGTTGCCATCGTTTAATGTACCTTCGGAATCTTCGGTGCATTTATATTCCTTCCTTAAAACAACTCTGGCTTCATTGTTATGCTAATGCATGCACACACTTCTTCCAATTGGAAATGCAGCTGTCCCTGCCAAAAGTTGTCTCTGGGGTGCAGTGTAAGTATACACTGGGAGAGGTAGTTACTTTACTGCAATAGGCATTATGCAGCTGTTAACATACAGCATGGATCCAGTAGCATCGAAGCCAAACAGCACCGACGGACTGAACATCAGGGGTTGCTCTCTTAACGAAGTCATTTTTTCCAGGATATTATCTAGTATCTAGCACATGCGGTGGCACTGAACAGAATAGCCATGTTGTGACACAGAATGCACGGATTAAAGCAAAATAAAATCTCACGACTGTTTGTAGGACCAAGTCATAATGTAAGATTTGTGAAGCAGTGTGAAAAGGAGCCCCCCCCCCCCCACACACACACTAGCATTTCCATATTACAAACACATCATGTAAAAAAAAGATCATGATGTTTTAGTAATATTGTTCCTGCTGTTCTACAGACTGAGGCTTTAACCTTTGCTTTGATAAAATATCTGAGACTAAACAGTTTGACTGCTGAACCCGAGTTGAACATAATCGCTAGTTTGACCACCAACAGCATAGGCTGTTATCCCTGCACAACGTGTTTCCATAGAAGACATTCATGACTGAAATCAGTGGTGGCGACTGAGAACTTTAATCCATGAGAATGTAATATTTTTCAGATAAGTTAATTAAAATATATTTTGGGACTGGGGAATTAATTCAGGGAGATCAAAGGAGGCTGGGTAATGCTCCTTTGCGTAAGAGAAGGAAATACGGAGGTAGGCATCCTATGACAATTCATACATGTCCGATATCCCAAATTCTCTGGACCTTGAACAATGTTTCAATGAATACAGAAAGCATTTTCAAAACATTTTATCATCACACCCCAGGACTTTGTACAACGAAGACTTATGAGTTATGAAGTCATTGGGTTTTGTTTTGTCATACTTTCTGGTATAATGATGCCCAAACCTGGTGAGAATGATTCAGATCATCCCATCAGTCAGTCGGTACGACCTGTGACTGTCAGTTCAACTTATAGAAGTTGAGAAGACTTCATCAAAAAGATAAATTCAGATAAAACACATCCACAGCCAACAGACCGCTTTGTTCGTCTCCCTTGGCACCCCAGATAGAGAACTTAAGTGTACGATTGAAATATATTTGTCCTCCACAGTCTGTTTGTGTTCTGCCCCGATTAAGATCTGTGGAGCCACCTATCAAAAAAGGCAGTAAAGCTGCAGCTCTGCTGACGGCCTTGTTGTTGCTTTTATTGCGAATCAATCGTCATCAGCGTGAGCAGCTGAATTGCGCCTGGCTTACAGTGGGGGCGCAGTGCTGCGCGGCGTGCTACGCCCCACAGCACTGCGCGGCGCGCTACGCCCCGATGCCTTGAGCATGCAATGAAGGCTCTGGTGGTGTGTGTGCACAGCTGGCCAATAGGCTGCCATACGTAATCTGTGGTCAACAGGCTAAATAAAGTTTGTAATGAGACCAGCTGTCTGCGTGCAGGGACAGAGCCCGTCACTACAATGCAGCTGGCTCCATCATCATCATTCACAACGACCGCGCTACAGCCCTGCTATACTTACAGCCCATGGAATGCTACCAGGACAGTCAAGTTCTGGAACGCATTAGAGGAGCTCATGCCATTAAGAACTGACATCTCCGGTGTGTGTGTGTGTATGTGAGAGAGAGAGAGAGAGAGATGACCTCGTTTAGGAGGAGAGGCGTGTATGTGTGTGTCTGCATAAGAGAAAGAGAGAGAGAGAGAGAGAGAGAGAGAGAGGCAGTAAAGGGTGTTTTATACTTGGTTTTTGCTTGCCCGAAAATAGCCGATCGACAAGCTCACAATGCTAAGCGAGGAGAAGGCATAGCGAGTGTGCCGAGAGGTTATATTCTGAGCGGTGGGATGCTGTACATCGGTTTCCCTCTCCTCGTCCGTCCCAGTTGGAGGTGAGTGGAATGGGAACTGACAGGCTCATTAACACAGCGGATACACAGCCTACGGCCATATGGGCAAACTGGGAGGACCGGGAATAACCCTCCAATCCACTAGCCACTTTAACCCATTCTGACCTGAGATCAGATTCACATACGAGGTTTCCACTGGACACACACTGGTCTGATGAACCCATTCTGACCTGAGATCAGATTCTAAAAATGTCAGTCGTTCTTCGATTTTTCAAAAATAGCAGACCTACAAGCTCATAGCGCGCCACTCGGTGGCGCGCTATGAGCTTGTAGATCTGCTATTTTTCAATAGCTAAAGCATAACATGATGCTAACACCAAAATGGGTTCCCGTTCAGAATGGGTTAAAACACTCTAATTGGACCCACGCAGGTCTTGATAAAATATTCCGCAGCAATATCTAAACAACCAATATTGTCCGCGCACATTTGCCGCCCCGTGCACCTGGTTTTAAGTATGGAAAAGCTAAAGGAATCGTCCGTATACACGTGCGCGAACTGGTCGAGGTGGCAAGGATATGTGTGTGCTTTGTTTACTGTATGATTCACTGTATGAGCAGCTAAAGTAATTAAATCCCTATGTGCATCGGTAATGAGAAGCTAAGAGATATAATTGTTGTCGTTTTCTCACTATCCTTTTAATTACTTTCTGGTTCCATTTCATTCCATTTGAATTGACAGCCTGATCAACTTTTAATTGCCAGTTGTTGGTGTGTTCCTTTTTCCCCAACAGCTTATCAGCTTGCTCCAAGCTTGCATGCAGAGTACTAAATGACCTGGCCTCACGCACACACTCACGCACGTGATCGCACGCACACACACACGCTATGCATGTACGTGCATAGTAAAGTAACACATGCATAGTAAGAAATGCACACAGGCCATTACAGACTGAAGTGCACACTCATGCACGCACGCACACACACACCAGATGTATGGTGGAGTTTGACAGAGTGAGATGCAGATGCAGCAAACAGGAGGCTCATTCATTTCCCTACAGAGAAGCAGCAGGAAGCAAGGGTGTGTGTGGGGGAGAGAGAGAGAGAGAGAGAGAGAGAGAGAGAGAGAGAGAGAGAGAGAGAGAGAGAGAGAGAGAGAGAGAGAGAGAGAGAGAGAGAGAGCCAGGAGGGATGGAGATAGGAGAGAGAGAGGTAATCCATCACCTCATCCACAGACACCTGCTGAAGAAGCAGCAGGACCCTCCTGAGCCATGGAGAAAAAGAAAAAAAATGTGCATCAGATGCTGGTCTGCTGCACCCCAAACCCAAACCCATTAACCACTCCCTTCAAACAATCATTCACACACAACCACAAATTACTAAACCGAGGCCATGACGACGTATTTTCCAAACATTAAAATATTCCGACCTAGTGCTATCCTATAACCCACGCATCTCCTCGATGGATGAGGTTACAAATGCCTTCTAAATCAGTAGTTCTCAAACATGTCAAGGGCCTCAAAATCGATGGATATGTATGGAAAGTTGAAAACAGACACCCCATCTGAAAATGGATTGTGCCAGGGACCCCCCCCCAACCCCATACCCCGAAGACTTGAAAATGCAAAGACTTCCAGACACTTTCAATATATTTTTCAAAAATGTTCCAAAATAGCCAATATGCTTGGTGCTGCGCTGCAAGCTTGTACATCTGCTATTTTTGAGAACCACTGTTCTAAATCCTACGAGTTTTCTGAAAAACGTACGTTGCTATATAATTATGTCAAATCTAAAATGGAAACTGCCGGGAAACAGATGTTTTCCCTAGCTTTAATGGGTTAAAGTGGATGCCTGCTGGCAGTCCCACAGGTTCTACCTCCACTTTAACTCTTTAAGATGTTGACTGGAACAAGAAGCCAGCATGGGTCTTGTGGGACTTCCAACATGCTTTAGTTATTTCCTCTCCTCATCCCCGCACCTGCTTTGCAAGTCTTTAAACAAACATGTCCGCGCACACCGACACGCGCAAATCAAAAGTGGATTAGGAAATGCAATCAAGGTGGATTAATTATGGATGTCGCTGGCGTCTTTTAGCTCCTCGTTGCGCTATAGCCTCCGCAGTGGCAGCCTAACCACTTCCTGTTGGCTGAAAGTGAAGGTGGTGAGGTGGCACCACGGCAGAGAGAGAGAGAGAGAGAGAGAGAGAGAGAGAGAGAGAGAGAGAGAGAGATTCTCACTGTCTGCAGAACACTCAGTCATCATCACGTTTAGACCTGAGGCAGGATTTTGAAAAACTCCCTAACCTACGTTTCTTGAAAAACCTGTATATGGTGCTTACTGTATACAGTATGTGTCCAACACTGTTACTTTTCGGTACTAAAGTAGAGGATCGACAAGCTCAAAACACGCTGCTTCGTGCAACGTTTCAACTAAAGCTTGTGCTTTACAATAATGTGCTATTTTTTATGGGTTTGTGTAATGCTGTAGTATGATCAAGTAAGGTGTTAATTTAGGGGGGAAAAACACACAACGTTGGAATGTGGAGATGAGAGGTTTCTGTCCGTCAGCAACAAAATGACAGAAGCTTTGCCGGAATTAAAGGTATGACAACGTACGTACAGGTCTAAATGTATTAGAAATGTGCCTGGCAACGGTTTGAAATGTGCTAGAGAAAGGAATAAGGGTAGTAATGAGAGACTGAGTGAGAGACTGAGGCCAGGAAAGCAGGCTATAGAGCCGTCACCGACCATGCCACAACCACTGTTAATTCACTGCTTAACATATGGGAGGTAAGAGGAAACTCCTCACTTGACTACATGAGCTGTCTAATAATGTTCCAATTCTGAGAATGTCTTAATGATAAGAGGTGGACATATTTGTGAAAATAGCAGATTTATAGGCTCACAACAAGTCACAACAAGATGTGTTGTGTGCTTGTACATTGGCTATCTTTTCGAGGGGAAAAAGGGGGGCACCAAGTATATACCCACCCCTGTGGGACTCAGTCGGGGACACCCTATAGCCTAGCTGACAAAATAGCAAATGTGACACGCTCCTATGTCATTAGCTCAAAATGCCTTTAATAAGATCAAATAGATCTAAAAAACACTAAAAACAAGACAAGGTATTTAACAATAATTTGTGAGGCGAGGCGAGGGAAGAAAAGAAACATACAAAACTAGCAGTTGGCAGGGGGAGAAGAATTACTAAATGCTGCGCTTTTCAACCCCTCCCTCTGGGATCTTCTCCCCCGACAGGTAGGGAGCGAAGCGTCTGTAGACCTAAATCCCTCCAACAAACTGCTTCCCCTCTGGGAGAAGAACCCCGCCCACCATCTCACACAGCTTTAGAATGTGGATTCCTATCAATTAGCGCTTCTTAGGAAGAGCAGTGCTCTGTGTGTGTGTGTGTGTGTGTGTGTGTGTGTGTGTGTGTGTGTGTGTGTGTGTGTGTGTGTGTGTGTGTGTGTGTGTGTGTGTGTGTGTGTGTGTGTGTGTGTGTGTGTGTGTGTGTGTGTGTGTGTGTGTGTGTGTGTGTGTGTGTGTGTGTGTGAGTGAGTGAGTGAGTGTGTGTGTGTGTGTGTGTGTGTGTGTGTGTGTGTGTGTGTGTGTGTGTGTGTGTGTGTGTGTGTGTGCACGCGCGTTCTCCACCACCCATGTTTATTGGAGTTACCGTGTCCCTGCATCTCCTTGGGTTACGAGGCAGTACATCAGTAGTACAGTGGGTGGGTGTTCTTGGAGAAGTCTACGTGTCCGTGCGCGAGACCGCGAGTGCGCTGCGTCTGTCAGCACTACAAACGGGAGTGGCGTCCACTCTCGCTCACAACACACTCTGTAACATATTTATTTAGATAAATTAGGAAGGCTTTTACCACAGTGGTGAGAGCAGGACGGCCCAGCCGTCCCCCTTGATTCATTAGTTAAAAAGCTCCCTAATAAATTCCCCACTTTTAATGTTTCACAGTGCTATTAAAAGGCATTGCAGGCTCGCCATAGCCCTGTTTCCCATTATGGCTCTCCATAAATGACAATCTACACCCCCGGTGGAGAAGGGGAGAGAGGGAGAGAGAGAGAGAAAGAGACAGAGAGAGATGGAAGCGTCAAGACTTTTCCGTCTGCCTTTCAAAGCCCTCCTAATGGCACGTAAAGACGTATTAGCCATTGTGCGGCCGACACTCTGGAAGAGCGAGGCACTTTGTTTCAGAGTTGCCCGAGCTTTAGTTAATGAATAGAGCCACTGCTTGGCTGGGGCTAATTCACATCGCTCAGCAGAAGAGAGGCTCCATATCAATCTGTATCAGTTACACAGGGACTCGCCGAGATGAAGGGGGAATCTGCCAGGGAGAGCCAGGGAGAAACCAAGGGGACAGTGGGGGAGATAAGCCTTTTTTGAAAATGAGAAAAGGCAGGGAAATGTTGCCAGTTCACCACAGAGAATTCACACAATTCCTATTCATGCTGTTTAGGGTTTCTTTTTTCTTAGTTGTCTCCATGCAGCAGAAGCTTGTATTGCACATGAGCTCTGTAATGGGCGGAAAGAAAAAAAAGAAAAAAAGAAAACTCAGACTTCATTGATTTGGACCCTGTAAAAAGACAATAACAAACTTCTCTCCTCTCTGATATTCCCTAATTGATTGTTTCTTGTGAGCCAGGAAAAGCAGGAAATTAACTCCCTGGGGAGAGATAAATTCTCTCAATCCATCGTAACTCTTCCTGCTTAATGGAAGTGGAGAACACAATTTAGCCAAACAATGTGTCCTGAAATTGATTCGACCCACTGAATTCTCTGTGCAGTGTTGTATTTGCACCATGCTCCTGTGTTCACTTGGATTGTGTACCTTTGTGTGTGAAAATGATCTCTCAATCTGCAAATGTTTACAAGTTTGCATGTGCGCTCACTCTTCCCAAATGTTCTTGGACCAAAACAAAACACAAGGGTCTTTGACACTGTCAACCACAGAGTCTTACTGTCTAGGTTAAAGCACTTACACATGTCTGCAGAAGCCTTACAGTGGTTTAAGTCATATCTGCAGGGGGGAGACAACAGTGTGTCAGGGTCAATGGGGAGAAATCAATACTGCTGCCTAACAGCATGGGAGTGCCCCAAGGGTCGGTACTCGGAACACTGTTGTTCACCATGTACATCAGGGCTATTCAACTGGCAGCCCATGGGCCGCCAGTTGAGCGTGAGCACGAGTATATGACTATAGGGTACCAGTAGGGGGCGCCAGAAACAGAGAGAGGGATAGTGCTGCAATGTTGCCTGCTAATGAGAGAGAGAGAGAGAGAGGGGTGGGGGGGAGCTGCACCACTCAGTTCACACGGGTGTGATTTTTTTAAGAGAGAAAGTTACAGGTATCATGTGTGCAATATTATCATAATGACAGTAATCCTAAATTAGACTCCTGTGTGTGTGTGTGTGAGAGAGTGTGAGTGTGTGTGTATTTTCAGCTAGTCTATTCTAAGGTATAGCATATATTTGTATAGACATATGATATCACGCTGTGCTCATACTGTGCACAAATGTATTAGCCTACATAAATCTTTGTGTTTGAACACAAAATGCATTTGTAGAATCCAAAGAAATGTATGCTTCGCACGCACACTGTGCGGCCCTCGACACACAATCGGTAGGAGGTATAGAACTCCACGATGTGTATATAATAGATTTAAACACTCTTTTGTTCCCCTGTCAACTAAAATGCTCAATCAGGGATTGCCGAATGCACTTTAATGACTATAGTTGCACTTTATCAAGGGAATGTGTGCAATATCTCTGTTTTGTGTATGTTGAGTGTTTCATGGTGTTTTTTCTTTTTCGTATGTGAACATGTCTGTTATTTGTATGCAGCTGTGACTCTGTCTCCAAGACAAATTTCTCCCAAGGGAGACAAATAAAGATAACCTTGAACCTTGAATCATTCTAGTTGTGGCCCCCCACCTAATCTAGTTGAATACCCCTGATGTACAATTAACGATCTTCCAAATACGTGTCAGGTGTTAGCTGCCAGATGTATGCTGATGACACTGTCATCTATGTGTCTGCTAAAACAGCCAGCATGGCAGCTGCGCACCTACACAGGAATTGCATGACATCTCAAATTGGCTCGAGTTGTCACAATTAAATTAAAATGTAAATAAAACGATGTGCATCTCAATCCATAACAGGCCTGTTACAGATTCCTTTGAGGTATGCATTAAAAATGAAACTATTGCTGAAATGAGTGTAAATTAAAGCGTACAATGTAAAGTATAATATTTGGGAATTATCTTGAATAAAAACCTACAATTTGAAAGACAGGTAAAGCATAATGCAACCGAATTTAAACTGTTTTCGTCATATTAGAAGGGACTTATCAAGTAAAACTGCAATGCATCCTATGATTTTCTCACACCTATCATACAGCATCACAACATGGTCACCATACATTGACATAACAACGCGTCATCAGAGCGGAGGGAGGGGCGTCAGCTGCGACTCCGAGGCTCCGCCCACCCCCCGGGGTAAGATTTGTGATTTGTGATTTGCTCTCGTTCACTGCAATGCAATTTGCGGCATTTTCAAAACAATATTGCGCAGAGTAGCGATTATCTAACGTATTTGCAATGCCATACGTTGAAAGATCTGTTGCCCGCGGACAAGGCACGTTACCTCCGCAAGTTAGATATTATCGGCATAGGTGTTTGCCGTATGTGATTAAGGATTGGAAAAAGTTGCATTGGCAGCCATAGAAAATTCTGCCCGGGGTAAAACACCGGATGTGATGTTTTTGGGCGTTCCTGTCTTGTTAAAAAACCGGCTGTGACGTTTTTGGGCGTTCCTGTCTTGTTTCGTGTCAGTGTATGTGATTGTGATGTCCATGTGAAAAAAAAACATTCCAAATCTGAAAGCTCAATTTGACAATAGGGCTCAAGTAGTTAGGATGCTACTTGTGTAAGAAACTTGGGGGAACTAAACTTTTAGTTTAGTTCAGAGAGCACTAGCTATTTGTGTCTGCTAAAAGCCTAAAACTTTTGCAGTTGGTTCACGACGCAGCTGGCTGGCTGGCTGCAGCTAAAAGTCAAAGGGGCTGACAGAGGAGAAATAGAAGCTAAACGTTGGGTGAAAAAGCCAAAGTGATAATTGTGCTTAGAGGCAATGGCCCTGCCAGTCTAGCCTCCCATTAGCCCGCCTTCTCATCGCATCTTTTATCGTGCACATATATAATATTATTACAAAATAAAATGGGTGTATATCGCTAAGAGATAATATATATCTGTAAGGATTAAATGTGTGAGACTTTGGCAGACAACGGCATACATGATGCTAGTCTCAGGGGACACGTGTCTCTGTGCATATATCTGTGTGCCTAATGGACACATTAATAGTCTAGCACTCAGGGGCTTTGATGAAGATTTTAAGTGACAAGCATCGAGGAGGACCACAGGGCTCCAGTGTTCTCTCACACACACACACATCCATACAAACACAACAACAGCGGCGGAAACTCGGCCACATAGGCATGACGAAAGCAACCCTTCATTAATTTGTTACGGCACGCGCAGATACAAACACTCACAGACACGCCAGACGCCACGGCTGGCTGACCCCTCCTCCACCCCCACCCCCACTTATTATGACGTCCATTAGCCTGAGTGACAGGAAGGTTAAGAGAGGTGAACAGTTACACGGGTACTTTGAAGTGTGTGACAAAACCAGCTCCGTTGGTTTACAGGCACCGGGACGGTCTTCAATATCTGAGGGACTTCATCAACGAAGCAAAAGACCAAAATCAAATCCCCCCTCCCCCCTCCCCCTCCAGGTGACCTTTGGAACCACAGGTACTGATGGATTAAAGTGACCACTCTGCCAGACAGGAGGGGAACAGTGCCTTTCAAAGCCAATGATGTGTGTGGGCTTTACTGCCTTCCAAACGGCTGAGGTGAGGGCCTGAGGGGGGGGTTGAATAGCGCTCTGCCCAGCTCACTGACCCCCTACTACGGGTCTCAGTGAAGTCTGCGGTGGGGCTAAGGGAACGGGTGTTAAGTGTGTGATGGAATTAATGCGTGTGTGTGTGTGACGCGCCCGAGCGCACGCGTGTGTGTGTGTGTGTGTGTGTGTGTGTGTGTGTGTGTGTGTGTCCATGCGTGTATGTCAGTCAAGCTGTCAGCCAGAGTGACGGGCCATTGTGTCCGCCGACAGCCGGCTGAGAGCTACAGCACTTTCTATTAAGAGGCAACATCACTCACTGGCCTTTACAGCCCCGCTCGTCCCAGAGCAGCAGGAAGGAACCGGACCACCGGCTCCTCATGCCGCTACACTCCCCCCTCCCCCCT
Organism: Protomyctophum parallelum; assembly: GCF_964188405.1. Lineage (NCBI taxonomy): Eukaryota > Metazoa > Chordata > Actinopteri > Myctophiformes > Myctophidae > Protomyctophum > Protomyctophum parallelum. Next base: position 46,493,012 of record NC_139698.1, read on the forward strand.
CCTGCTACCCGCCAGCCTGATGGACACACACGCAACACAACGGCGTTAGCCGCAAATATCCTGTATCAGCAAGCTCGCAATGCGTTGTGTTTGTTGATCTGACGTTTTCTGTATTTTTTTTAAATGGTTTGAAGATTTGAAAAAGAAAGCAAAGATCTGAGGCATTCAAAAAAATGTATAATATAAAAAGGGAATGCAGCAGTTATGCCCACGATTTGTACATATGCACACACACACACACGCACACATAGAAACACTAACAAGCAGTCAAACATGGCGTCACTTGCCTCGTCCAGCTCAGAGATGAAGATGGGCTTCTCCTCGAAGCCGATGGGCATGGGTTCGTTGGGCGGGATCTCCACCTCCTCGTACATCTTAGTGTTGTCTCTGCGCACGCCCTCCGGCAACATCAGCTGAACACCGCACACACACACACACACACACACACACACACACACACACACAGTCCATGACTTCAAGAACACTTCAAGTAGTTAGCATATGTCCCTGAGTGCCTGGTGGTTTAGCCAGCCCACTACAGGCCATTATGCTCCTAGTAACGCGACGATAACGGAATTCTATAACAAGACACAAAACTCCAAAGGTTTTGGATCACCACTAGATGGCGGAAACGCTTCCTTTAAAAATAAATATATAACACTTCACACACACATGTGCGCATGCATGTGCATATATTTAACACATTTTGTTAGCATTATGTTAGGCTTTAGCTATTGAAAAATAGCTGATCTACAAGCTCATAGCACGCCACTCTGTGGCTTGTAGGTCTGCTATTTTCTTTTAATCGAAGAACGACTGACATAGAAACATAGCTTTTTCAGAAAACAGACATTTTTAGAATCTGATCTCAGGTCAAAATGGTTAAAGCAACCGAAGTTGCATCATCACTCCAAAATGGTAGCAGCACTGGGCACATGGGACTCAATGGGAGCGTCAGCTCTTGTTATAGAATGTCTTTGGTATAGTCTCTTTGTATTGTTTACTTGTACACCCTGCTAAATAAAGGCTTAACTGTCCCAGTCTGCTCCAGTGCCTTAAGGCTTCTTTCAAACTCTTTGTATACTCTGTCTATTTAATTGGCAAGATTCCTGAAAGGGTATTCTTGAGGGATACTCTTGAAAGACACTTCCACACATCTGAATATATTTAGGTTCAGTTAGACATTCAGCTCAGGATTAATCATTTACCATTTATTGCAATGTTATTGCATTCCGTTTGGTGGTTTGACTCTGCTCATGTGACATTACAGATTGCGTGTGCAGGCATGACACAGAGTCTGAGATCACAAACCCACCCAGAAGCAGAGCCTAAAATACAGTTATAATAAGTAATAAGTAACTTGTCAGCAAATGAATAGCGGGGGGAGGGGGGGTTCTAACAGTGTACACCTCCTGCGTTCTGTGCCAACCTGAACTATCGCTACGCTGGATGTTTGGCAATGAACTAAACCGACTGACATATTTCCAAATGTATTCCCACAGGGTCCCTTTGAAAATGCACCCACAAGAGGCATATGGTAATCAGCAGTATAGGTGAAAGTTACAATGAACAATTAAAGGAAGGTGTCATATAAACAGAGCAGATTAAAGGAAAGGCTTGTGGGTAATAATATGTTGGGTGCAAAGGTGTAATGAGATGGCTGGGTGTCAAGACAGCATCTGAGTCAGCAGAATGTCCACTATGCATCTTCTCCAAACGTCAGAAAAATATTTATCTTGATTTGATTCCAATGTATAGCTGCTGTTTAATTATAATGTCTGGTAATGGAAAGACGAGGGTGGAACAAAGACTTCAATAGTATCACCATTATCCCGGGGGAAAGCGTTGATATTAAAAACTAAAGTCAATGAGTTTGTGAAGGCATCAATCGAGTCGACAACTTAAAACTATCCATGTTTTTAGCACGCGTACAAATGGACTAATGGAACAAAATGGACACTTACGGATCCATTTGGTTCCATTTGTATGCTCTGCAAATGTAATGAACACCCAGGGTTGTGCTGTGTAAGATCTGAAGTTGAACAATGCTGCGGTTAGAGGTGGTGGGTGATGATACACAGTTTCCCTACATGCTGAGTCTACTTAGTCTACACTTTACACCATCATGGGTGACAGCTGCAGCATGGTTTAAACTAGGATCCATTTAGGATTAGAACTGCACTCTAACAAAATGCCAATAGATGAGATTAGATGTCCTTTATTAACCACAAGGGAAAATCATTTTGCTCGGGTCAATATGTACAGTCAAGAGACGACAATAAATACATACATCACAGTTACAACGCCCAGCAACAGACAATAAGAATAAGAGGTAACTACAAGCAATGTCCTCTTCACACTCATGGAATGTGCATTATGTGTTTGTGTACAGTACATGCTTCCATAATTACCTCCCGATTCGATTCGATTTCGATAAGTAGGGTGCCGATTTGATTTGTATTGTGATTCTTAATCGAATTGTGATCCTGCGATTCAACTATTGTTGCGATTCGATATTATGATTTTTTTGCAAGTTTTCATGTGGCCACAGCCACAAGCTCCACCAAGCGTCAGCAGCAGGACAGGGTCAGAGTCAGCATTCCTCTGGAGTAGTTTTGATTTTGTCAACATAAATTATGACGAAAAATGTGTTTGTCGACACAAACTAAATAAAAACTAAGCCATGACTGAAACTAAGACTAAATATACTGACAATTGCTACGTGAACTTGTAGATCAGCTATTTTCAGCATGCAACCGAAGTGTAAAAACGCTGCTCTGGAGGAGCTCTTTTATCTCCTTCAAGTTTAGCCAGAGAAAGTGCTCCTCGCACACCACTGGTGCTTCTGTGCTTGCTAGTGAGCGGGCCTGATGGAGGCGTCAACCCGCGCAGCGTCATCTGCAATCTTCACGGCCATGCATGCATGCTCATTGCTCGCGCTATCCGAGCCCCTCCGGGTGAAAACAGAAACGAGGAAATCACTGTCCCCCTGGGTAGTCACCGGTAGATGTAATCATGACAGTTACGGTGAAAAGACCTGAAATAAGGCTATTTCGTATTTATCTCTCTGAAATAAAACTGCTTTTGTAGTTGTCATAACAACATTTAAACATAACAACAACAACCCAACACAGAGTGAATTAACCTATAAGTATGTGAAACTTTTATTCTGTGTGGGGTATTCTTTTGTTTGTGCGTTGTATTTACATTATAAACTGGGTTATGTATGGTTTATAGGTGTGGTATAATAGCCTTACACCACTAATGCCTTTGTGACATTCTACTGCATACCATTCTGCAGATACGAAATAACTCATATGTTGCGTTCAAACGGGCAGACGCAACGACGCAGTCTACCATTTATTGTCAATGGAAGCCAGAGACGTGAAGCTACGAAGAAATCCGACGCTTGTAGCTGCTGCAAAAGCTACAGCTACAAATACACTGTGTAGCTTTGCATCTTTGCGTCTGCCCGTGTGAACGCACCATTACGCTACAAACAGACTGACAACATTCAAGGTGAACTTCAATCTCTGTGGAGGCCTAATGTATGTCTCTGGAAGAAAAAAGAACTCCACCTTAAAAGGAGGACATGTAGAGCTGCTGAAAGATGAGATTGATGGAAAAAAAATATTCAAATAGTATGTCAGCGGTGGGGGTCAATTCAAATTAGCAAGAAAAAATAAAATAAAATTAATGAAAGCAGAGTTGAACAATGTAACAGGGAGCGTTGCATAGCAACGGCCTTGTTTATGTAGGCAGCTGGGAGTACATTCTAGTATCAATCATTCTTGTAATAAAACTGTTATAGAGGGTATGACTATCATGAGTATCATCATGCCCCGAAGTTATGTGGGAACGCCTACTGAGTGGCAAAAAAATACTTTCTGGCCTTGACAGAACATACATCCAAACAGAAAAGTCCTATCTGATTGCCTTAAACAATCTGCCACTCATTCCCTCTATTGTCTTCACTTGTCCATTAAAACAATATATGTTTAATAACTAGCTAGTTATTAAAATTGATTTATTGATTGAGCAAGTGAAGATACTGTAGTGTACAGTGTTTTTTTATGCTTTGATCAGTGTGTGTGTGTGTGTGTGCGTGTGTGTGTGTGTGTGTGTGTGTGTGTGTGTGTGTGTGTGTGTGTGTGTGTGTGTGTGTGTGTGTGTGTGTGTGTTTGTGCATGTACAGTATACTCCACCAATGCATCTGTCGCATAGATTTCATTCAGGTGTGCAGATGACTTTTGAATTACCAATAGAATAGTTCATTGGGAAGTGTTTTCACGTTGCCATATTTGGCATAAGTGCAGCTTCTTCTACAAACGTGAACACTACTGTACATGCGTGTGTCTATCAGCGGGTGGTTCAGGCCTCACCTTGGCTCCTCCCACAAAGGCGGCGGCCTTGGCGGACTCGGCCTGGCAGTCGTAGACGTTGGGGTAGCGGACGCGCTCGTACACGCGCTCTCTGAGGCTGAACACTGGCTCCACACGGGCGTTCAGCAGGGCCTGCTCCCTGGAGAAAAGAAAAGATAAGACACTTCAATTAATTAAATTCTGCGGTTCAAACATTGGGCGGTTTTCTGTGAACGTAATGCTGTCTGTCTGTGGGCTGGTTAAAAAAAGGTCCCCCCGCACCTTGGTAGGCACATAAACGTCCCTGCTTTTTGCATGTGATGTGAAAGACAAGACAGTGCCCGTTTCATTCCATTTATTCCAATATTTGATCAAGGAATATAATATGCCTTTTGTATTCTTTCTATATATCAGCAAAATATAGAGTGTTATGTTAGGAAAGTTAATCGATCGATAAGGTTATCAATTACCAATTCATGAGTGAATCGATAAATCCCATCCCTATAGGCTCTAGTTCACACCGGAGAACATACTGCACCTGAACAAATACACACACAGGCTCCTAGCTTTGGGTTTGGGATTTAAGAAGAATACAGATTTTGACGGACGGCACAAACAGATAGGCAGGCAGCCACGTGAAATGTTGTTTTTCTTTTTCCAGCGGAGAGACATGAGGCATAATGTTCCCTCATAACATGGCTTACCTCGCTGCTAATCTCTTCCTTCACAGTCTGGCGGATTTGGCCATACTAAGTTTTTAATTAAACAGATCGCTGCCTCTATTTTTTTTTCCTTTTCTTTTTTTTTCTTCATCTGCTGGAAATTAAATTTTCAGAAAAATCCCCTCCCCAAAAAAGAAGAGGGTGTGATGCCAAAGTCAATATGTCCCCCCCCCCCCCCCCCCCCCCCCAACCCCTCTTTTTTCTTTCTTTCTTAACCTGCGGCTGAGCTGTGATGAAAAATGCATAAGAATGTGTTGGCCTCGATATTGAAGTACTACAGCACTCTTTCCCAAACAGTGGGTAGGGAGTCTAGACCACAGACCAATTTTTATGGGTCACGACTCGATTAAAAATCCCATTTTCTTTTCCTACATTAAATATAAATGTATTTCAAAAGATTTACACACAATTAAATAATTATGTTGCTACATGTATAGCAACAACTAATGAGACACAGAGGTAGCTCGCAGATTGAAAGGTATAACAAGTTAACAACGTATACAGTAGGTTGCAACAGGTCTAAATCGGTTAAAGAATCTTATACATTTTAAAACAGGCACATCTAAGAAATTCCATCAATTTAAACTAACCCTAAATAATAATTAAGGAGTAGTGGAAAATAGCCGATGTACAAGCTCACAACACGGCGTGAAGCGACGGGTTGTGAGCTTGTAGATCTGCTGTTTTCTATAAGGCTCTATAGTTTGGGACGGGTCCCTGGTTTGGGTTCTCTTGTGGATCTTGAGATAAAGAGTTTGGGAACCACTGTACCACAGCACCACGCGGGGAGGGTCCGACAGGAAGAGAAAAGGGGAGGGAGGTGAGGAGGGGAATAAATCGAGAGACGGGCGTCTACCTCTGGGCTCTCATCTCTTTGGGGTCAAAGCAGAAGCCTGCGTCTGCGGGGTCGGCATCGTCAAGGCCTTTCCCCCTCTTCCTCTCCCTCTTCCCCTCCCTCTTCATCATCTTCATCATCTGTCTCTCCTGCTCCGACTGGATGGTGACCTGGACGGCCACGGTGGGCAAGGATCCGTCGGCCGTGGCTTTGCGGCTAGCATCTGGGTGGGAAAAACAACAAGTGAAACCTAATGGACCCTTGCAGATCTTTAACTCTTGAGAGCGTGACATTGTTACACTCTCAAGGGTTTAAGTATTGTTAAACATCGGCATTACTTAATTTACAAGGAGTCTACACATTTAGAGAATGTAGAATTGTTATTTTGATCAACGTTTGCCTGTTGTCTACTCGTCTCTCCTATGGTACCAACATCAATACAGCATGGAGTTGTGGTCCAACGTTTTTGGGTCTGAGAGGCTACATGTCATCAAAATGGTGGTCCGTGGCTCAAATGCTGAATAACAAATGGACCTTGATTGTTGAAAACCACTGATCTACATGTATATTTATATTCTGGTAGGAATCATTGCTATAGTGTTGGTTAAGTCTCTCAAGCTCTTGAGACTTAAAAAAAAAAAACAGAAAAATAGTTTTTCAGGTGGGTTGCCAATTTCAGCCAATCATGAGAGAGTACACATTTATCGTCTTCAATTGTATAGTGATCCAGCTCCAATTTTGTAGGCTCACTTCTTAGTTCCATCCCTTACAATTTAACTTGTTTACCCCGGTATCCTGCATGAGTTCTCTCTCCTGATTGGATCAAATTGGTATCCTGATTCCTGACCTGAAAATACTAAAGTCAGCTATAGAGACAGGGTGGTCCCCTGTTACTGGACATTCACTCGATAGCAATGACTGCTATCACAATATAGACCATTTTAACACATATTTTAACAAGAACAAATATCCCTTAGTGCACATAACAATTAACATAAAAAGCAGATAGATGTGTCATGACAGAGGCTGTTTCCTTCCCTGAATGTGTGTGTGGGTGGCTGATTAATCCTGTCTGCATCGATGCACAACTGGTGATTCACACCTACTGTAGCTCTGTGCCCAATTAGTTTGACTCAGGGCAGTGGGACTATTTAAATGAGACATCACACACCCTACAAGAGGTTACAAGATCAAAAACAGCAGAGGCACAAAATAGGCTATGATAATGAATAACCTAGATGCACTCCATAACAAGGCACTCACACACAGATTGATTGATTGATTGATTGATTGAAATATTTATTAACAGTTTGCAGAATTTACAGTACATTTCAAGCACAAACTCAATACAAAGACTGTTAACTGTGAGTGGACGACCCAATTAAGCATTGCACTTGTTTACAACAGGGTCCACATTGTTCAATTCATCAAAGTGAAACTCTAGAGAGATGCCCCCTCAGCCAGCTGGCCCTGGAACTCCGGGCACAAACACAAACAGAGCCACGAGATAGAAAACCCATTGGACTAAACCAAATTATAAAACAGCAAAAGGAAAACTATCTGACACATTGGAAAGAAGCAACACAAAAGCAGAGTAAACTAGAATGCTATCTGGCCCTAAACGGAGAATACACAGTGGCAGAATACCTGAGCACCGTGACCGACCCAAAACAAAGACAAATCTTAACTAGGTACAGACTCAGTGAGCACAGTCTCGCAATCGAGAAAGGCCGTCATAGGCAGACCTGTATCCCGAGAGAAGACAGACTATGCACCCACTGCACAAGTGGAAACCGAGCTACACTTCCTAACCATCTGTCCATTGTACCAAGACATCAGAGACACATACTTCCCACAGATTACAACCACACACAGAGATTTTGAAAACATGACCAATGACAAAAAACTCCCATATCTGTGGGCGAAGTACAACAATGTGCAAACACAGCAGCAAGATTTGTGAGTTGCTGTGATAGGAGAAGGATATCAAATGGAACACAACCACCCTAAAGACTAATCATTGTGTATATTCCTGCACTATACCTGCATCGAGTGACCTGGTACATAGAATTTGATCTATTGAAGATTCTGACCTTCAAATGTACATCATTTTCGTTTTGATTGTATTGCTGTATTGTTGTATTGTTCTTTCTGCTTTGGCAATGTAAACGTTTGTTTTCTCATGCCAATAAAGCCCTTTGAATTGAATTGAATTGAGTGGCTCTGGCCTGAGCTCACATGATGAGGAAAAAACGGTAAAAATTGTATTGTTTAGCCTGCCTTGGACTATAATGGCATGTGATGTAAATGGTAAATGGTGCATTTATATAGTGCCTTTATCCAAGGCGCTTTACATAGATTGTGCATTACATTCACCCATTCACACACCTGCACACTGTAGTAATTCCTATATTTTTAATTGTACCAGGTCTGGTGTCTTCTTCAGAAAGCACAGCAACAACCGAAGAAGTATAAGGAAAAGTACATACATATTTCAACATTGGAAATAAAAGCCAACAAAAGGGAACTCATCTGACTTTTGTGGGTTAAAGACCCCCCAGGCAGCCCCCCCACTCCCCTCCCTGGTAGAAGCACAACAGCTCAATAAACGGCAGAATTGCTCTTGAAAACAGATGAGATCTGATGATTGCACCGCGGCCCGGGCTGATTGACTGAATGATTTCTTCTTTATCTCCACTAACGGCTCTATACCTGCTTCGCTCTCCCGCTCTCTCCCCTCTCTGGCTCCATCCTTCGCTTCTCTCACCCCCCCCCCCCCTCCCTACACACACACAGTCACACACACACCCCTCCCTCTTCTGGCCTACCCCTCCTTCCCATCGTCAATTTCCCTCGCCACACCCCGCTTAACCCCCCCCCCCCCCTTAACCCATTTAGACCCGAGGACTCAGCTCTACAAAAATGCCTTCTGAATGAATTTGGCCACGGACCCCCCATCTCAAAATATTTCATTCCAGGGGATCCCCAGAAGGAAGGATTTGAGTTAGAAATGTTCGCTTTAAAACATATACATTATATATAAATGTTCAAAGATTAGCAATTTTGCACACATTTTCACATCTTTCATTTTGAATAGCGAGGCAAAAAAAGTACAAAATAATGGTTAAAGAGGTGTAAAGGTACATTCACACTTGTATGGTTAGAGCGGCGTGATTATGTACAAAGTCAATGCAAAGACGAGAAGCCTCGAGCGGCCGCGGCGCGACCTGGTGCAGCACAAACGGGACGAACCGAGGCGAATATTTAAATTCAAGTCTGAACGCACCGTTAAAAGCTTTAAGTGACACAGAGGCTTCCCCGGTGTCGACGGGTTAACCGCGTTGCCCTCGCGATGCACCAATTCCTCTGTCTAAACCGCCCGCTGTCCTTTTCGTTTCCCACTCTATCTGGGAGCCATCATCCCAGGTTATTTCTCCACACTCTAGAAGTGATTGCCTCCAGGCCTCGTGGGACCATGTCTCCCAGAGCCTCCGTGCTGACGGGCTGCGTGTGTTGTGAGGACCAGGGTGAGCTGTTGTTGTGTTTCTACTTTGCTCTTGAGGTGTCTTTGCCATGTTTCCCGACACAGTCTTTGCAGCTTATGTGGCAACGTGGGCCTGGCAGGAATTCAGGAAGGCCCCGAGCAGTGGTGGGAAAAGTACACATTTTCTTCTTTTTAACACAAGTAAAAGTATCAATACTCTGTTACAAGCAAAGGTTCACTTCAGTAAAAGTACAAAATATACTTAAAAGTACAAAAGTAAAAGTACTCATTGTACAGAATGTCTGATTCCACAAATTTTCAAATGTGAAATGTGAATCTTTTGAAAATAGCAGATTTTCAAGCTCTCAATGTGTCACATTGCAATGCATTGTGAGCTTGCAGATCGTGCCGAAATGTGTACAGTATAGGGCTGATGTAGACTAGTGACTAGTAACTAAAGTTGTCAAATAATTGTAGTGGAGTATTGGTCTTACGTTGCACTCGAGGTAGGAAAAGAAAAAATGTGGGCCAGAAACCTGTAGGTTTTTCCATAAATGAATGTCCTATTTCATATTTTCATACAGTGTCGCACAAAAGTAGCATTAAATAGCAGATCTACAAGCCTGGGCGAATACGTTCGCCTATACCATGCCCAAAATATAGACGGGATTAGACGCCCATTATTAGTATTAATGTTTTGGAGATAGACAATTTCCATTCCACCCGACAGCGATGTTATGCAACAAAATAAGTCACTCTTACATAGACAAAGTGCAGTTTAACAGCAAAAAATTATATCAGGAAGGGGAAATTAACACTACGTAGCTTCCTGCCAAAGGCTAGTTAGTTGGTCTACACTGTCTACCAGCCACATTGGCTCACCAGACATATTTCAGAGGCCCCTGCTCTATTTTAACATTCCTATTTGTCTTGTGAAATATTGTGTGGTGAATGTTGGATCCATCGGGCGCTGTGGCTGCCTGACAAAGAAGTTGGTATCCTGCCATGACTGATATATTAAATTCCCCACAGCAGAACACTCAACATTGTTGATTCCACAGCCCGAGAAAAGACTGGGTTATAATCAATCTTATCTCATTTCAACATTGCGTATTAGATTAGCGCATTAAAAGCCTTGACTCTACAAACACACTGGCAAACACAAATAACAAACGGTTCCAGGCTGTATCCAAAACTAAATTACATTTGTAAAAAAATAAAAAATAAAATAAAAAGGGGGGAACCGTCTTTGTGTCCATGAGAATTGCACGTCTGCGATACTCAGCTCCACATGGATTGTGTTATAAGCCATAGTCTATGAATATGCCTTGCTCTTTTTATTAATAACTTTAGGCTATGTGGAATCGATACATGAACAATAAGTATTTTGAAACAGCTTGAACACAACACAACTGCTTAGACGAATTAAAATGCAAGTTGTAAGCAGTGCAATAGCCTCATCCATTTCAATGTATTCATTATGAGACTCGGCAGCAAAATGATAGGACACGAAAAGCTGGTGTCTTGTACAGCAAACATTTACACAGTTGGAGGACAGCTGTTAGTAAACTAATTAGGAGTTGATTTGAAACTAAATGCTGAACCATGACATGTTGTGCGTATAATATCCACATCCCATTTAAGGTTGGCATGGCAAGTTATTAAGAAATATTTCTTCAATTCAGTACAACTCCATGCATCCCTGCACACACACACACACGAGTTTAATTGGCATTCCAAATAGTGGCACCACATAAGGAAAAGTGTTTCAACTGATAGGCTATTGACGGTGCATCCTAAAAATACTGATGGAGGCGGAAAAAAATGTAGTGTATCCTGTTCCAAAACCTTGAATGAAGAATGAATGTTTTGTTGTGTATAAACGTGATCGACACACGAGGGCCTATAAATGTTTAAACGTGTGACAATTTCAGACTAAAAATACAGACTACAGTGTGCACAAGAAACTTGAAGGTACATCAAATGTGGGATATTCTGGGCGCTTGGCGGGCTTTAACCTCTCTGCCCCCGACAAGAGGAGCAGACACAAACCAGATTTGAACAGAATCAGACACATAAGCTTACTATATGCCTAATGGTCCAGAGAGAAAGACGTGTGCACTGACAACCCAGCCAGGCACACTCACACACTCCCCTCATGCACAGGGTTTCTCTTTTTCTCTCTTGCATAACAACCATACAGCAAGCACACACACACACACACACACACACACACACACACACACACACACACACACACACACACAATGCACAATGGGAGGCTATTTATACCAGGTTGGAGCTGTCACCTCCCCAGCTGGCTGAAGCCCCCAGTGCGTCCCCCCGCTGCTGTAGCTGTAGCCTGGGTGGGTCGACCCCAGACAACCGGCTCTCCTTACGCCCAACCAGACAGCTCCGGTTGCCAGATGCCGTATCACAGTTCATGGTAGAGGGGGAGGGGGGTTGTGCTAATGAGACGCTTCCTCGTTACTGCATGCCTCGTAAATTATGCAAGGCGGAGGCAGGTTTAATTGCCAGCTCTACCTTGAGACGTGGGGCATTGTCACCAAGTGGAAAAGTCACACTGCCCTCACCGGACTCACCGGGGAGAGTAAGTGGCTACGTCGTGGAGGCCAGGGGACAGAGTGACCACCAGACAGATTCAACCGGAAGACAGACAAAAGCACCCCATGGGAAATAACCTTTCCATAAGAGCTGGGAGACTGAGGATGCAGCCAAGTGGGACTTTTGGCCTGTAAAGCAACAGCTGTGTGGGTATATCATAATGACATTTGACAGTATTAGGACCTAACCTTTCCATTTGGATTGCCTTCCGACCTGCAGGCATACATATACAGTACAATTTGTGGTAAAACAACAGAAAGGGTGTGCAATATGATGAGATATTGGGTTCCAAACATTTGACAATGATTTGACGTTAGATCGAAAAGAATCGTGTCACAGTGCCCTGCTCCCTTCCATCAGCTCTGCACACATGACTTCCAATTGCCGTAACTGTCAGGCAGGTTTGATTTGATCTCATCACTACTAAACACACTCATACACCAATGAACCAATGGCATCATTCAATGCAGCAAACACAGATAGAATCACAGTATGAGGCAAAATAAGCCCAAACAATGTCTGCACTACACCATACATGTTTGTATGATGGCAATATGTTCTTTTTCCCTTTTCCTTCCTATTTTTATTGAGTTGATCAGAAAATATGTACTCCATAGATGCAAATGTAATAGTGGACAAATTATTATTTATGGGGTGGCAAACATCCTGGGGCGACTGTGGCTCAGGAGGTAGAGTAGGTCGTCCAATGATCCATGGGTCGGCAGTTCGAATCCCGGCTCCTCCTGTCTACATGTCGAAGACACTGAACCCCAAATTGCTCCCGATGTGCTGGTTGGTACCTTGCATGGCTTTTGCCGCAATCGGTGTATGAATCGGTGAATGTAATGCACAATCTATGTAAAGCGCCTTGGATAAAGGCTCTATATAAATGCACCATTTACCATTTATCCAAAATGTTTTGCTGTTGGTTTGAGTCAACAGAGCCACCATGGTAGTTATGCATTTCATCTCGTCAGCCCAGTCCCGATTCCAGCCAACCTCTCTGCTTTCAGAAAGAACCTAGTGGTTCTCAAAATCAGGTTAGTAATTTTTACTGACTGATATCCGGGCATGTAGCTAAAAATGTCACACAGGCACCTTATGGGTGAAGTAAGCTGTTTTTCTTTCTTTTAGGACTTGTTTCAACCACAAAAGATATTAATGTATCTATAATATTAATAATTGTGTGATGCAGAGGGGAATAGGAGGAAGAGGATGCAGGAACTCTTCACCAGATGATGAGTCCTACAAGAACACCAACCACAGTCGGTACAGGACAGTTCATGGAAACGGTCTCCTGCTCAGAACATCTGTCCACTACTGTTCTGTTCTGTTGATGCGTTACTTTTTAAAGGTATTTATTTATTTAAAAATCTAACCAAAACTAAGTCGACAAGGCCACTTTTCTTTTGTGTTATTTTTAGTATATATTTTTGGAGGATAATGTATGAGAGTCTGCTATGTCTTGCTTTGTCTTGTTTCCACCGAAGTGCCCCTATTAATACCTCATTTAATGACACCCCACCCCTCCCCCGTTATTCAATTATATTCTATTTTAGTTTTGCACTTGAATTATATATTTGATTATTCTATTTACTTACCTACGTATTTAATGCAATCTTTTATAAACTCCTAACAAAATCCAAGAAAGTATGGCTTGTTATCTCATGGATTGGACATTGATCATAATATTGTCAGTATGCTTCTATTCATTGCTATTAGTTAAACTGACAGTCTTTCATCTAGCATATTGTCTAATAAACATTAAAAAATCACACCAGTGTGAACCAAGTGGTGCAACTCCCGTCTATTGGTTCTCTGTATCGTTCCAATTTGTATCATTCCAATTTCTTCTCTGTATCGTTCCAATTTCTTCTCTGTATCGTTTGCATCCAGCAGGTGGCAGCCATGTCACATACTTCTCTCGTTCCAATTCCACGCATGTGCACACCACTCGTGCTCACACAGGTACACAGGTACATCACAAACAGGTACACAGCTACACGGACATTGCATGCTGGATGTAGAAGTGGCTGCACCACTTAAAAACATTACTTCAAAGAGTACAAATAGTGTGCTTGATGTGCACAATGTGTACAAATCAAATGTTTGATTTAAGTGAACTCAGAATGTCATTTGGCTATGGATTTTTATTATTGTTCTTAGTCAAACTTTAATTTTAGAAAAGTAATCTGCCAATCAAAATGGTCTATTATTTTGTATAAATACATTAAAATGTATGTTATAAGCCGTTTTGTTTGTTTTACTTGTTTTCTTAGAGGGCTACATTGTCCTATAATAGTGCATAATGAGTGCTTACTGTATATACTTTCCCATTTGGTTATCCTGTTTAATAACTTCTGCAATCCAGGTCATTGATCATAATACTGATAGAAGAACTGTGATACCTTTTGGGCAATATCACCCAGATCATTATGAAAGGCATTTGTGAGACTTTTATGGTTTTAAGTATTCTACCTGGACACTGGACAGTGTGATTTATCATTCTTGTCCCGTCCCTATACTCCACTGCGCTAGAAATAGCAACATATGCCATGAAGTTTTAATGTCAAAATCAATTGTACTCGTAGACAACACGATATATCTGATACGTTCAAAGGCCTTTCAGACATATAGCTTTCAAGGGCACCGTGTGATGGAAGGTCAAGGAGTCCTTCTGAGATGTGAATAAAACATTTGGCTACATGGGATCTGGCAAAGGCACAGAGAGCAAACCCCTGACCTCTCTCAGATGGCAGATGTCCGCTCTGCCTTGCACCGTACTCCCTCTCATTAAGAGGGACATAACATTGCAAAGTATTGATAGCCGTCTATAACATATCGATACACTGCTAGGGGACTATGGCTGATTTGACTGCATGCAGCCTGCTCATGTCTCTAGGTGCTCTGTAGATCAATGCTTCAGCGGAGATCACGGCGACCCTAGACAATAGCTGGTTTTCTAGTCCAACACATGACCGAAATCCCCAGTCGTCTCAGGTCTAAATTAGTCCCTGATTAGATGGGTGGAATGAGCGCCAGCAGTCCTCGGGGGGTATACGCAGAAACGGAGCTGAGCAGGAAGCAATGCTTTGGCTTATATCTATATATATATACCTGCAACATACTGAGCACATTGGTTTCCAAACAAAGCCCATCTCTTCCTCCATTTCAAGCAGTACCGCCAGACTCCGGCACCAGCCAACCTTAACGGGATTGGCTGGAGTGTGAAATTAGCTGGACTCTCAGGTGCAGACTGGCCCACCTGCATTTCCTTTTGCAATGTCTTTGACTACATCCACACTTTAAAAACACGTTTTAATGCCGAAACGACCTCTGATTCTCCGTTGTCCACACACAAGAATCTCTGCGTATACCGTAATGCATGCCTTGAAACCACATGGTAAATGGACATTAGACCATTTGGCCATTTTTGTCAACAGCATCCATGAAACAGTACTTGCAGTCATGCAACACTAATAAAGGTATGCATCCCCATTCAATTGAGATATAGTCTATGGATTTCTCTAAACATCCCATAAACAGACCATCTGCTGGTTCCCAAACACTGGGTCAGGACCCATTTGTGTTTTTTGCTTCCTACATTTTGTTCTTTACAGACGGCTAGGCGCAAAGCTGTGCGTTTGAAAGCAAAGATGTGTCATGATTCGTGTGCATACAGCCTGTGTGAGAGGAACCTGGCCCAGGGTCCAAACGGCCCACCCTCTGGGAGCAGGGACCAGGGAAAATAAAGCCTTATTCAAACTCTCTAATCCTGACAACCTCCACGTCGACGGGCGGACCATAAATACAGTGGGAGAGCTGGCACTGCTGGGGTGTGTGTCTCTGTCTGTGGGTCTGTGTGCATGCGTGTGCGTGTGTGTGTGTGTTGGGGGGGGGGGCTTGGCCTGTGTCCACATTAGACAAGTTTAATCTTTTAAGCAGCCTGAAAAGATTTTTCCTTTCGAACCTTAAAAATACATTCACTCTACAGTTAGGAGATGTAGTTACTTATTGAGTGCTAAAAACACCATTAGAGTATCTGATCACTCCACCTCAGGATATATTCTCCCTCTCTATCTCTTCTCTTCCCCCCCCCCCATCCTATTGTGTCTAAGAAGAAGACACCACCTCCCCACCTCGCCAGAGATTTCCATCTCAAAGGCTCCTCTTGTCTTTATGGCTCCATTTGGGACCCGGTCACGTCAGAACCCCCTAACCCGCTGACACGGCTGATGAGTATCCTCTGCCCTTCCTTCGCCCCCTCCTCGCTCTTTGATGTACACCCAGTGCTCTTTCCCTCTCGCCGTATGAGCTGCTGCTCATAGGGGTATTATTAGATACTTAATATCTGTTCCATTCAGAATGTTGCCTTTTCCCACTTTGTAGCAATTTTTTTAAACAAAATGTAAACAGATTGATAGCAAATTAGCCAAAGCGGCAGCAGCCAGGCTCATTTAGTGTTACATGCATTGCATTCGGTATCATTAACTAGAATTTATGTGCATAACGAACACACACACACACACACACACACACACACACACACACACACACACACACACACACACACACACACACACACACACACACACACACACACACACACACACACACACACACACACACACACACACACACACACACACACACACACACACACACACACACACACACACACACACACACACACACACACTCTCTCTCTCTCTCTCTCTCTCTCCAGGCCTGTATGATACCACTGGGATGTTTTGTGAGCCGCGTTGCATCGACCAGCATGCAAACATACTCTATTCCAGCACAGTGGGCAGGCTGCATGTGTGATGTATTGGCGAATTAGCTGCAAAAGGCTAACAGAAAGGACACACTTTACAACATGGCACCATCTGGCCATCTGCAAGTGCATCCATACCAAGTACTCACAATGGAACCAGGTCAAATCCAGTCCTTTTTAGGCCACCTTCACCCTGGCCACAGTGGCCAATGATGATCTAAAGCTCATCTTGTTGATGCTCACGTCGCATCACAACACAAAGCGTTGTCATCTTATAAATGGGCTATTTTCGAATAGCTGAACTATTAAATAGGGCTTTAAGTGTTTAAGGCCCTCTCACACACTGCCCTTCTCTCTCTCACCCCACTGTACACTTTATGCCACACTAATGAACAAGAAATTAAAACGTGATAGGCATAACTGTTCAATTAGTTATTACGATGCCATCCATCACCACAATCGGTGTCCAAAGTGTGTAAATCTGAGTTGGTTTATGGACCGTCCAGGCCGCCACACAGAGGGTCATTTCCCGCGGGCACATTTCCTTCTTCATTCATAAAGCGCTGCCTGCATCAGCCACTGCGAGACGGGAAGAAAACCGTCCGGCTGTGCATGTACGTTGACAAACAGGCAGCGTGCCGAGCTGAAACTGCAATTTGGCAGCTAATCAGCAGCAGACAGGCACTCCCCACTAAATCCCACCCATCCCGATCTCACCCCCAGTTGTCAAGGCAACGCTAATCTGAAAAGCTGTCTGCCAGAATAACTTTTTGACAGGCGATAGGAAGCCTATCAAAATGTCCTCGCCACGTGTGTTACGTGAACCCCGGTTTGGATCAAGGCTAAAAACAAAAGGAAGAAAACAAGATCCATTTTTCTGGCATGTTTTTTGTAGTTTTCGCAGAGAAGCAGAGTGCCTAATACCAGGCCCCAATCGTCTCAAGACGCTCTTTAAAGTTTTACAAACATTACCCCTTCACCACCGGCAAAGAAAGTTAATACATCAGAGAATGATTAAATATTAACAATTTACATTTAGATAGCGACAGTGACTGCGCAGTGGATGCAGATGTGCCATTCCAACCCTTTCCTGATATTTTCCTGAAAAGTCTTCTTTCTTCTTAATTTTTATCCCACGATTTTGTAACCCAGTTTTCTTTTCACCCAGTGCCAATTGTCTAATGTAATCCTGGGCGCTACACTTCCTCTGCCAACCTGGGGGGGCAGCGGACTGACCTCATGCCTCCTTCTATGCATGCAGTCCAAGCTGCTTCTTTTCACCGGACATAGGGGAATTTCCCCGGCCGGACGTAGCGCGTGGAAGGGACACGTTATTCCGACCAGTTCCTTTCCCCTCCATCAGGCGCCCCGGCTGGCCAGGGGGAGGTAGTTTTAGAGACCAGGATTACGGCATGTTTTTGTGAGGGTATCTACCCTAGGGGACACGGGGAGAACATGCAAAAAGTGCAAACATGCAAAAAGTCTTCTGAAAATGCATGTTTTCCCTGCAGGATTTATTCACTGATTAGCCTTGCTTATTCTACCACTTTGCTACTGAAAAGTGTCCAGCAGAGGAACTCTATCTATTCAGGGAATCTGAATATAATTAACATACACAACACCTTGGCAAATGCCACCCCTGTCTGTTTCTGACAATGCACTGACAATTTACTGAATTGCCAATGGCAGGACATGGCAGGACAGTTCTCAAACAGCACAACTGTAACTTTGCCTTGCAGGGGAAAGAGTATCAGCGTTCCATAAAGAACCCTGGCACCCTTCACATCACAAAGACCCTCTCAGGTGCATGGTGCATAATGAGGACGAGCATGCAGAGGTCACGTTGGGACCACGTTGACTCCAATGTCACTGTAGTGACTAGTGATACACTACTGCTGTATCCGGTGAGCAGGTCAAAAGTTCCACAGTAGCAACCCTGGCTAAGCTCCCATCAACCCTTCAGTAAAACAGTAAAGCATGTTATACTACACTACTCAGTAAGGCAGATTATTTACAAATAGGTTGATTAAATATTCATACAAATCACAAACGATTCCCGAGTTGCTAGTCAATTAAAGTCTATATTTAGGACCCATGAATATCAAATGCTTCAAGCTGCATAATGGTGGTGGGGGGGCGGTAGAGGTGGTGTCTGGAAAGAGCTCATGTTGACTTTCCTCGGCGGTTCAAGAAGAATTCTGAAAAGGCGATAGCTTTTTGCTTCTAATCTTTCTCTCGTCTTTGATGCCTGCTGCCTCGTGCGGGGGAACTGACGACAGCCACGGCAATGACGAATTATCCATCCTTATCTTTCCGCCGATATCTCCAACCACTCACGACTCACTCGGCTCCCATTAAAGGAGGGGAGAATAACAGGAGTCAGACGCGCACGTGAAGAGATCTCGACAACAGAGGGAAACGGAGAAGGAGAGAGACACGGCTCTGGCTCACTGTTTGAGGGTGGGGGGTGTTTGAAGTAACAAATGTGCATTGGCAGGAAGGCGCACTACCTTGAGCATAGCCTCTGTGCAGCTCTCAACCCCTATGAAATACAATCTCATACAAAATCAATGAATTTGGTTTCCTGCCACAAGGGATGCACAGGTAGCTAGTAAACCCATGAAAGCACATTTCAAGACTGAATGGCAGGTATAGGGAGCTCTTATTTGCGTAGGTGTTCAGTAAGTTTCACACCACAGAGACCTCTAGGTATACTGGGCTTAACGACACCAGGCTTTGCAGCCATTAGCATGAGATAATACTTTATCACTTCTCTTATTCATGAAAGGTATTAAAATAAGGACCGAAATAGAGAGCCTTACGGCAAGGAAATACTTTAGCCTCGTCTTTATCTTTCTGGGTGCATAACTTACGCCGTCAGATCGGCACGACGCTCTCATTGCTACCCCTCAACAGAAAAATGGGAATAAAGGGAAAGACAAAAAGGTGAAATAATGAAGGATTGAGTCACACTTAATAGCCAGTCTTTCTTTGGGCAAAGTGGATCGAGCCAGGCGACAGCCATGCGGAAAACAGAGTGCCTTTTTTTTTCTTGCCAACACAAGGGAATAAAAGAAGATCTACAACGCTGACAACGCCTTGTGCTGTCAGCCTGTAGATGTTTTGGGTGCACGACACCGGCACGCGAACAACTACAAATCAGGCTTGCAGTTTAGCCTTCAATCAATCAGAAAAAATCTTGAAAGGTGAAATAATGAAGGATCAAGTCAAACGTGGCGGCCAATCTTTAGGCAATAACATTTTAATGGATCTGGGCTGGTTTGACAGCTATGCAGAAAACGGGAGCATTTAGACCGCCCTCGATGAGAAAGTAAAAATAAAAACATGGTAATGGAGGGGGAGAGATGGAGTCAGGGGAAATGTGTCGAGGAATGAAAGACCTGATGTTGAAGGCAGGACGATCAGATCTGCTACTTTCGCCCTATTACGACGTGCCCAGAACAGGGTCGCTGGGGTTCACGTGGTGAAGAGAGTTATAGCCCATTCCACTGTCTTCAGTCAATACTGACTGACAGCGCTGCACACTATAAACGCAAGATCGTTATCAGCTCACAGATAATGAACCGATTCCGATTGTTGGCAGGGAACACAAACTGGAGCGTGGCGTCTACCAATATTGGACTCGAATACAAAATGATGCCATTTAGTACTGATTTACAGTATACCCCAAGGTCCAACATAAATTGATTGAACTGCAATTTTTTTATGAGTGTTTTTTGTACTGTTTGTTTGTTGTATTGTTGCTTGTATGGATGTTGAATGTTTACACACAGACCACAATGGGAACAAGCCTTTGGCTTGTATTCTGATTGTCCAGTTGGCTCTTTGTACTGCTGAACTTTTATAATGTCAATCATATATTCAAATCAACCAATCAAAAACATTCAGGCTACACGCTGAATATCTGATTTTTTTTAGCTCTCTTTTTTTTTTAAACTCTTAGTATTTAGAACAGTAGTTCTAAAAAAAATAGCAGATATACAAAAGCACACAGCACCTCATGGGCGTCACTTCATGCCGGAGCCGCGCTGCCAGCTGGTACATCCGTTATATTTGAGCATTTTTGAAAAATCTAGAAAGTGTTGAATGTTGAATAATTTAGCAGGAGAACGTTTGAGAACTACTGGTTCAGAAGGCATGAGCAGAATCAGCCTCTATCAGGTCAAACAACACCTCACCATGCTTCCACAATGAACACTGCAGCCTACACTGCAAAATCCTGACTGTAGATCTAACTCTGGAAGAGTAAAAAAGCCATCCCAAGCTAGGTTATGAAGAAATGCTGCAATCTTCAAGTTGACTGCGTCTGACGTTCTAATTATGTGTGGGCTAGAGAGGTGGGTGGTAAAAATGCGGAGATGAAAACCAAATCCTACATTGCAGGACCAATGTTAAGGAGCAGAACTATAGCTGCCTCGGCCCACTCAAAGTGACTACTGGGTTTGTCTGCTGTTTGCAAGGGGTTAGGATACTGTCTGGCAGATATAGTTGAGGGGTGATTTCAACCATGTGCTGTGAAGGACGGAGGGCAGTCTTTCATAATCTAGGCGGAGGCATTCAGTGGGTGTGGCAGTAAAGGAGTGTCCTAAAAAACACAGCTTTGTCATCGGTTGCCTCTGTCCACCAGCCGCAGAGATATCCGACCATCTGACTGTATGAGACGACAGTATGTCTTTTACCAAAAACAATAGAGCGTACACAATATATCGGTTTGACCAATCTGTTGACTACATTGGCATCTCCAATTGCGTCCTGATTTGTCACCTTTTTGAAATGTAGATCTACAACCTCACACAATGCATCATGTCATGACGCAAGTTGTATGAAATGTCCAAAATCGGGATGGGCATCGGAACCGCAAATCTGGCATCGACGGGCTCTATTCATTAAGAAATATTGCCATCTTCAATTTGACCGCTGATAGTCAATGCCACAAACATACAGTAGCACTGACTTTTCCCACCTACCTGACAATAAGAAAGAATCGACGTGCGACTCTTTCCTCCCATTTTTCCTCTAACTGAGCCAGAAACAGGGGTGGGATACAGTAATGAGCCTTTCGGGCTCTCTCTCCTCTCTAGTTCTAAGAGACTGGCTATCGATTACAACATCAAACCACAGCTCTGATAGATCCACAGGGATTGGGCCGGGGCTCGACAGTAAGGCTGCTGTTGTAGCGATTAACATCGAAACATGAATCAGCAACCCAGGGTCACGACCCCGCTGAAGGAACAGACCAGACGACACATGCCCCCCCCCATCCCGTGACCCTGGACTTGCATTACGGGCTCTTGTTTCCTCCGGAGAGGACGTTCCTCTGACAACTCCCAGGCAGCGGCTGGCTGGCGTGGGAAGAGAACGCGGAGATGACAGGATTAGGTTTGACTTTGAAAGCTGGCCTCACAGCAGGGGAGAACATGGCAGACGTCGAGCGTTGCCAAAGTACAGGTATGAATGAGAGAAGAAGAGATGTCTAGTCTACGCCAATACATAAATGGTCATTCTCTATGTTGAATAAGAGAAAGAAAAAAAGCACCTTCAGAAAATATTCTGGCATTCCTTGTGAAAACACAGGGGCATAATTATCTTCAGGCAGCGATATGACCTTCAATTTCAGCCATGTTTCTATGCGCCTTGAATATACAGAGGGCCTGGGCTAAAACATTGTTTTTAAATCGAGAGAAATCATGCCTTGTGGCATGATTTGTTGATGCAAACGTGAGTGTGAGTATGTGAAGTGGGTAGATAGAGGTTGCTATGGAGATGACCCCGTTTGCCAGAGCGGTTGCCTCACTCACCTGCTGTCAGGTGGCCGAGCCTGTCGGGTGGGATGGAGAGGAGAGAGTCGACGATGGCCGCCCTTTGCTGGAGGAGGGTGGAGATCATCTCGAAGCCCTCCGGGCCCAGGAGCTCAAACAGCTGGAGGAAGAAACCACGGGGCATAAATGGTGGATGAGCCAAAAAAATACTACACACAGTCACACACACAGCGGTAAACAAACATACGCATACACATCCTATGGTTTAGCCCCTCCCGATAGATACACGCCTTCGGTGCCAAGAATGAGCACCTGGTAATTACCATCCGCCTGGTACAGAATATGCTCTGCCGCTTAGCCTCCCAAACACAACCACCTGGCACTTAGCTGGAGACAGAAAAGAACGACGAAAAAATGCGCGCACAAAGAAAAATGCAGGGTATGCGATATACAAAGCCAGAGACAAAACAGAAGCGGAAGAAAATGATACGCTGGATTGGAGGCTGGGTTCCTCTAAAACAATAGCCAATATTATCATCATTGCGGGTTGCCGGCAGGATCTTAACTAAGCAGGGACTGGTACTCGCAGGTGGTTAATTGAAAAATAACAGGCCAGAGCTACACGTAACTTGAAATTATAACCAACATTCCACAACAATTGTATCCCCCCACCAACCCCCCCACGGCTGGTATCAGATTTTGTTCGGGCTTGGGGAAGATGGAAAGACTAGTTTGCTCTTTCACTGGGTCTTCTCTGGGGGATGGACCGCGGCAGCAGGTGGACGAGAGGAACAGATGCACTTTGATGATGTTAGGTCAGTCATCGCCTTTGTTGGGGTTACCTTTGCTTCTTTCTTTGGTATTATATGTACATACGCCCCCGTTCTATGAGCCCCTGTGAATGTTTGATGTTGTTTAGTATGGTTTGTTTAGAGATGCTGTGTGTGTGTGTGTGTGTGTGTGTGTGTGTGTGTGTGTGTGTGTGTGTGTGTGTGTGTGTGTGTGTGTGTGTGTGTGTGTGTGTGTGTGTGCGTGCGCGCGAATGTTGTTGTTTTTGGCCTCCTTCATGGGCTTCCATGAATTGTGTCCTTGGCAATTGATTGAACAGTTGAGGATAAGGTGAGGTCTACTGGGACTGAGAGACAGAGGGCCTTTGTTCCTTAGACGAGATGAGAAACAAGATGAGTCTTTCTACGAGTGGTGGAATGTAACTAAGTACATTTACTTAAGTACTGTTCAATTGCAAGGTATTTGCACTTGATTTGAGCATTTCCTATTTCCAATACTACAGAGGGGTATCCAAATATTGTACTTTTACTCCACTACATTTATTTGAAAACTTTAGTTGCTAATTTCTTTGTAGATTTAGAATTTAGATTATTATGACAAAATGTACATGAACCACTTCAGTCATATACATTTCGGCCATTTGAAAATAGCCCATTTTCAAAAGATTTGAAAACTTTATTCTTTTTTACTCAAGTAAATGTTGAATTCCAGTAACAGAGTATTTCTACCCTGCAGTATTAATACTTTTAGTTTAGTAAAGATTGTGAGTACTTTTCTGAGGCGAAAGCCCCTCCAACGTCTGGCTTTTGTGTGTGTAATATAGCAGCCAAGTCTATGGACTTTGTGCGCGGTCCCAAAGGCGCCCCTCACTTCACACAAGTGTGATTTGATATATCTATTATACCCCTCCTGCTATATATCCCAATCAAAGCAGCCCTGTCAGAATAGCCCACTGACTGAGTACATACACAATATACAACCCATTGCCAATAGAGTTAGAACGACTATAATTAATCTAACTCATTACAGCGGCATTCTGAAATGCTTGAACTCTATCGCCCATCTGTCCCACTGAGACACTGACTGCAACGTGACGATCAAAATTACCTTTCAGATCCCCCTATGTAATCAAATAGCCCCTCTCCTGCACAGCTCCATCCACAAAATGTCATCAGTCCGAGGGCTACAAATGAGAAATAATAGGAAGCGGGTCCTCCACTGTCAGGTCTAATGGCGGCGGACGCCGAGCCTTTAAACTTTGCTGTTGACTTTGGAGTCACGCCGAGGGAGAGGAGCGCCTCACAAAGGGCACTCTACATCTAAAGGATGTCAGTGGGAGAGTTCGCCTCCAAATGTCAACTACGTGAGGAGAACGTTAGAACAGAATGTATAGTCTGGACCAGGTAGCACGATACTGTCACTACCATGGAGCATGGGGGGGGGGAAGACAGACAGACAGACAGACAGACAGACAGACAGACAGACAGACAGACAGACAGACAGACAGACAGACAAGCACCAAATGTGGGTAGGTTTTTTCATCTGGTGTGCAAGTTTAAGAAACCATTTGGACACTTTGGCAGGTGCCTTTTTTGCGACATAATGTCAGCGTGAGTATGATATAACTCTTTAATGTATTTTTACTTAATTCAAATTTTGACAAATCAGCTCTGCCCACTGTTTTTATTCACCACCATAGTTTTGGGGGATTGTCCAGAAAGCATTTTTATTAGTGGAGGAACACTTTGGATATCATGTCCGCAGCTCTTATGCAGTGTGTTTATTAATGCCGGTAACATTCGAACCTTTCAACAGCACGTCGTGAATTATTAGCAATAGCACAGAATAGATAGGCTAGACACAGGCAGGCAGGCAGGCAGACATGGAGAGAGAGAGATAGATAGAGGAAGAGAGACAGAAAGAAAGACAGAAAGAAAGAAAGAAAGAAAGAAAGAAAGAAAGAAAGAAAGAAAGAAAGAAAGAAAGAAGCATTATTATTGATGACTATTTATGGATGGCAACTAAGGTCAGTCAGGGGGTGCTCTAATTCTGACCCTCAGATTGGATTCAACATAACACTATTAATCCAGTAAGTAGGTAAATAATATGATTCACCCCCCCCCCCCCCCTCTCTCTCTCTCTGCAACATACACAGTGCACACAGCCACAGGCAAGCAGCTATACTGCTACAGACACACAGACTCAAGTGCACAGCGCGCGCACACACACACACACACACACACACACACACACACACACACACACACACACAGTCACACACACACACACACACACACACACACACACACACACACACACACACACACACACACACACACACACACACACACACACACACACACACACACACACACACACACACACCCCATTTATGCAATCATGAGGGGAAAAAACAGATGATTGCCTAATAAATTATATTCATTAACTGGCGTGTCGGTCTCATTTTTGCTTTGTTCGCCTGAAGCTGGAGAGAGGATGAGAGAGAGAGGTAGAGAGAGAGAGGTAGAGACAACATTAGAGAGAAGCGCCGTCCTGTGAGAGCAGCCTATAGCAGGGGTCTTCAATGTTGTTCAGGCCAAGGACCACCAAATTAAAGCACTAGAATATGACTTACACAATCTGTATGGTAATACAATAGAACTCATATACAATTGGGGTGGTTGTATTTAGTCTCCCTGCTCTTCTATTGAGACAATTAGATAGTGTCAAAGGTCATGTCTCACCAAGACAAGGTTCAATTCATTCCCTGAGCAAGGAGGCAAAACATTTATAAAATCATGACTCAAATCTGGGGTAGAAGAGGAAAGACATTTGAAAAGATATACCAAATGAGTTACAGACCCATTGAGTCCATTACTGATTTGGTTACCAAGTATAACTCATTTGGCTGGGGGACCCCCTGGAACTGCCCCAAGGACGGGAGATGTACCACCGCGTCTGTCCCTGTTCCCCAAGTAACCTGCTGATACTTTTTAATGACTTGTTTTCATTTGTGCCTATAATCAGCCAACAGCCCAGTGTTTATCTCGGAGTTTACAGCGCTTCAGATGTCCTCCTGCCTTTTTACCATAAAACTCTCAAGACTTGATAATACAGAGGACCTTAATGCAAATCCTCTCTAAATAATTACAAGGTCTTGGTGTCCTCTGTATAAAATGTACAGAATCCAGGCAGCTTATACTCAAATCTGCATTCCATTTTAACTTGCCCTTTGTTTGCAAAAGATTTAAGAGCCCGACTGAAAGCCAGACTCTTGGGTCCAAAGCCGATTCCGAGAGTCTGACCTAGAGTCCTAGACCACCGATTACTGATGTTTTGACCAATATTTTGTGAAAAACAAAACAAAGAAAAGTGCTAAATATTTATTAGATTAAAGTTTCTATTTGAGAGCATTTAACTTACGAGCAAAACAAAAACACAAATAACATTTTGATAGTTAAAGGTAAAGATGTTGTGCCTAAAATGATATGCCTGTAAGGGCAGGAAGGGTAAGGGTAGGAAGTGGTTACAAAAAGGGGAAACATTTGTTGTATAATTCCTGATACTGATGTTGTGATAATTTGGCGATATGTGGGCCAAACCCACATATCCGTCAGGCTCTCATATATATTCCCCCTGGGATGTTAAGGGGCCTTCATCTTCAGCTAAGGTCAAAACTGCTCATAGCAATTCCAGACTATGGTTGGAAACATAAAGGCCATGGCTGACATGGCCCAGGAGCGAACTGCAACCCTGGACGAAGCCCTAGAGACAACCAGGTGTAGGTCAAGGTTAGGAGAATCAGAGGAACGCCATGACACAAAGAATACCTCTGGGACAGATCAAACTTTACGTTGCTGAAATGCCAAGTTTGGTCTACACCGGATCTTTTTTTTAACCAGTGCGCCACAGATTGGAAATGTGTTACCATTGTATCGGAAATTACAGACGACATGACAATCATTATAGGTGAAGGATTTCACACATATTTAATACTGATTAAGTGTTTAGTTGTTTTTAAACTGTTTAAACTGTTTCATGGCTAATCAAGTGTTTCAAATTGATTAAAAAATATTGGTAAAAAAAACATCAGTAATTGGTGGTCTGGGAATCGGGGTTTGGCATCGGACCCCAAACATGTGGCATGGCTCTAGTGGCGTGCGTGCAGCCCATGCTAACCTCATTCTGCAGCTCGTCGTCACTCTTGTGGGAGGCAAGCATCTCGAACAGGGAGGTGCACAGCTCCTCTGGGCTGGAGGAGATCATGTTGCCTCCGTCGAGGTACTTCTCCACCTCCGCCCTCAAGATGGCTCCGTCCCCAGAGCCCTGGGCGGAGGAAGAAGCCGCCGACGCGGCTCCGTCCCCCTGCTGGCCCCCGACCCTCCTGGCGAGGAAGCTGTTGAAATCAAGGCCCATGTCCTCGTCGGAGCTCTCGGGCGGGGGCAGGTCCTCCACGGGGTCCAGCGTGTAGCAGTCGTAGGAGAAGGCGATGTTGCGTCCGAAGGAGGCGGAGCCGCTGCGTCGGCGACCGCGGCAGGCGCTCTGGGCCTGGACAAAGTCCTCCACCCGGGACTCTCCGAGCGGAGTCACGGCCCGCGTCACGGCCGCGCAGGAGGCCTCGGCCGCAGAGGCGGGGAACGGGCCGAACATCTGCTTGATGGCCCGCGTCTCCTCGGTGCCCACGTGGTCTTTGTTGTGGAAGGTCTCGAAGAGGAACACGGCGGCGCTTTCGATGGCGTCCTGGCCATCGTCAGCCCCCACTGGCAAGGAAGAGGAAACAAGGTACTGAGCGAGTCACATCATGGCTGTCATAATCATTAGTAAACAAATTAAGAAGCCCATTTCAAAAAAGCTATTTCAGCTGTGGTCGTACTGGTCGTCATTTTAATGGTTATGATTATTGTGGAACAAACACCATCACCAAGCTGTTACCATTAAGGGTATCTAGCTTTTGCAACAGCTAGTCTATGTTATTCTGCGTTGCAGCGTTTCTTTCACCGGGAGACATAAGCAGTAGCACCTTGAATCGAAGTATAGCCTGGAGAAAGAACTGGCCGTTTAAAAAAGAGATGCTGTGTGGCTGCTGCATTTCATTTGAATAATAATATTCCAAACAATTTAAAGCTTAACAAGAGCCAGGCTTAACAAAAGGAATTGCGGACTAATTGTCCAATTAGAGAAGGGGGGAAAAAATGTCAGAGAGAAATGGGTTGTGTGGGGGTGTATGTGTGTGTGGAGAGAGGCTGGGAGCATCCAGACCAGATGAAAAGGATTTAAACCAATTAAAATGGTCTAAAAGCATCTCAGCCTCCGCCTCACGTAGTGGAGCAGAATGGCGGCTTTCATCCTTCTTCAGAGTAAGCTTAAGAGCTTCTCTTCATTTGGATCTTAGTTAGATGGCTCAGAGCGAGTTGGAGACAACAAAGTGGCTGGGCAGCAGAACCATGACAACAGCAAATATTGAGTTACTCTTGACTGTCGCCAATAGAGAGAGAGAGAGAGACCACACCAATGTAAAGCAAAGCCCCGTTAAATTAGCGAGACCTCTATCTTTTTATTCTACGTGATCCCTTGACCCGTTTACATCTACAAGCCTAACCAAGTGTTAATTTGTTGCCCTGTTAAGTTTCACTTGTTAATGTTTCCGTAAACAAAAGCATGTTACATTATTTATGAACCTATCCAGTAGGTCTGTAGTGTCACTCCTTGCGTGTCTGAGCGAGAGCGAAAAAACATACTGAGGGTCGTTTGCACCAAGAAGGAATAAATAATGCTTAGTTTAGTGTTAATCAAAGATTTGTTGATCAAGGATTTATTTTAATTCAAGGTGTGTTGCACCACTTGATTTTAAGCATTGCTTAACAGACCGGTGATTAAACCCTTAACCTGTGATTAAATCCTTCAACCTGTAATTCATTTACAGTTTCAACATTGTTGTGTGTCCACCATCTTGGTTTTGCACTGAAAATTAAGAGGAATAACAAACCCTATTGAGCCTAATATCATTAGCATAAATACTGTGCCTGCAGCAAAATAATAATAATAACCCATTTTAGACTGAAGCCGATTCTAAAAACACCTTCTAAATACTGAAGAAAATAAATTAAATATTAATTACAAAAATTACAAAAATGTTAATATAGTAGTGTACATAGCAACAAGAAGGTTGCCGTCCTGAGGGGTAAAACACCAAAAGGGGTTGCCGTCCTAATAAACCCACGTTATACGACGGTGTAGCTCATGGTGGGCTTATAGATCTGTTCTCCTCACGCTACGGCAGAGCAAAGAGTTAAGGCTCATTCATAGTCTGGATTTTCGGTGGTGAGGCGACCACCGCTCTGGTGGTGAGCTGACCACCGGAGCTGAAAAAACGTTGAGCAGTGGTGAGTAAACACAGAGAGAAGGGCTGGAGCGGTGGCGGTGGTTTGCTCTTCACCGTGGCTCGTGACGTCATGTTGTAGTTCGGTGGTCACCTAACCACCGAAAACCCAGACTATGTATAGAGCCTTTAGGCTACGGCGATTCCAATCATTTCCTGGTCCTCCTGGGTTCAAAATGGCTTCATGAAACCAAAAGAGCACCTTGCGATTGGAATATTTGGATTTGGAACCACTGAGCGTGACGACAACAGATCTATAAACCCACCACAAAGTGGCGCGTTGCAAGCTTATAAATCTGTTGTTTTTAGCATGCGACACCATTGTATACTGTCACTGGGGTTTATTAGTCATCTGATGGCTGGTAACGAGGCTATATGCTTCCCATGTTTACATTTAAACCACCTCTAAGTTTCAAATGTCTAACCCTATTGATATTTAAATCAAAGTTTAAAGCAGTGGTGCAACAGGATGAACATTAATCCAGGTTTACTGTGAAAATTAAAACCAAGTTTGAAAAACAAAATTTGTGAAAAACCTGATTAGTGAAAACTAGGTTTAAAGTTTCGTGCAACTGGATAAACCTTGATTTAAACCAGGTTAAGGCTAATCCTTCTTCGTGCCAACAGCCCTGAAAGTGAAATAAAGATTTGTACTAATTAAAGGTCCTTTACTGGCCCTGGCTGGCTCCCCCCTAAGCTCTCGATTCAATGCATAAACACACATGTCTGTCTGCCTGCTAGGAACCGAGAGGAAGCTCTCCGTCCTTCAGACCTCCGTCTACTGTACGGCTTCTGAGCTCTAGCCGGAGGTGTCCTTTGGAGCTCTGATATCCCGTCGGAGGGTGCAGAGGGATTAGGAAGGTAGCGAGAATCCTGCCGCGTCTCAATCCCCACCCCGCTGTTTTTCCCTTCGCCTTCTCCCTCTCTGCCACCCCCTACCTCAGCCTTGACTGGCACCGCAACACCCCCCTACCCACCACATCGCATGCACACACGCATGCACGCTCGCTCGCACACACACACACACACACACACACACACAGACAGACACGCACAGACACGCACACAGGATCAGAATAGCAATAAGAACAGTGGAAGGGGGACCTTGGATACACCGCCGTCTTACTTAGGGAGGTATTTGGCAGGGATTTGGATTTAAGATAATTATCAGGCACATCAGGGGCAGATAAATGCTATTACTGTTTGGTTGGTGCAAAATGACAGCCAATGGCGGTGCCACATATTGTGCATGGCGTCTCTGGGGGAACCCGTTATCTCCAAGTGGAGGCATAACCCTGCTCTTAGAACAAGAATTATTTTTGGGGGGGATTTGAAACAAAAATCGATCAGATTCCTCTCCTCCATAAAAAAAGACTATGTATCTTCAACTGTACACTGTAGCATTTTTAACTGCCTGCCATTCAGCTTCACTATGCCTTCGAAGCATTCACTGCAGAGACTTCATAAAAACGAAAATAAAAAATTAATTACAGCTGTTGGGAGCTCGGCGAGCAATGCTAAGTAATCACTCTGGAGCAAAGATCGAATCACTCTGTTATTCTTCCCTGGTCTCGTTTGATCACTCTTCAAATGAAATGAATTAGAATGTGAATGATAATGTGTTTCAAGGCTGTGGAATGGATTTGAGATGTATGATAGAATTCTTTACTAGAATTCATATTCTTTCCCCGATTCCGATACCCACAACTGATACAGAGTACTGAATCAATGTGTATAATTTAAAAATAATCTAGGACTGTGGTTCTCAAAGTGGGGTCCAGTATTCCTTGAAGGGATTCCAAAAGGACCCTCACAGGACTGTAACGCTGAGAGTGTACAAATGGAACCAAAGGGGCCCGTCAGTTATGGGCCAGGGGTGCTTGACATTAAAATATGTTTTGACAACCACTGATCTAGGAATACATAGAAATGCCATTAAGCATTATGATTGTTAAAGTGCATCTACAAGTTAGTTTAAAAAAAAGTAAATAGCACAGAGTATAAAACGGTAGTGCCACGTCAACTGAACCAATCAAAACGTATTACGTACTGTATCGGTATCGGAACAACTCTAGTAGGGCCCGGCCGATATGGATTTTTGAGACAGATACCAATAACCGATTTGAGAGATGGGACATTCACTGATAACCGATATGCAACAGATTTATTTATTTATGAAAGAGTAGTTTGGAGTGACACAGACACTGGCATCACAGTTTGGCTCAGACAAAATAGGATGTATTTCAAATGAACTTCCAAACAAGAGACGAGGAGCAATGCAATACCGATACATATCGTTAGACATTCCACCGATACGATATGACCCGATATGAGGCCAAATGAGGCCATATCGGTGGCCGATATATCGGTCGGACACTAAACTATAGAATGGATTACCGTACCAATCTGTTTGGCTGCCTGAAGGATGCTCCTCAGCTCCTGAGAGGCGGCCTGCTGCTCAGCCTTGTTGTCCTGGCGCTGTGTGCAAAACTGGACAATCTTCTGCCATGTGAGGCCCTCTCTGGCAAACAGCTCCTGTCTCTTCAACCGCTTGGTCTAACAGACGGCAGGCAATGGGGAGAAACACAGAAAGGTGTACATTGTTATACACAACATTCATATGCATGGATGTTCTATTTGTTTGTGCACCAATAAGCTCGATTCGTACTGTACTTTGTTATGGCATTGCAGCTCACCGAAAATAGCTAAAAAGAAATAGCAACAAGCTCACCATGGGCCTGATTCTTCAACGTGTTTCCGCTGATATATTGCCGTGACGCTGGCGGAAAGGCATTTACGTGGATTTCCCACATTAATTTGGAATTCATGGAAATGGCCGTGAACTTGACGCTGTCTTTGGTTCGTCGGAAACTCCGCTAAATCCTCCGCCACCTCTTTAGGTGGCGGAGAAATTTGCGGAAGCAAACACTTGCATATAGATTTATTCAGAAGGCTTTAGTCTTCATGCTGAATCAATAAATAGTCCCCAAATCTCAGATAAAATATGTAGGCATGTGCCCCCAACATATTGGTCGATCAGCACAAAAAATCAGCACAAAAAACGATATATATATATATATAAAAGCCGAGTGCACTCGTATGCCTAAATGCATGCATTATAGGCAAGTTAGCCTATATAGAGTCCCATATACAGAAACTGCCCAGCAAGCCGACACCTTTTTATTTATTTATTAGGATATTTATATCATGCGCGATTGGGGATGCTCACTCGGCAGCCTTCTACTCGAAGTGCAACGGTTGTGAGCTTGTAGATCGGATCTCGCGGATTCGCGCTGCATGTTAAAAAACAAATTCACAGTTATAATAAGAACATAGGCTTATCTGCATTCTGCACTGTACGAATCCAACATAGTTTAGTGTAGACAGTAATGCCTGCAGTAGGCGGCGGCAGGCCTAATGAAATTGTTTTGTTACGGAGATCCATTGAGTCAGTTGACTGTCGGTGTGTGTGTGTGTGTGTGTGTGTGTGTGTGTGTGTGTGTGTGTGTGTGTGTGTGTGTGTGTGTGTGTGTGTGTGTGTGTGTGTGTGTGTGTGTGTGTGTGTGTGTGTGTGTGTGTGTGTGGCGGAGGGCAGACAGCAGCGTACTGCCGATCCGATTCACATTGGAAAATGAATAGGGCTAATTAGCCCTATATAAAAAAAAATAGAAGACCAATATTAGCCTAATGAATGCAGCGTGTTTGAAAGTCGGCCAGTCATATCAGTTTTAAACCAGCTCACCTCCACTCGTGAACATGACGGACACACAGACAGAATTTATAATAATGTATATTGATATTGATCACATGGATGCCACACACAGAATAGTTTAACTCACTGGATAAACTCACTGGATTATAATTTCTTCAGACAAGAGGATCCCAGGCCTACGAGGTAGGCCTCTAATATATTTACTTATGAATGTATGGGCTACTGTTCTTTATCGCGCAACAGTGTCGAGGGCCCATGCAGCCCCCCTCCCTCTCTCGTCTCTCTCTCTCTCTCGCTCTCTCTGAAAAGACGACTTTTGCATTGATTGACATATCCGATATTTTAAATATCGGATATGTTTTACCTCTGCAAAGGTGTGAGTGAACACCCGCCTTGGTCCCGAACTTAATTAAATAAATTATAATTATATTGCTTCAGCGGAGCACGCACCATTGTAAGCTTGGATATAGCAGTGACCGCGGCTGTGATCTCAGACAAACTGCTGTCTGCTGAGTCATGCTTGAAGCCTTTTATGGTCGATATGGGGCGTGGATCAATGCAGATGAGGTTGTCGGTTGCTTTTCCGATCACTTTGCACCCGCTGCTTTCAGTATGACATACACCTGCGATACGCCAGCGCACCTGTGGTACACACCACTCTCTGAATAACACGTCATCTCAACGTAGCTTGATCGGACGGATAAATACGATATCTGTTTCCGTCACCGTTACACTCTGGCGCATTTCGTTTTTGAAGAATCAGGACCAATGTGTTGCGATATACATGTCACATTGTGAGCTTGTACATCGGCTATTTTCGTCAAGCGACAACCTCGTACGACAGAGTGTAGCCTACATTAACAGGGAGGACGGAGGGACGGGGGGGGCAGCCGAGAGAATAATCAGACAGTTACCCCTTATCTCTAAACTTTATTTTTTACTATTTTGAAAACATTTTAAGATTGTTCAACTAGCCGATCTGCATCGACATGTTGTGAGCTTGTAGATTGACTATTTCAACTATTCAAAAATGTAAGGCCCTGGAAAGGGCTGAAGTGTCCTTGAGCAAGGCACTGAACCCCCAACTGCTGCTTAGTGGCCTACAGTATAAGACTGTGGTTGTAGTGGTCAGCTCCCGTGTGTGTGTGTGTGTGTGTGTGTGTGTGTGTGTGTGTGTGTGTGTGTGTGTGTGTGTGTGTGTCTTGTGCTCAGCTACTACCCTGGGTAAATAAAGGATTAAAAAAATATTTAAAAGAAATAGGGCCCTCAGTGTTCATCCTTTGACAATTTATGAAATAGCTATACATTTTCCGGTGATAAATAAATATCCCATGCATGCAGTAGTTGCAGAATCTTTACAATATCCCATTTACCTTCTAGTTTAAAACGTTATCAGTATTTGGTACTTTCCATAGTTAAGACTGAAGGTCTATTTCCGTCGATTGCAAAACATTTAATCTATTATGTTTTATTTGCTTGTTTGTTTTCTTGTTGGCTTTTTGGGGCGCCACAACGCAACAAAGTAATTATGCTTAGGGAACCCATGTGGCCAGCAGCGGCCCCAAATGTTCATTCTGAACCATTATTATTGTATACACTCCAACAGACCACACAACAAATTAGGTTGCTTCTGAAGGGAACACTGTGTATACCTAATTAAATTGAATTGGGATTTGCCATTAGCCAACAAGTCTCTTGTTTGGTTCCAAGTTGTCCCAGGGTGAGATGGAGCTCAATCAATGAAACTTTGTCACATCGCAGTCACAAGGTCAAAGTGGGTGAAATGTGTGTTTGCGCAGTGTCAAAGGAAGAGTAAAAAAGAGAAACAAAATATACAGTTGATGCTGGTTATGCCCCCTTTTCCCCAGCCAAATGCAAAATACAAAATGTATTTTGTTCAGAAAATGAAGAAATCCTTATACAGTATATATATATTTTTAAACAAAGCAATACTGCCTCACCAAAGTTGGTATTGTGACTTTATATATTGTTAAGATACTTTATTTTTATTTTTATATATATATATATTTTATCCCACGATTTTGTAACCCATTTTTCACCCCTGTGTCAATCATCTAATGTGATCCTGGGCTCTACACACCCTCCGCCAACCTGGGGAGAGCAACGGACTTAACTCATGCTTCCTTCATGCTTGAGTGTCCAAGTTGCTCCTTTACACCTGACAGGGGGGAGTTTCCCTGTCACGTTTCCACGTAGCGTGTGGAAGGAACACGTTATTCCAAACAGTTCCTTTCCCCTCCATCAGGCACCCCGGCTGGCCAGGGGGAGGCAGTTTAGAGACCAGGATTACTGCATGTTTTTGTGAGGGTACCTACCCTAGGGGACACGGGGAGAACATGCAAACTCCACACAGAAAGGCCCTTTCGCCAACCCCGCCTTCGGGTATGGGCACTGATGACGCGGAGGAGGAAACACGCCGCCAGCACCCACAACGCCCTGAGCGGGAATCGAACCCAGAATATTGAATAGATACTTGTACGTGTCATTATTATTATCACCACTTTACATATTCTAAACTCAAGTAGAGTTAGGTTTTGTCCATCATTGATAAGAACAGCTGATAATGGATCTCCAAGCTGCTCTGCCGAAGAGGAGAGGGCAAAACCAGCTAACCCCACCCATTTTTTGAGTGGTGCAATGCAATCACTCCCTTACGGAGCTATGTGTGTGGCTGGGTGGGTGGGTGGGTGGGTGGCTGGCTGGGTATGAGCATGAAAACACCATGGCTGTTTTTCACCACCCATATAGTGTATATATGATGATTTTGGTTGTGCCAGTACAGTACAGTGACAGTACAGCAGAGGGTACGGTAGAGGGACCCCCACACGGTAACTCTGTCATTTCTCAACCGTTTCAGACGTGGGGCCAGATTCGCCCCGGCCCCCTGGGCGCGTTCCTGGGGGCCTGGATGTACATTAGATAATTGACACTGGGTGAGAAATGGGTTACAAAATCATGGGTAATTTTTTTTATAAATCATAACTGTTCACACAACCCTGTGACAGAACGGAGCAGTGCAGTGCGCCGTGGACTCATTTGGCCTCAGAGCGGACGTGGAATGGAGGTAATAGATAACAAAAACACACACGTCTCCAAGAAAATAGGAAAGTTTGGTTGTATTTTCCTATTGCTCAAATTGAAAATGGCATCCCATGTAATTATCCCCGAGGCTGTATGTGGCCTTGTTGGGAGTCTTTAAGATAAGCAGCACACACACTAGATAAGCTGTGTGTGTGTGTGTGTGTGTGTGTGTGTGTGTGTGTGTGTGTGTGTGTGTGTGTGTGTGTGTGTGTGTGTGTGTGTGTGTGTGTGTGGGTGTGTGTGTGCGAGTGCGGATATGTGCATGTACAGTAGAGTATATAAAACTGAATTATGCCTGTTTCCAACAAAAATCTTGAATATCAGGCATATTTGGCAACATGAATAAAAGTGTTCCCATTCCCAAGTACATTTTGTCCCATACCGATTATCAATTTCGGGTTCTCTACACCAATGATGAAGTAGGTAGGTGTCCTTTCATGGTATGGAATGGTATGGATTCAGCAACTACTATAAAAACTATAAATAAAATATTTTAAAAAGTATAAACTTTTTCAAAACAACTTTTTCACCAATGAAAGTTCAAAGATAGATGAACATTATAAAGTTTAAATGAAGTTTAAATGAAGTGAAAGTATGACGGAGTAATAAGAGCTCAAAAAGGTTAACTGTGAAAAATGGGACCTTTCTTCCATCGACTCTCATTATAAAGGATGTAAAAAAAAGTTAAAAAGTATAAAAGGTATAGAACTTTGTAAAAAAAGAATACAAGCATAAATAACTGCAAAGAGCTGAACAGTTTGAAGTTTGAACTAAATTTCTAGCATAAAGTATGTGGAAGTAGTTAGGTGCCAAAAAAAGGGTTGAATAAAGACAAATTAAGACAAAATAAAACAAATAAATACATAAATATAGACTGGCAATAACTATTGTGTGCTCGCTGTGGCGAGCCCACAATTATAATGTATTGTAAAGGCAACACTCATTCACACCAGCCTGCCAGGTACATTGTCTGCTGTTGACGTGTATATATAAATATATATACGGTATATATAAATAATATATATATAGGTTTTTGAGTGGTGCAACCACTCCTATAGACAGCTATGTGTGTCCCTGGGTCTGTCTGAGCACGAAAATAGCGTTATAGCATTTGTTCCCGAGGTAGTGTCGAAGGGTCCTTGAGCAAGACACTGAACCCCTAATTGCTCCTGATGTGCTGGTTAGTGCCTTGCATTGTTTCCACTGAATGGGTGAATGTAATGCACAATCTATGTAAAGCTCCTTGGATAAAGGCGCTATATAAATGCACCATTTACCAGTACAGTACAGTACAGTACAGTACAGTACAGTACAGTACAGTACAGTACAGTACAGTACAGTACAGTACAGTACAGTACAGTACAGTACAGTACAGTACAGTACAGTACAGTACAGTACAGTACAGTACCACTCACTTCAGACAGGTCTGATTTTTTAATAGCATGTGGTTATATCTTGATTTATCTTGATCAAATAAAGCTAAATTGAGTGTGCAGTATTCACATACTGATGTGCTGGCTAATATGAAGATCGCAGGTGAAACATCAACATAAAATGTATACCATTCAAAATGTTAAATATTAGTATGGTGATGTATAATGTAGACAAAATCCGTATTATATTTATAACTACACCAATGTGAATGCTTGTCTGCATTTAATATTATAACATTATAGGTATTGGACTGCTGGATAACCATTAAGCAATTTCAACATTTTCAGAAGTTATTGTAAACATGAATTGATTAATTCAAAAGAATGAAATGATCAACAGCAATCTGTTTACAATTCTGTGAGACATCCCAAACACTGGTGCAAAATCAGCACACGCTTTACAAAATGTGTACTTTAGTCTTTGACACTCTGGCAGAGTGGCGCAGGTTCTGTCAAGCCTCTCACATATCAACAACCCACAGGTCAGCGCAGCATTAGACCGGGCTGCATAGAGGGAGGATTTGAAATAATCTTTTCACATTTTA
The DNA here is from genome assembly GCF_964188405.1 of Protomyctophum parallelum. Taxonomy (NCBI): domain Eukaryota; kingdom Metazoa; phylum Chordata; class Actinopteri; order Myctophiformes; family Myctophidae; genus Protomyctophum; species Protomyctophum parallelum. The sequence continues at coordinate 46,531,553 of NC_139698.1, forward strand.
CCATTGCTATCTCTTCGGGTCAGGAAGTTCAGCCTGGGAGGCCAGGAGAAGCATTAACACAATGACTCAATTACAATCAGCACTTTCAGTCATGTCGTCTAAAACTGAGTATTTTAACAAAAGCTCAAAGATAATCTTGGAGTGACCCTCAGTCCTCTTTTCCCTGAAGCAGCATTTCTTTTTTTTTTACCAGAGGATTTAACCGAGGGGGTGAGTGGGGAAAAAGTAGCTGTATGACAAGCAGTCCCAACTTAGTTTCAAGTCTGAAGAAAGTACAGTTAGTATGAAGACATTTGAGATACTGAAGTGAGTGTGAATATATGACAGCCAGTAGAGGTCGGTCTCTCTCTCTCTCTCTCTCCCTCTCTATGTCACAAAACGACACAAGACGGACTGACAATGTAACAAACCGCTCTTGATAAAACCAGATCAAAAGCCTACCTAAAAACGTACTGAAGCACAAGACAGGCTTTGTTGCAAGCTAAATATAACATCTGCCAGAGAAAATGGTGTTTATTTATTATTCTTTATTTATTCATTTTGACTGGAGAAAAATCTTTGGGGAGGTATTTAGTTAGCATAATTATTTTTATCCAATTAAAATGTCAGTTATTTTTTATAGAAAATGCTGCTAGGAGCTCCCTGCACTTTATTGTTCAAAATATAATGTTGAAATGTTTTTAATTATCCCCCCAAGCCGAAGGCGGTGGATAGAGATGATGTATTCACGGGTGTTTGTGTGTCTGTCTGTCTATGAATTCAAAGCTTATCTCAGCTGAGCTGGACCGATCAGTGTCAGCCTGTGCATGCAGTTTTGAGTGCCAAGGAAAACACTCAAATAAATCTTTCAAATCGGTCTCATGGGTGCTACAACAGCCTATAACCCTTGAACATTTTGCATAGTTCCCCCTGGATTCCTTGCATCACGATGCAACTCCCACATACTAGCCCACACCCATTTCCGATTAACTATATTTTCAGTAATAATCATTGATTAATATTGTCCCAAAAATCTAAATTATTGGCTGATGGTTGGTGACCCCTCATGAAAACAAAAAGAAAAATCACACTCGTGTGATGTGATGGGTGCCCATATTTTTGTTCTCAGATCCGTGATAAAATCTATACATTTATTACAAGCTGTATGTATAGCAGCAAGACAGATGACATCTTACCATAATTTACCTAAAGTCCATAGACTTGGCTGGGCCGGAAAATTATTAAGCTCTGTGTCTTCTGCGTCATCAGTGCCCATACCCAAGGCGGGGTTGGGGAAAGGGCCTTTCTGTCTGGAGTTTGCATGTTCTCCCCATGTCCCCTAGGGTAGGTACCCTCACAAAAAACATGCAGTAATCCTGGTCTCTAAACTACCTCCCCCTGGCCAGCCTGATGGAGGGGATGGGAAGTAGGAACTGGTCGAAATAACGTGTTCCTTCCACGTGCTACGTCCGGCTGGGGAAACGCTCCCCTGTCAGGTGAAAAGAAGCAGCTTGGAATCCTCATACATGGAAGCATGAGGTCAGTCCGCTCCCCAGGTTGGCAGAGGAAGTGTAGCGCCCAGGATTACATTAGATAATTGACACTGGGTGAAAAAATGGGTTGCAAATATCGTGGGATAAAACATTTAATTATAATTAATAGGCTCTCGACAAACATTAAAAGTCCATCGACTTGGCTGGCCGCCACCTGTGACGTAATTTCAGGAAAGCCATGCCAAAGAAAGGACAAAAAAGTAAAAGATTGGTCAATGATTGGAGAGCTGTATGCCTGTGCCAGAGAATACTATACTTAATGGGAGAAAGCAGGTGGTACTGCAGAATGTTTTGAGTCTCTCCAAGGGAATGGGATCTGAAGAGGGTCCCACCCGCCAAGGTAAAAGGAACCGGCACTCACATTTGTAGTACAGGCTGCTACTGTACATTGTGATGGACAATGACATCATCCTGTTGAAGTAGCAGCAGTACAGCCTGAGTCTATCATGCTCAAGTAGCTCAAATTGGTGTCTGAGAGCTCTATAGAATGTTTTCGGCGGGTTCAGTCATATATACTCACTCACTGCCCTAGACGGTGAGCTCTTTGCACTGATGTAGATTGGTGGATGTCACTTCAGACAGAGCAAGAAGCCTTCTCAGACCACCACTGAGGCCACTGATAACATTTTTTCACTCATTATAGTGATTACGTTTTGAAGGGTGCTAGTCCCTCCGACGTCTGGCTTTCTGAAATTATGTCATATGGCAGCCAAGTCTATGGACTGTTAATGTTTGTTTGTTAGTACGATGTTTGTTTAAAGGAGTGAGGCGACCCTCCCTTCACACAAGTGTGATTTTATTACCTGTTAAGTTAAAGCAGTAGCTTTGGGTCAAAGCTACTTCTCGACGATGAGTTGGTGTTAGCAACAGAGAATCTAGGCCAATGGTGTTATATTAAATAATGAGCTTTAATTGAAGTAGATCTAGGCGTAGATTCAATAAATGCTAGCGCTGTAAGTGTTTTAAGAAGTAGTGAAAAGAGCAGATCGAAAAGTTAAGAAAAGTCCGATTTCTCTTTTAGGTCTAAAAGCTAAAATGTTTTGGAAAACACAGTTCTACAGTATATAGATAGACAGTAAATATTCAGGACCAAATGACAGACGATAATAATGTTTAACAATAGTTTTTAGATTGCGGTCCCAGAGATTAGAGTACGTTCCAATGGGTGTCCATGGCCTGATGCATACTGTATCACACTGGGAGTCCTTGAAATTAAAAAGGTTGAGAATCACTGCTGTAACGGATGTGATTTAAGCCTACCTTGAGGTACTGTATGAAAATCAATTAGACCACAATATAACCGTAGTACTATTCCAACTGGTATAAATCTTTGGCATTTTTTCCTAAGGATTTTCACTGGTCTGTCTGGCACACATAGTGAAAATAATTAAGCTAATTTGTAAATGCCGTCATCAATTTAAGTTTGTCAGTAAGTATTTTGCACTTAAAGTGTCACCATACTCTGCGGGCAAACTTAAATCGTATTCTTTCCCGTTCACCATATGCCGAGAAGATGAAACACTGAAACACTATGCTCACAGAAACTATGCTGGCAGGCAACTAATTGCCAGAACTTTAGAACCTTTAGGCCAGACAATCTAAGACTAGGTGACGATAGGTGAATCAATCGAGAGGCTGCTGTATCGATACGGCAATAAACGGGATTAATTATTATATTTAATTAATTAATTGTTAATTCATTATTTAATTATTATATCTGGGTGATGCAGTGTTGCCAAACGTACCACTGTTTAACGTTATCAAAGCCCTTCCCAGACCCCTTGCTAGGATGTTTAGACATTTATTTTAATTTAAAGATCTCTGTAAATGGTAAATGGTGCATTTATCCAAGGAGCTTTACAGAGGTTGTGCATTACATTCACCCATTCACACACACACACATTCATACACTGATGCCAGCTGAAACCAACCAACCTTGCTCAAGGACACTTCGACACAAACTCTGGGGGAGCCCGGGTTCGAACTAGCGACCTTGCGGTTACGATCCGGCCACTCTACCCCTAAGCCACTGCCGCTGTGGGTCTGTGGGCCTGAAAGTGTTTTGTGCAACATGGTCATTATTTTTGAATAAACGTATAATCGATATATATCGAATCGTGGCCTCTGTATCGTGATACTTATCTATCGTGAGATTGCAAGCAATATCCACCACTAGTACACAGTACTATAAAGTACAGTACAGTACAGTACCACTCACTTCAGACGGGTCTGACTTTAATATGTTATTTGGATGACCCTAAGGATGATAAAAAACCCTGGTACATCCAGACCCCCAGGAACGCTCCCAAGGGGGGTCAGTCCGGTTCCAGTGAGCCGCCGCACGTCCGAAACGGTTGAGAAATGACAGAGTTACCAAGTGGGGATCCCCGGGGGGTCCGTGTGGGGGTTCCCAGAAACATCCAGAGCCCCAGGGCTCGTACTGTAGTGTACTCTGTGCGACTTTACTCTGTGCTGTACTGTACTGGCCACTTTAGGTGTTGCAGCTTTCCGTGCTCAGACATACATGCATACAGACATACGCACACACATAGTTCTGTAATGGAGCGGAGGCACCGCTCAAAAACACAAAGACATCATCAAAAGTCCCAGCAAACTTCAGGCCACCATAATGATTTTGGTCAGCATTGTCTGTGTCAGTATGCCTTTGTTGAGCATTGGTCAGCAGCATACTGTTTAAAAGCTAAATGTTTCAGTGTAGAAGTCTTCATAGGTCCAAAATGACCGACTCAATGCCTAATGGACCCGGGAAATACATTCCAAAATCCATTTAATTTTCTTAAAATGACGGACCAAAACACTAATAAACCTGTGATTTATTTCCAGATTGGTTCTGAGAGACCGACCAGGAGGGTCGACTCAAGCTTTATATGGAAACGACAAACCAAACAATTAGTAATTATAATTGCCATTATTAGGCTGTTCCACCAGTAGATGACAGTGATAGGCTGCCCCATAATAGAATCTAGCAGCTACAGTATAGCAACCTTACCTACATTATCACACAATGAAATAAAATGTTAAATGGATGATTCAAGCAATAATTGCAGCAGCTTACAGTACATTGTTTCTATTAGTCAGATTAGTTGTGCCTTCCTAGGCCTGTGGTGATGAAATTATCTGTCACATAGGCATAATATTATTGCTGTTTAAATGTCAACTAAAATAACAAAGTAAACCTTTTGTCACAAATTTTAACTTAGCATTCCTAACTTACCATTCCCATATAACAGTTTAATTGCATGACAAAATGTTTTATTTGCAAGTTATGGTGGACTGTATTAAATATGAACAATTGTGAAAGCAATAGCCCAATTGATCAATCGTGTTTTTATCAGGCAGCCTACTAAAGTGGACTGATCACCTCCTACTAAGGCTATAATACTGTGCTCTGTCTGCACTGCAAAAGTCCTCCGCATTCATTTAAAGGGATCTATCAAACATCAAACATGTATGGGGCCATTTTAACATCTACTACTCAGGTTTATGTGAGCACCCCAGACAGTTTTTAAGTTGCTTGATTTAGTATTTAGATATTTGATATGGATATTAATTGTATCAGGAACGCCCCTTTCCTATACTAACTATAATGTTTCGGAGCATTAAAAGTGAGTTGCGACCCCTTCTTTCGCTTATGTGCTGCTCTTGCGGTTCGGCTCAGCACTGAATGTGCTGGGGGATGTGCACATTTGTCTTGTGTTGAAGATTAAACATAATGATAAACAGACCCGGGAGTCGGTACCTGTGGTAATAGAATCAGAACAGAGCCGGATCCAACTGACCATAATAAAACATGGACCCGTCCCAAACCAAGACCATCGGTTATCGTCTCAGGTTTGAGGGTTTGGGGAGACATAGTTCGATCAGTTGTCATACATGTGTTTGATGGCTGTCATTATCTCAGAAGGACAAGCATGGCAAAACTTCAGTATGCTTAACAGCAAAGAAATATGCATCATGATGCAACTCTCGCATTTTAGGTTGCTAATGACATAACCCATTAAACCCAACCGGGAAAGCGTACAGTACATGTCTGATCATGTCACTTTAGATTTTTGCGTTGGCTTTTAAAAACGAGCAACAGATGCTGTAGAGCGTCATAGACCATTCGGGGAATCCATAAGAAAATGCAATTCCTCACCCTCAAATCGTAGACATGTTCAGCTGCATCGTCCCCCTTGCTGACGTGGGAAAAGGAGCGCAGTGCCCCTGTGAGCCGCGGTGGAGACATGGCTCTGTGGCTCTGTGGTCCATAGAGTGGTACTCCAATGTATCACTGGCACACAAACATATGTCACACACTATTATATCAAGCTTAAATATCAAGACATTTAACATAATAGCCTAGAATCTCTATTCATGTTGTTCAATGTTGTTGTTGTTGTTACAACACCGTAATGACTGAAGCCTCCGTGTTAAAAAACAACACTTTCCACAATGATTAACTCTGCCATCCTCATCATGGTATATAGTATACAATACTAGCTCACTACAGCCTGGGACAGAGGCTACACTACATAGGAAACAATTAAGTCCCCAGCACATTTGGGGGGGTTATCCTATTAGCCTTAGACTGTTTACATTTTTGACTAATAAAGTATTCAATCAATCAATCAATGACTTAATCTACATGAGAGGCAGCTATCTCTGCAATCATGTTATAGTGTAACTACTCAGTAATTCGGTAACATTGCAGAGGCTTGGTGGTCAACTAACATTAATTACATTCGGCACAATATACTGTCTGTCAAGTGTCACAGTATGTCGTTATTATAGATAAAGTTTTACGAATGCAAAGTGAACTGACAGACGTTAGCATGCTAGCTGGCTAACTTAGCATCCCTGCCACGTCTCCAAATTGTTTTCTTACGAGGTCTCGGGGGCTTGACAACAACATACAAACGACTTATCTTAACTCACCATGTATAAAAACAGTAATATTAACTTACATTGATTTAATTCCGCACTTTCGCAAGCCCGTTATGACAGTCTGACAGAGGGGTACTGTCTGCTGCTGATGTCAACACAAGCGGCATGTGAACGCAAACTGCAAAGCATTGTGGGTAGTGTTGTTCTTTACGAAACAGACTGTATGGCGAGATGGCGAACGTAGGACTACAGTTTCCATAATGCACGCAGGGACACGTTTTGATTTCGCAAAGAGGAGAGGAACTGCGCTTTTGTTTGTTTTAATAAAGTTAAGTTATATATAAGGTTTTGAAACACGTAGTTCATGTCTACAGCCAATTGTTTTGTTTGGCCCCGTTTTATTTTGAAACATTCACACGTTAATATACGATCCTGCCATAATCAATTAAATCAGTCATCAAATGATGATCAACATTAACAAACCGTGAGTAAAAGTACCTCAAAGTACCTTTACACTGTAAAGGTACTTGACCCAATATTATTGACCCAATATTATTTTGTACAACCTAGCAAAGCATAAGATAATGGTTTGGAGAATAGGCTGGTCTCTCTTTTTACAAGAGATAAGCCATTGCATACAGGTTCTTAAACTTTTTAATTTCAAGGACCCCCATAACTCTGAGAGTAAAACCAAATGGACCCATAAGAGTCCCATTTTATTCCATTTGTACAGTATCAGAGTTAAAAGTTATAAAAGGGTCCATTTGGTTCCATTTGTATAGTACACTCTCAGATGTTACAGACCTGTAATGGTCCATATGATTTGGTTCCATTTGTACACTCTCAGAGTTTCAGACCTGTTAGCCCCTCTCGGAACCCTCCATAAAGCTTTTCTGAAATTTGGATGAGTTTTATGTAGGGTCACTGTTCATAACTATATTTTCGTATGGGAATTTTGGAACGCGGACATAAATATGCTCCGTAACATCGTATCTGCTCCGTTTGACGGCCTGTTTTCCTTTGAGGGCTTCTGAGTTCGTGAACTATAAGTAGCTACCTATACATTCCGCTGCCAATATCTCCTGTGGCGCGGAAGCCGTTAAGTATCTTTGTTTGACCGATTTGGTCGCTTTATTTCTTCTTGTTTGTTTACCGTTTATTGTACCGCCTCCCGGTGTGCGGTTGGCTTGTGCCGGCTACGTCCCTGCCTCTGATCTGCTCTGTCATAGCTATAGCGCCACTAGCTAGCCAGATAGGCGGTACAATGAGGTGTCAATAAACAAGGAAGGAAGAGAAGAATCAAAGCGACCAAATCGGTCAAACAAAAAAATACTTAACGGCTTCCTGTGGCAACGGCTTGCCACAGGAGATATTCGCAGCGGTATTTATAGGTACTTAAAGTTCACACATTCAGAAGCCCTCACACGAAAAAAAAGTCCTGAAAGAGCGCAGAAGGACTTATCTGAAGTTGTTTACGTTTATATATGTGTGCGTACCCGGTGGCAGGGTGGAGGTGGAATAGGACCCAATGCTCTGGGTCTAAAAAATGTCAGAAACTTCAGTAGCATTGGGTTCTGCTTGTAGGGCTACAGACCTGTAAGGGTCAATTTGGGTCCATGTGTTACACTCTCAGAGTTACAGATCTATAATGGGTCCATTTGGAACCCCCTCAAGGAACCATGAGGGTCCCAGGATCACACCTTTGAGAGCCACTGCTTTAAATAAATACATAACTAATATAGAGCATATTTGATCAAATTTAGGAGCCAAACTTTTTTGACAAATTAATTTAATTCAAACAGAACCGTGCACGCGCACATGCACGCGCACATGCACGCGCGCATGTGTCCTCTTTTTGGTAATTCAGAATATGGTATGCCTACTTTACAGTAGACCTACCTACAACCAGGTCCGTGTGCATCTCTTGAAAAAGTGGAGATAATTGACTAAATACACGTTTTGTGCCAGAACTTTCACATGGATATAAAACTAGAGGACCATATTTCACTCCACGTCTTTGGAATTATTAAATTGGTGAGTACAAACGGAGCATTTATCACATTTATGCCGCCAATGGTTCAATTCTACCAGGATTACCAGCAAGCGATCTATGCCTGAGATACATGAAAATTTACTATAATTAAATGATCACAGGCATTCTAGGTATAGGTTCAAACATGTTCATGTCAAGGACCCCCAAATAGATATGTTTGACTGTGGACCGCCGGACCCGGCGGTAAAGCAATGTTCAATATTGCTTTATTTGTCTTTTTTTCTGCAAGAAGCATCAGAAAAATACTAGTTTATTTCTCTGTCTACTAGATTTTAGGAGAAACATAATCTTGTTTATAAAAGAACAAATAAATAGTGCAAACTATTCTGTATCAATCTAAATAAACACATCCTAAAACAACATTAATTCACAGCATAAAAAACAAGCATAACCAAATAAAAACAGATTAAAAACTAATTTCAACTCAACTTGCATAGGCTACCTCACAAATTCATATACTAACTTCATATTATCGTAGTGGGTAGTATAAGAGTAGATAGAACGTGTTGCAGGTATTGTGAGCTTGTAGTCGATGTGCTATTACTTAATTGTGCTGGGAACCCCCTGGAACCCCCTCAAGGACCCTTGAGGGTCCTCGGATACCACTTTGAGAACACTGCTCTAGGCCATATCCATCTCTAGGTCAGGTGACTGGAGAATTAACAAGAATCACAATGTCACCATTAACATGTTTAATTTCTCCCTATTTTGCATCTTGGATCAACTTGACCAAAATAACATTATACAAATCCACACACACACACAGACACAGTTGCGTATACCCAGTCATTTCGATCCTCCGTGCAACTGGCTAGCTCCCAGTACATTCCGCCTCTGCAACCTTCTTTAGTACATCCTCGTCGGTTGCTTTGGGATGCCCTTGTTGCGATCGATGCCCACGTGTCGGTTCCCAAAGCACAGGTTTGCAGCGTTTGCTGACTGGGAGCTCCCAGGTGTCTGTGGCAAAGACTGGCCAGCTTCATTCTCCTGGATGCTATCTATCTCACTCACTCACCATTCACCCCTGGTATACCATCACCCCCTCCTTCCTTGTACTGCACACAGCATTCTGGTGTAACACTCGTGAATGATCCATTTATACAGCGCTTTTATCCAAAGCACTTTACTTAGGTTGTGCATTACATTCACACATTCACACATACATTCATACACTGATGGTGGAGGAAGCCATGCATGCAAGGCACCAACCTGCACATCGGGAGCAATTAGGGGTTGAGCATCTTTCTCAAGGACACTTGGACACTATCTCTGGGGGAGCCAGAGATCGAACTGGGAACCTCACAGTTCACCTCCGGCCGCTCTACCGGCAACTCTACCCCTGAGTCACTGTCACCCTCAGCCTCATCATGGGAGTTCTGCAGGCTTCAGGATCTAGCATTCCCAGCCATAGGATAATAGTCTCTGCAGTGCAGTCTGCAGTCATATATAGAAGAAGTTGGGCGTAATAAGTGGGGGGAAGGTTGGACTCTCACACACTGGCCATGCCATTCAGACTCAGACTACCATGCAAGTGTCTTCGTTACTTCAAGGTCTTGCTCTGAAGTTGAACCCATGAAAAAAAATATCAGACCCGTCTGAAGTAAATGGTACTGTACTGTACTGTACTGTACATAAAAAACCTTTGAAGGAAAACACGTTGAGAACCTGTGCAACAGACTGCAACAGATACCTTACTTTCTAAGGCGATGGAGTGCACAGGCAGATCATCCTAGTGTTCTACCAGGTGACCATAGCCTAGAGAACATGGCATCCTAATCTTAACAGTGCAAATGAAAATCAGACTTGCCAGCATGCACACAACAGCGATGAAGGTAGTCTCGCATGGCCAGCCCTCCTCCAATCTTGCTAAGCCTGAGACCTGAGGTTACTATGAAGGTTGTAGGAAAGAAAGTCTATAGTCTTACTCAGTGTCTTCACTGCCTTTACATGTACGAGTAGGCACTGGGCAGTCATGAAACAACAACCAACAAGCAAGAATTACTGCAGACATTCAACATCTCTTCTCTGAGTATGGACCTCTGCAAGAAAGGAGACTGTGTGCCAATGTGAATCAATCAGCTTGAAGCTATTATTTGTTCCAGCCTCCATCAAGCTGCTGAACTGCTAAATCATATAGATTATAGAACAATGTGCAATAAATAAGCACATAGTGCCTTTCCACTTTAATTGGTATAGTTTAGTTTGTTGATGTTAAATGTATAGTCAAATGTTTCTTCCCTTTCATTATGTTTAAGATGTTTTTATGTGAATGATTATCTATCATTGTGTCATGTTTGTGTGATGTTTTCTCCAATGGACTGTCACATTTCTACATTTAACCTTAATCTAAACCTTGAAAATTGAGTCCTCCTTTAATGTTGTAATGAATTCTGCAGAACATGTCAATGCATTCAAACACAAATTTCACATTCAGCCAGTCCAGCTCAGCCTAAAAATGTTGTGTATTCTATGCAGTACGCACCATATTATCCTTTGTTTGGTCTAAGAGCTGCTGAGTGGGAATGTGATATATCTTGCTTGTGGCTGTGTTGTTTTAGCGTTAATTTAATAGCGTCTCTCCTCAGGCCATCTTCTGTCAAACGGTGCCAAATCTGGTCTTTGTCCGTGGTACAGTGTCTGGTTATTGCAAGCGTGTCTGTCTGGGCACATAGCTAGGCAGAGATTTGCTCAGACAATTATAATCATATGCAAAACTATACCCACTATCTATCCGTTGCACCTTTTCATGAAAACCTACTGAGGACATTTAATGTGAAATAGATATTAAACTATTCATAGAACAGGCTCATTCATGCAACCCTAAAGCAGCCTGTTAAACTGTATTAGATTTGAGCTTATGGAAAATAAAATGTCCAGCGGGTCATAGATTAATATGCTGGGAAAGGGTTATGGCACAGAGGAATATACACATTTTAATCTGTTTTGAGTTTGACCATGAATGGCAGTCTTAATCATGGAGCACAGATAAACGTAATCCTTAATCATGACTCGGTGCAAATTGCACCACCTGTCCTCATAGCTATTTAAGTTTGGCTACTCACAAAATATGAAGGGAAAACCACTACGGAACTAGATAAAGTGCCCCTCGGGACACAGGTCTCCACTAGGGCAGGTTAGGTTGTCACCATTTTCTCTTATGCCTTGGATGGCAATAATGGATGATTTGAGGCATTTTGTTCCAAAAATGTGTTTTGCAAAACTCCACCTCTCTAACAGGCCAATGTCAAAAGGGTGGGATATATTCCTCAGCCTAGTAGGAAAGTCTGTGAAAGATTTCACGTAAATTGCACGCTGCGTTCATGATTTGAGGCTTTTTGTTCAAAACGGGCCAATCCTGCAAACTTTGAAAGCCAATGTTAGCCAATTAGGATGGAATATGAAATATCGGATAGATCCGTCTTGAACACATGACTAAGGATTTGCGGGATTTTTGGACAGAATCGGGAGGAATAATATAAAAAAATGTGTTTTTCAAAAGTCAGCCTCCTGGTGTCGCTATAACAGGACATTTTGGAAGTTTTGGGGCAGAGGTTCATCGTTGGCATCCAGGGAGTGTGTGTGCAAATTTTGGCAACGACCGGGTTAACGGTGTCGGAGATTAGCTGTACACACACGGACGGACGGACACACACACACACACACACACGAACGGAGTGCAAAACATACTCTCTCCCCATGCCTTCGGCCTGGTGGAGACAATAATTTGAGGTCTGATCGTGCAATTTTATAACAGTCTAATCTACAGATTATTAATTATTTGGTAAGATTGGACTTGTATTAATGATTCATCATTAAGTTAATTAAGTTAGATCTGGGTTATGGATTGACATGTAACATAAACCAGATGGAAAGACATTTATGCTCTTCTTCAGTTTATGGGGAAGGGCAAGGGCCTTATGAGAGTCCTTGCCCTCCATCTATCATCTAAATCACACGGACAAACTCCAAATTAGCCTCACTGTATGAGTGCTGTATGAGTCTAAGTGCTTGACTACACAGCAGTGTTACACAGATCTTCCGAAGGCACCCGCTGGCCTAGCGGTCCAGGCGCATAGGTTCTAATGGAGCCTGACAGAGTGTGTGGGTTTGAGTTCCATTCCTGACAAAATTTGCTGCGCGTCTCTCCCCGTCTTTCTCTCGCCCTCTTTCCTGTCCATCTTCACTTGAACTATCAATAACGGCAGAAAAATCTAATCTTTATAAATCGCAGATCTACAAGCTCACAACGTGTGTGAGATGCGGCGTGAGCTTGTAGGTTGACTATTTGGCGCACATCATCGCCATACAACAAAGTATAAATCAGACTTAATACGTTCACCTCCTCTGACATCGGAAGGTGTCTTGTCGCCTCTCCCATTTTCATGCGTCTCATCACTCTGTATCACTTTGTCCTCTTAGGCCGGGCTCCCTGATCCTGTAAAATGATCTATGAGAGGCTTCATCACCACCATCACCCCACCAACTCCCATTCACGTCCTGCATGCATGAGTGGTGTCCACTGTCCAGACTGTCCACTGAAGTCAACCCACTGATGTGTTGGTGAGGCTATGCCTGCAGAACAGAACACAAAAACAAGTAAAAAGGGAAAAGGGAAAAGATTATTCAACCGCAGTACCGCACGCAGGCAAACACACAAATACACACAATATAATGTCCCAAGACAACACTTAAGGGCATGGATGGTAAAAAGCAATGCATCAGTTTGAGTTTTATTTATATTAATTCCTCATGTTTGGGTTGTCATCCCTTGTATAGTTCTTTCTAACACAAACCTCATTCCAGGCTGTGTTTGACTTTACCACGGGCAAAGACAAAGCAATATAAATCACACTGAGAAGAAAACTACAAAACAAGTAATAAATAATGACAAGCAAAGAGCCTTTTTGGGCTATACAGACTAAACTAAGGAAAACACAACAAAGAATGGTGATTAATTTAATTGTAAATGGAAATATCTGGGCAGGAGTAGCTTTTCATCCAAGATAGTGGCGGGGTTCTAAGGGTGGCTGTGTCCGTCCATCCATATACTTAAGTCCCAAACACCATATCTCAATAACTATTTGCTGGATTATCAATCATGAACTTTCAGTAGCAACACTACTACATCAAATGGCACTTTGTAGCTTTCTTGCCCCTCCTATACTCAGGTTTAATGTTTGTCTTTAGTTCAATGTTTGTTTTGTAAACGCATTGACAATGAAGGGAAAATCTACGTCATAATGTGTCATTTACGTCATATTGTCTCTTTTTTATATAATACAGGTTGTTTTATTTAACTTTAAGATTTTCATGTTTTTACAATAATGTGTTAATTCTTCAGGGAATATATAATATACTTTACTTTTCTATCTACTTTTTAAAGGTTGACAGGCCAGGAGGCAGAGATTATTTGTATGTGCACACACACATTTCGAAAACCACTAGACCAATCATCGTCACTTTGCAGCACAATCCCAGTAGGCCAAAGAAGACACTTCACCAACATCCATACTCCAGATTTGTTGTATGCATGTCAAGAATTTTGGCCAAACTAGATTTTCACATTTTCTTCCAAACACACTCTAGCTATTCCTACAGATGTCGTTATTCCATACCATTTGCCTGTAATATAGTTCGCACCATGTATGGAAGTGGCGTACGTGGTTCTATAATATAGTTCACACCATGTATGGAAGTGGCGTACGTGGTTCTATAATATAGTTCACACCATGTATGGAAGTGGCGTACGTGGTTCTATAATATAGTTCACACCATGTATGGAAGTGGCGTACGTGGTTCTATAATATAGTTCACACCATGTATGGAAGTGGCGTACGTGGTTCTATAATATAGTTCACACCATGTATGGAAGTGGCGTACGTGGTTCTATGCATTGTCTACTATGGGAAGGAGCTGATCTGTTGAAACATGAGGTGACTGGACAGACCAACTTTGGGAACACACAATGTGCGTGTGACCAAATTAGCGAAGTAGTCAGGACCCTCAGGACTACCTTGATATAACTACTAGGCCAAATAAAAACATGAGCTTTAAATTGGAGCTACCAGGTTTGTAACAGGCAACCCTCTCTCCTCTCTTGTTCTTTGTGAAAGAAACAGGTTGGCATGAATCACAGTCAATGAATGGCAGTTTGGGCATGATGACTGGTATTTTCATGACAGGAGAAGGGTGGAGTACCAGTGGTGAATTGGCAAGCCGGTTTGAATTAGACTGTTGCAGGGGTATTCAGTCATGACCGATCAAATGAATACTTTTTTATTACCTTTTAAAAGAAGTTTGCTGTGCTCAGCAAAGTGGCATACTGGTAATTTCCACAGTGTCATGGAAGAAACGCTTCAGAAACGTAATTTCTCCCCAGAGCAAACTGATGTCTCTGTGGGAGATAGAGTCATCAACAGCAAAAACAGCACTTCAAACAGATCGCCATGAGCCGATAATGTGAATAACCCCGGGACTAAATAGCAAATGCAGCAAATACATCTGACACATAGTTTCTCAGGGTAAAGCTTCGTTCATGAGCCCAATTCATAATAATAAGCTATGAGGATGGTCCAGATGTCGGCACAAGTACCATTTGTCTCAAACTCTGCCCGAACCCGACCAAGCCCGGCCCGACCCGATGTTCTCGGGCCGGGCCGGGCCGGGCCCAAAAATTATGCTAATTAGTCGGGCCGGGCAGAGCGATTTTCCGCAATTTTGTTATTATTATTTTTTTTTTTTTAAAGAGTGTTATTATAATAAAAATAGCAATTTAGTGCTGTTTTTATTTTCTCTCTCTTTTTTTTCTGTCGGGCTTTTGTCGGGCTTCGGGCTTAACATTATGGTAATTTTTAGGGTCGGTCCGAGCCTCGGGCCGACCCAGTTAGGGTAGGGTCGGGCCGGGCCACAATTTTTGGGCCCGTTGAGAACTTTAACAAGTACTACTGTATGAGTTTCCTAGGTGGACATCTGGACTAGCCAAGACAAAGGTCTGTGGACACTGGACAGTCAGTCCACTGGACTCTCCATCCATGTAGGCAGTGGTGAAAAAAGTGTTTTACTTAAATAAAAGTATGCTGCAATGTAGAGTACTACTACTACTAAAAGTCCGGAATTCAAAATGTACTTGAGTAAAAGTGTTGAAGTGGTTAACTTTGGAATAATAATCTGAATCTAAAAAAGTAACTAGTAACTAAAGTAACTTTAGTAACTAAAGTTTTCAAATAATTGTAGTGGAGTAAAAGTACAATATTAGTAAAAGTAAAAGTATAGGAAATTGGAAGTAGTCCAGTAAAGTAAAACAAAATACCTCAAAATTGTATAGTAGTACAGTACTTGAGTACATGTACTTACTTTACACCACTGCAGAGTGGGCGAGCATTGCAGATAGAGTGCAGCTGATTTGCAAATAACACACGCTTACTGTAGCTCTTCTCCCATATCGTTGCAGGGCGAGTTCCCAAAATACCAAATGCATGCAGGCGGGGAAAAACACAACACTTTCCCTCCAGAAATTGTGAATTCAACTTCATGTCTCATTCCAACCCGCCTGCCCCAAAATAATAATATCTCAATTTGTTGAAAGTGGAATTTAAATAAATTACCGGTATGTATTTATAACAATTTTGGAGTTCATATTTTGACCAGCTATAAGATTCAGTTAGTTTAGTTATAGACAACTTGATATGCTCTCTTAAAAGTATTTTATTGTGAAAGAAAGAAAATAAACTGTTTCTTAAAGTGATTAAATGTGTTTTGCTGCACATACCCGCTGATAAGAACTCAAAGAATTAATTGTGGAAGTTCGAAGGGGGTCTTGGAATATAAATTGTGTCTATTTCCCGGAGCAAAAACATCTAATGGTGTTTACCATTTCACACACAAATCTGACACACTCATTTCCCTCTTTCCTCGAGAAACAAAGCACCAAGGAAGCAGCACACAGATGAGATTCTCCTTAGCATGTATTCAAATGTGAGTTATGCTGGTGCATTAAACGGTAACCCCTGCAACAGTGTGTAACTCAACCACTCCCAGCTCCAACCAGCCCAAACAATAAAAAGGCTCCCTGCTATCTCCTGCAGTGTGCAGGGCCATTTGTTTTTGTCAGAGCACTACTGAACACCCTGCTAATGCGGTTCCAGGATGCCCCTGTACTAGCGTCTCCCCAGTGCCGGAAACCTATCCTAATTATTCACATTGTGAAGTGTGCTCCGTGGCGAAGGCCTTATCCCGCAGCGCAGCCACGATCGGATACATCTTAATAACTCACCTCCCTGAAAGCTGCATCCAATCTGCCAGAGGCTCCCAACAAACTATGAGAAAAGAGAGAGGTGTGTGTGTGTGTGTGTGTGTGTGTGTGTGTGTGTGTGTGTGTGTGTGTGTGTGTGTGTGTGTGTGTGTGAGAGAGTGATGCAGAGTGAGAAGGAACACGTGAGTGTATGCACGCATGCATGTGTGGTGAGAGAAAGTGAGTATGAAAGTGCATGCATTTAAATGTGTGTGGGTGTGCTCCAGTATAAGCCATGTGTCTCTGCCTCAGAGTTTTTCATGAAGTTTAGTCTCTAATCCTCCCAGAAGAGAACCCAATTTGGAGTCACAGCAATTTGTTGACTGGTTGTTCCATAGGCTTCTGAATTATTCACTTTTTCACTCCTCACACCAAGCAGGGATTTTTTGCATTCTTCCCTTTCAGCTATCAAATAGGGTTTTGCCTAAGGGGGGGTGTTAGCACTTTGCCTTTGCTTGATTGACAGAGCAATATTGGAAAATATTGGAAAATCAATTTTAGATATAATCTAATACCACTGACTTTGTGTAAAAAGGGAGGAGGAGGAGGTAACAGAAAAGGCTGCACAGTGGCATCTGAGTGCTGTACTGTATGAAATGCAAATACACCTGAACCTTGGCGCACGTGTCTATACAGGGGATACAATGAGGATGATAAATGCACAATGAATTCAGCTCAATCTAAAATAATAGACATTTCAAGAAGAAGGATTACATCTGTGGTACTTCAGAATGGATGATGAATTAGGCAAAAGCGGGATATAATGACAAGACAAAGTCTATGTCCAATCCCCCCTGATTCAGTCCATATAGCGCTGCTCAAACAGTCTTGGGCGGATGAGATCTCTACTTCTGAGTGCTTATGCTTAGCTTGGCATTTACAGTATAGGCGGTGGGAGGGACACTACGGTGGAAGAAGACAAATGAAACATTTTGACACTTTTGCATTGCAGTGCTTTTTGGGAGCACGGTAATTTTTACAGGATGTCGCAAGACCCGTTCTAATGGCTCCAATATAGGAGTGAATTTTAAAAAAGATCCTCAAATATAGCAGCGGTTCCCAAACATTTCAGGCCGAGACCCAAAAGAGAGATTAGACCCAAACTAGTGAAAATTGCAGATCTACAAGCGCACAATCGAGCATTGTCTACTATTTTCACTATAGGCCTACTTCTTAATAATAATTATTTTCATTCATGGACTTTCTTGGATTTGTTTGTTTCTTTGTTTTAAAATGTATATATTTTTTAATTAAAGGTATATTCAGTGATTTCACTCAAAAACCCTTAGGTTTCGTTTTTGGCTGTGGGACCCAGCCTTTCGTCCAATCAGGATAGAGAGTCAAAAACGAAACCTAAGGTTTTTTGACCCCGAGGGGTTAACTGGGGACAGGGAGGAACTCCTTATATGGCCAGCACACTCTATAGTAGGGAGGATTATCACAACAAAACAAAAGAATAAGTGATATTTGAATTTAGTGAAATCACTGAATATACCTTTAAAAACTAAAATCTTTTGAAATATATTATTTTAAATGAAATGAAAGAAAATTAAACTTATATACTTGTGACCCATACAAATTGATCTGTGACCCACAAATGTTTCCCGACCCACTGTTTGGGAAACAGTGATGTATAGGAAGGTGTGCAGGCAGCACACCATTTAGAAGCAGCAATGCCGTGCCACCAGACACCACCTTCAATCAATGGCCTGGGTGGTGTAGGGAGGGAGGTGGGGGTGTGTGTGGAGAGGAGCTGAAGGAGGAAACCATGGCACTAACAGATTAATATTCCACAATGAGCTGCAGCAGCCTTGTGCCCGCCCGGAGAGGCTGCCACCACCACTGCTCTCTTCATTATCACATGTGTGTCATCTGACCTGGCCGCTGCAGGACTGCATGGGTTTAGGTCTATACTATACTAATGATCTACTGCACCGTTTCCCAAACTGTGGAGCCGGGACCTATGCTTCTTTGGGCCGTGAACCAATTTGTATGGGTCGCAAGGACATATGTCATTTTTTTGTCTTTTCCTATTCCAAAGAACAACAGCATTTCGTAATTGAAAGAAAAAAAGAATAGATGTAGTGTAAATAGCAACCTCACCATATGCGTCGCTTCGCACCATGTTGTGAGCTTTCACAGTACTGTAGGTCTGCTATGTCACTAGCTTGGGTCCTGGTCTAATTTATATTTTGGGTCTTAAGCAAGTGTGGGCACCGGCGCACCATTATCTACTGATAATTGTGGAAGTTCGAAGGGGGTCTTGGAATATAAATTGTGTCTATTTCCTGGAGCAAAAACATCTAATGGTGTTTACCATTTCACACACAAATCTGACACACTCATTTCCCTCTTTCCTCGAGAAACAAAGCACCAAGGAAGCAGCACACAGATGAGATTCTCCTTAGCATGTATTCAAATGTGAGTTATGCTGGTGCATTAAACGGTAACCCCTGCAACAGTGTGTAACTCAACCACTCCCAGCTCCAACCAGCCCAAACAATAAAAAGGCTCCCTGCTATCTCCTGCAGTGTGCAGGGCCATTTGTTTTTGTCAGAGCACTACTGAACACCCTGCTAATGCGGTTCCAGGATGCCCCTGTACTAGCGTCTCCCCAGTGCCGGAAACCTATCCTAATTATTCACATTGTGAAGTGTGCTCCGTGGCGAAGGCCTTATCCCGCAGCGCAGCCACGATCGGATACATCTTAATAACTCACCTCCCTGAAAGCTGCATCCAATCTGCCAGAGGCTCCCAACAAACTATGAGAAAAGAGAGAGGTGTGTGTGTGTGTGTGTGTGTGTGTGTGTGTGTGTGTGTGTGTGTGTGTGTGTGTGTGTGTGTGTGTGTGAGAGAGTGATGCAGAGTGAGAAGGAACACGTGAGTGTATGCACGCATGCATGTGTGGTGAGAGAAAGTGAGTATGAAAGTGCATGCATTTAAATGTGTGTGGGTGTGCTCCAGTATAAGCCATGTGTCTCTGCCTCAGAGTTTTTCATGAAGTTTAGTCTCTAATCCTCCCAGAAGAGAACCCAATTTGGAGTCACAGCAATTTGTTGACTGGTTGTTCCATAGGCTTCTGAATTATTCACTTTTTCACTCCTCACACCAAGCAGGGATTTTTTGCATTCTTCCCTTTCAGCTATCAAATAGGGTTTTGCCTAAGGGGGGGTGTTAGCACTTTGCCTTTGCTTGATTGACAGAGCAATATTGGAAAATATTGGAAAATCAATTTTAGATATAATCTAATACCACTGACTTTGTGTAAAAAGGGAGGAGGAGGAGGTAACAGAAAAGGCTGCACAGTGGCATCTGAGTGCTGTACTGTATGAAATGCAAATACACCTGAACCTTGGCGCACGTGTCTATACAGGGGATACAATGAGGATGATAAATGCACAATGAATTCAGCTCAATCTAAAATAATAGACATTTCAAGAAGAAGGATTACATCTGTGGTACTTCAGAATGGATGATGAATTAGGCAAAAGCGGGATATAATGACAAGACAAAGTCTATGTCCAATCCCCCCTGATTCAGTCCATATAGCGCTGCTCAAACAGTCTTGGGCGGATGAGATCTCTACTTCTGAGTGCTTATGCTTAGCTTGGCATTTACAGTATAGGCGGTGGGAGGGACACTACGGTGGAAGAAGACAAATGAAACATTTTGACACTTTTGCATTGCAGTGCTTTTTGGGAGCACGGTAATTTTTACAGGATGTCGCAAGACCCGTTCTAATGGCTCCAATATAGGAGTGAATTTTAAAAAAGATCCTCAAATATAGCAGCGGTTCCCAAACATTTCAGGCCGAGACCCAAAAGAGAGATTAGACCCAAACTAGTGAAAATTGCAGATCTACAAGCGCACAATCGAGCATTGTCTACTATTTTCACTATAGGCCTACTTCTTAATAATAATTATTTTCATTCATGGACTTTCTTGGATTTGTTTGTTTCTTTGTTTTAAAATGTATATATTTTTTAATTAAAGGTATATTCAGTGATTTCACTCAAAAACCCTTAGGTTTCGTTTTTGGCTGTGGGACCCAGCCTTTCGTCCAATCAGGATAGAGAGTCAAAAACGAAACCTAAGGTTTTTTGACCCCGAGGGGTTAACTGGGGACAGGGAGGAACTCCTTATATGGCCAGCACACTCTATAGTAGGGAGGATTATCACAACAAAACAAAAGAATAAGTGATATTTGAATTTAGTGAAATCACTGAATATACCTTTAAAAACTAAAATCTTTTGAAATATATTATTTTAAATGAAATGAAAGAAAATTAAACTTATATACTTGTGACCCATACAAATTGATCTGTGACCCACAAATGTTTCCCGACCCACTGTTTGGGAAACAGTGATGTATAGGAAGGTGTGCAGGCAGCACACCATTTAGAAGCAGCAATGCCGTGCCACCAGACACCACCTTCAATCAATGGCCTGGGTGGTGTAGGGAGGGAGGTGGGGGTGTGTGTGGAGAGGAGCTGAAGGAGGAAACCATGGCACTAACAGATTAATATTCCACAATGAGCTGCAGCAGCCTTGTGCCCGCCCGGAGAGGCTGCCACCACCACTGCTCTCTTCATTATCACATGTGTGTCATCTGACCTGGCCGCTGCAGGACTGCATGGGTTTAGGTCTATACTATACTAATGATCTACTGCACCGTTTCCCAAACTGTGGAGCCGGGACCTATGCTTCTTTGGGCCGTGAACCAATTTGTATGGGTCGCAAGGACATATGTCATTTTTTTGTCTTTTCCTATTCCAAAGAACAACAGCATTTCGTAATTGAAAGAAAAAAAGAATAGATGTAGTGTAAATAGCAACCTCACCATATGCGTCGCTTCGCACCATGTTGTGAGCTTTCACAGTACTGTAGGTCTGCTATGTCACTAGCTTGGGTCCTGGTCTAATTTATATTTTGGGTCTTAAGCAAGTGTGGGCACCGGCGCACCATTATCTACTGATATGAGTGCGCCGACCAATCAGTGCAAGCAAAAGTGCCACGAGCCAGACTGTTGACTCACACAATTTCCAAATGCTTTCGTCATACAGATGTTGTCCCGCCTCCTCCCGCTTCCATTTAATCTTTGCAGTTGTGCAAATTTGTCCTATAGTGTAAATCAAATTAGTCGATGCATTTAGCTTTCTGCTTAGCAGAAATGGCAATTCCTAAACGAATTGTGAACAAAAATGACAGGGGAATTAGTTCCGGACGACTCTACAAAGCATTCGGAGATTGGCTACGTGAGTATACCACACAGGAGTGATCTTGCTGGAGGAACTCATCATGTCAAATATGGATAAAACTATGCAAAGGAACCAAAACACAGAGCAAAATAAAATGCAGACAATCTTTTCACAGCTGCAAACCAACAATGGGCAACAGCCAGCAGCATGCGGCATGCCAACTCCCTTCCCACACTATCAGGAAATATCCCAGCAGGACTATACCATTAATTTTGCCCGAGCAATTCCTCGTTGGCAGTTATCTCTGAAATCTATTTATTAATTTAAAGTGTTTTTTTCTTTGAGAACAAAAATATGGCGATGGGTACAGTATGTGACAACAAAATTCTCTTTCAGCATTCGTCATTACCCTCGTTATACATACAACAACGAATGCATGGGTGACAGACAGTACAGTATAAACATTAATGCCCAGGCTTTTTTTGTTTGAAGCAGAGAGATAGCGATAAGCTGTTTCAGCCGTGGTGTTGAAAAAATCGTGCAAAAGTTCCACTCAAGGACTGTATAAAGAGGACGGGAAGCGAAGACCGTAAGGGCGCCGCCATGTTGCTCACATGGTGCTCCATGGAAGGAAAGAAACATGCGCAGTTGAGACCAAGGAAGCTGAACGAGGAAGTGATGGCTGCATAAAGCCCATTGCGCATGTTTCTTTCCTACCATGGAGCACCATGTGAGCAACATGGCGGCGCCCTTACGGTCTCCGCGTCCCGTCCTCTTTAGACAGTCCTTGGTTCCACTGTGTGCTTTTCCTTTGCCATGAGTGACCATGCCATGTCAAACATGGCCGAATTCGACCGACAAACGTGGTTGCTACTGTGGAAATTGGAATTCACTGCAGAGGAGACGCTGGAGTTTATCCAGGGCACAAAGCAGAAAACAGCCAGCGACCTTTGACTGTTCACAAGGCTGTTCACAAATTCCCACACCAACAGCAGCTATATCTTAATTCACATTGTGAAGTGTGCTCTGTGCAAGGCCTTATCCTGCAGTGCATATACATTAGTATGACAGACAGACAGACCGAAAGACAAGACCAGATCACGGTCAAACTGGAACTCCCCATCAAAAGGCAATTTAGTTCTGTTGCATAATGATAACCCACTATACTACACCTGGGAGATTTTGGTTGAAATTGTGGCTGAATCAGGTTGATGCATCTGAACTGGTTTTGAGGTTGATAACTTAAGAGCAGCAATGAATGCTGGGAGAAGAATATCACTCATATGAATTATTGCAAACATGCATGCATAGTACATTTGTACAGTACTGTAGAAGTGTACTGTACAACGTCACAGGGTAATGTATATGCTGGTTCATTTAATAGTGCCATCCATTTTGGGAAAAACAAAAAGATAGAGATGGTGAAAATTGTAATCTGTTCTCCAGACAGGATTGTCTTGCTGTCAAGTTCCGACGTTGAGATCTTGATCAATTGCCATACAGGGAGAATTTCTATATTACCCAAACACACTTAACTTGATGTACAGCTATGACAAAGAAATATCCTTAGATCAGATGTTTTCTTTGTCTGTCTTGACGGATACACATGCCATATTTCCTTCCTAATTCCAGTAACAGCAGAAGCAGCACTTAAATGTCACTACGCTTGTGATTTAATGGCTATATACTCTTCAGCAGGGAAAGCCTCTCAACTGTTTGCACTTTTAGATGATCAATTCGACAGAGACCCAAATGAACAGATTGATTTAAGCCACCGAGCGGCCAGACCCCACTGCACCGAGAGACTACATCCATCAGCAAACACAATAGCTTTCTCAAGCGCGTTGCAGGTAAGAAATAGTCCATCACCTTCCGTTTGGAGAGACAGAGTGGTGAAACTAACTACAAATGAGACTGGAGCTCCACTCTGCTCGGCTCCGCCACGCTACCCTCAGCCATGTAGCAGTGCCCTTGACTCAGATTGAAAGATGTGCTCACATGCATGGCACGCACGCACGCAGGCATTGTTACACAAATCTGTATGCCATACAACCCCCCCCCCCCCACACACACACACACACACACACACACACACACACCGAAAATGATATATTGCACAGTATCATGTCCTGAACATCTACATCTATGTACTGTACATGCTTAATGCCCATGTGAACTGGCATAGACGATCACCAGACATTTAACAACTTGAATTGCAGAACACTGCAGTTCTATCAGAAACATAAATGTAACATATTCTTTTTCCGAGGCGCAAACACAACACTTCCAATTACGTAATTACAGGTAGATATTCATGCAAAGGGGTCCGAGAGATATGAACTTAACATGAACGAACTCATCTGATACATACACTGGGCACTATATGACTCCTAAAGCCCTTAAACGTTTCATATTTGACCAATCCTGTGAAAGAGTGTCCGGTGTCATGTCTCTAAGAGTAACCCGGATTTACCATTGAGCTAGGGTGGGCTGCAGCCCGGGGGCCCCTGACTGGGGGAGTCCCCCAAAAATGTATTGCAATCCAATTCAAGTGAGATTTGTCTTTATATATATATATATATTAGTTATTGTATATTTAGGCTTCTGCTCTGATGTTAGATGTGATGTTCATGTTATTATTATTATTATTGAACCTTTATTGAGAAAATGATATCCCCTTGAGATGTAGCCTATCATCTCGTTTTCGAGGGGGTCCAGTAAACTGTATTGCCTTTGAAAGAGGCATAAAAAACCAAGCTTTCACATTGCATATTCTTTCTTTATTGCTCATCTCTGTTACTGTGATTTCATTATCAGAGCACATTGTGAAAAAAGGTATTTGTCTGTAAAACACCTAGTGGCTGCATTCATTCAGCACAATGGACGGCGACTAGTCTCGGCTGAGAAGTGGTGCCATTATGTAAGGTGGGCTAAAATCAAACGCACCTTGTGCAGATTCTTGTTGTTCTTTTTCTGTTCATTCATGGAAACTGTCTCCTGCTCAGAACAGTCTGTCCACTATACTGTTCTGTTGATTCGTTACTTTTTAAAGGTATTTTTCCAAGTAAAGATCTAGCAAAAAACTTCAACGTCAATACTGTATACATTGTTGAATATATAAAACATGAAACGCATGGTTTGCTGCAATTTGACTGACGGCAATGTGCAAACATGTATGACTTGTATGTCATGGCCATTGAGATTTTGGACTATAGTATATAGGTATATAGGAGCTGTTTGTTCGAAGCGTCACAGCAAAAATAAAATAAAATAAAAACGAACAGTAGGTATTCGGTGTGCATATAGAGGTATACTGTATCTGTTCAACTTGTCTGACCACGTTACGTACATAGTGGAGAAGCCTGCTCCACGTAATGGTTGCATGCCAGCACAAAGAGTCACTATCAAGCGTTTGACAGCTAGTACTTCATGCTTTTGTCCTCTGCTTATTTTAATTCACCACGAGTTGCCGTGCTGTGTGTTTCACGTCATACACTTACATTGGAAAGCAATTTAGCCGTCAGTGACAAAGCTATCAAATCCCCTTTTTGTTTCTTTTGCCCTTAGATGTGTGTAATTTCCAAAATATGAGTGAGTGAGCATATGACACTTTTAGATTAATGGGAGTTTCACATACAGACAGCAACTGTCATGCCTCGGTTGCCACAGTAAGTCTCCATCTGCATGAACAAAATAGTGCTGCCAATTAGATTGCAACTGGCATTTCCCCCTCAAGCTATCTCTGTGAAACCATACTCTTTCCAGTAACAGAAAATATGTTGTTTTTCTTTTTCTTTTTTTAATCAGCAAGTGCCTCTTGTGTGAACTAGGCCTATTTGCACTGGATTCCAGATTTCACCAGAATCTTCTTCCAAATGTTCTCTAAACTAGACAATCTATTTCAAATAGTATAGTAGAACAGCAGCAAATGCTACAATCTATTTGGTTGTACCACATGCCAGCCCCCATACTGTATTTATCCGTTGTCATTGAGAATGTTAGGGAATTGATAAATATCAAATTTGGAATTCTCTTTAACAATACGTAATGTAAGAAGCATCCCAATTTCATAGTCACCTAAAACTATTAGACCCAGTGTCAGTGAAATCACTGTAGGCCTATGTGTGTATACTGTAAGTATACAGTATATCCTAATCCAGCACCAGATATAACTTAATTCCTTAAAGCCTTCAACAAACATGCAGTCCCTCACTGGTCCGTGAGGGACTGTCAATGACAAATGTCAAAAGAAAATGCGAAGATGGTAGGCCTACTTCATAATAAGCTTTAGAAGTTTGGGATATTGATTGAACACTGCCTCTATACTGTAGCTCCCTATGAGCCTATATATTTTGTCCATGTCCAATTGTCCACTCCTTCATGTTTCCTTGGGGAATGTAAACACTGGAGTGCCAGGAGACAGTTAACTGTATACGTGTGCACATTTTTGGGGAGATGCATGCAGGAAGGACACAATAATCAACCTTCCAGAATGTTTGACTAAGGGACGACAAGATTGCAGTCTTGCCAAGAGCCTCACGAAAGGACTATTGTCCTTGAGAGACATTCTCAAGTCTGCAGTGACGTCAATACACAAGGATGGCCATGAATGCGGTCTCATTCCCTTGCTAGGACAAAAGCCTTGTTTTGTGGCAATAAAAAAGAAAAGAAGCACAAGCACAAGATTTCATAAAAAGTTCTATACCTTGTCACTGTGGAAGGAGGTAAAAGGTGGCGAACTTAAAAGAGGATCCAAGGCAGATCTGACCTTGTTTTGTGGCTTGAAGACGATGTGATTACAAAAAAGAGATTTCAGCCACCATTATCACTGTGAGAGGAATGTGTATACACATTACCAACGGGTGGGACGTGGCAGCACTGCACTTAAGACATTTGTGGAAATAGGGCCTTTTTCCCAGTGGAACATGAAGCTACAGTATGGTTGCTATAATAGTGAAAGGATAATCATAGGGTGACATGCTGTTTTCTTGTCAGAGGGATTTCTGCAGCAGTGTGAGGTCTATTCAAAGCCCTCAGAAAGGCCTTATATAGCATAAGCATAAGTTACAAGAATGGAAGGAGAAGTGGAGTGAAGGATAAGAAGGAGGAGAATGAGAGCCTATGGTATCCTGCCGATAAATAGGGAGGGAGGTCTGAGGGAAAGACAGGGAGGATGTGAACAGTGCAAGAAGACTAGATTGAGTCGCGTGTATATGGGAGACACCGCATGCATGGGACCCGCGAGGGTTTGCTGGATGTACATGCTGATTGATCAGGACGACAAACCAGCTGTGTTGGCCTGTCCACTGCTGTCTCTCCTTCGCTCCTGGTCCCCGTGTCTCTCTCTGTGTCTGGGCATACTTTTGCTCTCCTTAGACAGGCAGCTGTTTTCAGGAGCCCCTGTTGTGTATGTCTCTCAGTCATGTGACCTCCGGTTCACATTGCCTTTAGTTAAAATGCTAACCCGGCCTGCAGATGCAGTGGTGTCTATGTGCTTTCCATTTGACCTGCAGCCTGCTTGCTTCCTAAATGTTTACTCTTCCTCAGACACAGCGGTCTCTGGAGTCGCTACCTGACTCACCACTTCAACTAACCAAACACCCCCCTGGCCTTTCTTTTTATATCAAAGTTGGAATAAATAAACACCACTTCCCTGCATGCGCCTGTCAGGAAACTAGAGTTGAAGCAGTGCAGCAGTCGATTCCCAGTGCAGCAGAAGCTAATAACGCGCTGCTTACAAAGGAGACTAAAAAGGTCTCTGTCAACCTTTTTACTTAATGAAGATGCTCTCTGAAGCCGTTATATTCTGACATTTTGATAAAGGTTGCAGTACATTATGCCACAGCATGCGCTGATGGGGATCCAGCATCCTGAAGTGGTCTTATCTAGCCTCTGATTAAGGAACTGTCTCTGGACCCCTCTGGCCTCGCAGCCCGCATGCAGTCAGGTTTCTGTCTGGCTTGCTCCAGAGGAATGGAGGGAACAAATGCAAATGTGAGAGTAAGTTGGAAACCCATCCCTTTTGAAAACTCAACAGCCTGAAATCCCTGCAGTTTCTCTTCAGTAACACAGACAGGCCTGGATCTATTAACTATGATTATTATATTATTCTTGATTGATATGATATCTCTTCCCTTAAATTGAGCTTCAGCTCCGTGGAATCCACGCAAAACTGAAGAGCTGCCGTGTAACGGCATCGCAAGCCTCTTCATTGGCATGGCGACCGCATTATGGGAGAGATTCAGTTCGCTCTGATCTGAAGTGGAACCATACAGAGCATTTCTAATTAGGGTCGGGGTCATTTAATTATAGATCATCAAAAAACCCTCTGATTCCTGACAAAGGGAGAGAAGAACGATGTGGGGATAGATAAGACCGGTTGACAATACCATCTATTATCTTTTCTCTTTCACTTGTCTGCCATTGAGTCTGATTTATAAGTCGCCATGCAGTGGTGTCGCTCCCAAAAAATAGCTAACCTACAAGCTCAATCTGCACGCACGAAGATCTGCTATTTTTGGTGAGCAGCACCATCATATCACAGAATATTAGAATAACTGCCTGGACTCCATTAGTCCTGCCCTCGTCTCCATCCCAATGCTGCCATGCTGCTCATCCCAGCTGGCTCCTTTGGCATTGTCAGAGACAGGGGACAAAGCCCCGGCTATGGGTCTGGTCTGGTATTTAGAAGGCTGACGTCAGAGACGCGTCTGTGGCCCCTTCTCCCTCATTAAGATGCTCCCAGTTGCTTAAGCTGAGACGTCGGGACGGAGAGAAAAACATCCTCTTGCCAGTCAAATGACCTCCCAATGCTCCTGCATGCCAGTGTGTCAATGTCACCGGTGCCACTCGCAGGGGTCTCAAAGTGGGACTCCAATCGATGTTGTTCGGTCAGGAACACTCACGTCACAAATAGATTTAACCATTCATTGCAACAAATGGTATACAGTAAGATTAAGATTTTGCTAATGCAGCATGCTAAGCAAAATCAGGCAATGCTATACAAAACATTAGAGCCGCATGCACACATGAATTTAAGTTTAACCTTCAGTTTAAACATTTGAGTAATGCAAGACTGGACTATAAGGTGTATAGGCTGGGGTGGTGGAGGCAAGCTTTGCCAGCAGCAGCATGTGTGGTAGCAATTGAAAAGCTGGTGCCGTCAGACAGAGAGGTTTTTAGGTGAATGAGAAGGTTTTTAACCGAATGTATGCCATGAACGCGGAACCTCGTTCTTGTCTCCACGAACTGCCTGTACCAAAACAAGGGAACTCTTCTTTCTTTATGTTTTTTTTTTTTTGCTTTTGCTCACATGTTAGACATGACGCGCACGTGGCCGCGCATACGTTTAATAGTTTTTCTCCTCAAAATGAGAAACTGCCATCTTTGAGACCTTATAAAAGTCTAAACTTTGATCATGATTAGAAAGTGAAACCATCCCGCGATGATGCATAGCCTAGAATGAAGATTTGGCTCAAATATGGATGGCTATATCACTTCCGGGGCGGGTGGAAATTACCCGTCTTGTAAGCATATAGCACAGATTTCTTTGGCACTGGCGCCACGTTCTGGCTTATAGGGAAGGACACATATTGTGTTAACCAATACCGTTGCATGCATGCACCCGAACCGAAGCCGGCGTGTTGGGTGACCACATACGCTAACTTTTTAAACTAGGTCCCAGAGTGAAGAAATATGAAGACACAAACCATGTGCCTCCATGTGTACAACCAAATACGCATATTTCCTGAATAGCCCGACCTCTCACTTAACGTGCATGCGCCACCACCGAACAACAAAGATGACAGATAGATGTCTTCTTCTCAGCTTTGCTGCAGCAACTACAAGCCGGTCATATACACTACAGCATCCTCAGTGCATTTTGGGTGTTTTTGTGTGGACACACATTTCTTGAGACGATTCTGTGTGTACGGCAAACTTTTTACGACTCCGACATTAGTTTGGCGCGCTGTGGGGGGAATTTAGACCAATTGTACTCATGATGATTGCATTTGTCTAAAAGTATTCAGTCAATCAATCAATGCTTCTGCTTTTGGTCATCTATTATCCCATATTATGTAGACATTTAGGGCTTAAGTGGTGTCACACTCTGGTCTGAGTGAAGGTAGTGCAGGCCAAGATTGCCACTGAACGAGCTCTCAAATACTCCCAAAATGCTCAAAAATTCAGGAAAAATACCAAAAATAGCAAGCAGTCTTTTCTATGCAAAAAACAATCCGTTTTTATTCACCTTTTGAGTGTCCACATGAAATGGTTGTTACAAGAAACGGCACACAAAATAAGTATTTACATTCACTGGCCTGGTTGGCTCTATAGACCGATTCCGTACCGGTTTCATGGTCGCAGCCTACGTATTTCCTGTAGGCGGACTCGACGTAGCTGCGGGGGTAAAACCCTCACCAGGCGCACATCTTCCACTACAGTGAACGGCAGAGTGACTGATGTTAGTTTGCCTCAAACTTTACTCCTTTACCTGCTTTTTTACTAACACTAACATTACAAAGATGCCCAGAACATCGAGATGAACCTGTGTAGTTTATGGCTGCTCCAACAGTAGTGGCAACATAACAAATAAAATAAAACGGAATGTCTAATATCCACCGCGATGGCTGAGACCAGAGCCATTGAGCAATGGTTGAGACAAAGCAGTGAAAGATACATAACGCCAGTCTTACCCAATACCAAATATTTCTGTTTTATTAACACAAGGCTGCTGTACTTTATACCTCATACTTTAAATGCTTAGTATGAGGTATAAAATACAGCAGCCTTGTGTTCATAAAACAGAAAGATTGGGTATTGGGTAAGACTGAAATTATGTATCTTGCAGGATTCTTCACTGCTTTGTCTCAACCATTACTCAATGGCTCTGGTCTCAGCCATCGCGGTGGATATTAGACATTCCGTTTTATTTTATTTGTTATGTTGCCACTACTGTTGGAGCAGCCATAAACTACACAGGTTCATCTCGATGTTCTGGGCATCTTTGTAATGTTAGTGTTAGTAAAAAAGCAGGTAAAGGAGTAAAGTTTGAGGCAAACTAACATCAGTCACTCTGCCGTTCACTGTAGTGGAAGATGTGCGCCTGGTGAGGGTTTTACCCCCGCAGCTACGTCGAGTCCGCCTACAGGAAATACGTAGGCTGCGACCATGAAACCGGTACGGAATCGGTCTATAGGTCTGTTCTCCTGCCTGGGCAGTCCTACATTGACTCCTGTGCAGTGGCAGGTCCCTCTCTTAAAAAGGCCTGGCCCCTCCCTTGGACCAAACCAACCCAGGATTGATTCCACAATCAAACCAGTGGTCTCACAATGTCCAGAGACATCACAGTTCATTAATAATACATTTTAGAGTCACATAATACACAATATAAATTATCCCCATAATATAATTAAACATGTCTCTATATACAAAATCAAGTTGGTGTGTTCCCCACACAAACCCAGTTAGTATGCTCCCTACCCTGGAGTCAATTAGCAATCAATCATCAATCATACAATATAGTGTCAAACAAATACCCCAAGATAAAATAACACAGGAAACCCATTGTAGTCTGATAAATACAGTCAGTGGCAGGGTGAATTGCCACAAGTGGTTAACAAAACCCTCTGTTTAAAAAACAAAAGATCTAACACGCAAGGAAGGACCCGAGCAAGGAGAGAAGTTAGCCAGGCCAAGAGGATAATTGTCAGTTGGAACTGAAATTATGTGAAACGATCCCCAAATATATGGTTGTCGAGAAAACATGTATTTCTACAACCTGCAATATCACACAAAATACATATTTTGGCTATGGGGGACTGTCAGTGCGGAGGTGTGAGGTGGCATGGAGGATGAATAAAATAAATTATCTTAGGCAATCTGTACTAACCCTCACAACAGCTATTGCTGTCTTACAGAACTCATTGACACCAGAGACAAGAGGACAGGACAATCAGACATGACACAGGGATAGAGGGAGAGAGACAGACAGTGCACAGTGTATAGTCTTGAACCTCATGCCCTGGGGAGTTATGGCAAGTCAACCAACTGGATTAAACATGTTCACACACCTGCATGTAAAGACAATGCAGTGCTCCGTCAAGTATGCCACATGAGCAACCGCTGACTTTGCAGCAACGCTGAGGACTTGTTTTAAGGACCAGGACCCTGCAGACAATATTGTTATAACTATAGAGCGGTGCCGGTTGGGCACTGGCCTACTTGGAACGATGCCAAATGAGGGGGTATAGGGGTGATCAGGTCCAGGGCAGAACGATTCTCGAGTTACGTGCTTTACAAACGTACACACGTACACACAGACAGACGTACAGAGGTGGTACGTGGTGCATTTATGGGGTGAACGGTGAGATTTATGTACGTGTGTCTCTGTGTCCCTTTAGTCCTACTGTATATGGAGTTCTGTGTCAGGCATGCCCAAATATGAAGTGTTGTGGGGGCGTATGGACACAAGTGTCATCAGAAGTATTTGCTGCTGTTGTCGATTTTGTTGTTGATTTGTTGAACAGCGTCAGCCATCGGGCTTGGAGATGTGCTGTCGGCTCCATGAAGGACACAACATGCTTTTGTTTGCTTGTTTTCCTGTGACTGCCACAACTACATTCTCTGCTGCATGGGAGGAAAGTTTACTCCATCGTAAAAATAAAAAAAAAGAAAAGGAAAGAATGCACCCCAACTTGTGCTCAAACTTTCCCAGCTTTCTGTGCATGTTAAAACTGGAGCTTGGCATTCCACTGGCAGCCAGTGCTCTTTTCTCTATAGTGTTGCCTTCTCTCCCTGTCTGCTCATCTCAAGTGTCCTAGTACGGATGCTTCCAGAGATCCTGTGAAGTCCAATAGGGAACTGAATAAAATGCAATCAGCAGCCATGCGTTTGGTTGAGTCTTTAAGAAAGAGAGAGAGAGAGAGTGTCATGGTCTGCATACCATATCTCCCTGTCAGCCACCCCCACTCTCCATTCCTACCCTCAGTCATTGTCACACACCTGTTCCCACTCCATCCCAGCCCAGCAGTGCTGGCCAAACTCTTCAAAAGTAAAAGGCAAAATCCAAAAAGGCAAAACTAGGCAAAACACATAAGTCCAGAAAATGCAAAAACCTTAGAACACACGGAAATCCAGGTACAGGCGAATCATAGGAAACATCCAGGAAAGGTTGCGCACCGGACAAAGGATTATGTTCCCACAGTTTGTGTGTGTAATGAGTCCAGTCTTTATAGGAGGTGGGTTGATTGGGGAAATGTTCTCAGGTGTGAAAAGGGGCATGGCACTGCTGGGCTGGGATGGAGTGGGAACAGGTGTGTGACAATGGCTACGTTTACATGAAGGGTGATCATTCCGAATAAATACTTCTGAATAAAATACATCCGATGTAATGTTTTTTGCCGCGAGTTTACATGGGAAATGGTCATTCCGAATGAGTGTTTATATGGAGAAGTGATAGAAGACATGATACATGTTAATTCACGTGAAACTACGCCATCTGTTGGACACATAAAATATAGGCAGTTCATTCATTGTGACTTTCAGACGAAAGACGACACTTTGAAATCCCATCATTTCATTCCGCAGTAGTTTTGAGGCTGCTGCTTGGATAGGGACGGACATAATTATTATGTTTACCGTCTTTTTTTTTACCCCACCTGCTGCGGCTCCCCTTCTCCGCTGGGAAGGTGATCATCTCGTTTTTATGTGTAGCCTACTTTATTATCTACAGCACGGCCAGGGCACGCAACACACTGATTATTATTGTATCGGGTCGCTCGTTATTTTTGAGAGAGAGAGAGAGAGAGTGTGAGAGAGAGACCGTTGAACACACACACACACACACACACACACACACACACACACACACACACAAAATGCGCTCTATGTGCAAACTCCTCGGCGCGCCTTGGATATGAGGCTTATGAGCGCCTTGGAGTTGGAGCGCAATGGAAATGAGCATGCTCAGAAAGACCAGAATGAATTTACATCCGAAGCAGTGTATACATGAGTCCAATTTTCTTTCAATCGCATTGAACATCGGAGTAATCCGGCCAGTGACATCGGAATGGTTTTTAGATCGCATCGAGCGTTTTCATTCGGATGTAAGTTTTTGTAGGTGTTTACATAACAACGTTTAATAGGATTGAACTTCTATTCGGAATGAAAAGGGGATTTAACTGCTCATGTAAACGTAGCCATTGACTGAGGGTAGGAATGGAGAGTGGGGGTGGCTGACAGGGAGATATGGTATGCAGACCATGACAGAGAGAGAGAGACTAATTCATTGGTCTTCAACAGGGAGTCTGGGACCCCTGGGGGTCCTCAACTCAGAGTTATTACAGGGGGGTCAGAAAATCTTTGTGTGACAGGAACTTCTTTCTTTAGTTTTTTGCATTAGTCCTACTCCTCCAAGCCAACACTCCCCACTGACAGGTAGTTTCCCCTGACTGTGGGGGTCATATTTTGACAGCAGGAATTGCCTGTCATAATTTGACCCCCCCAGTATTAGGATGTTGATATTCATTCATCAGCCAACACTCCCCACTGACAGGTAGTACCCCCCCCCCCCCCCCCCCCCCCCCCGAGAGAGGACATATAGGGCATTAGGGCACTCCTCCTCCCAGCCAACACTCCCCACTGACAGGTAGTTACCCCCCCCCCCCCCTTTTGATTTACATCAAAAGGGCATGTGAGCTCAAACCCACAATTCAACATTTTTACCACTGACAGGTAGTTACCCCCCCAAAGGGCATGTGAGCTCAAACCCACAATTCAACATTTTGGTTTTAAGATGTTGATATTAATTTTGTATTCATCCTTAGGACCGCAAATCACACCGTGGAAAGCATGAGTGTCTATTTCAAACAAAGTGTTTTTTGATGCGGTCATATTTTGACAGCAGGAATTACCTGTCATAATTTGACCACCCAGTATTAGGATGTATTAGGATGTTGATTATTCATTCATCAGCCAACACTCCCCACTGACAGGTAGTTCTGAGGGGAGCATAAAAATCACACCCATGTGAAGTGAGGGGCACTCTTATCATCATATATCATCATACACCACATTCCGTGCTCAACCAATCAAATTATCAAAAATGTAATTCCGGCCATCACAATTTGCGTCTTCACTTTTCTGTCCTCACTTTTGTCTTCAACTTTTGTGTTTACACAATTACGAAAAGTTGGGCATAGGAGCGCCCCTCAAAAATTCGTGGGTCGTTGTGAGCTTGTAGATCTGCTATTTTTTTGCGAAGAGAAGTGGTGTAGGGGAATAATAATAACTGGAACTGCACTCTGTCGAGTGCCTACTTGCAAGCAGAGCGCACTAGTACCGTCGACCTCTATACGAACTTTAACAAGTAATAATAAACTTTATATACAGTAGCACAGTGCTTCACAGGGCAGAATATAAAAATAACAATAAAACACAAGCAAACAGTTAAAACAATAAAACAATGGCAAAAAACATAAGGGAAAAAAAGAGCAGATCTGTATTGAGGGATTATGTGGTTGACTGTCTGAAGATACACATTAACATGAATCCAACACTTATGATAGTGCTGTCCAACAAGTCTATGAAGCTATGAAAACGTTTAACCTGCAACACAATAATATTGTGTCGTACAATGTTGTACAATATATATGCTCCATCTCTCTCTCTATCTCAGCTAAGGGGTCCTTAGTTGAAGACCCCTTGAGGATGAGGGCTATACAGAAATGACAAACCAAAGATTGCAAATGTAAATTTGGTATATGGGTTTTTTTATTGGCTTAGAATATTGTCTATATACATACATTCATGAATCCACCTCATCATTTATTTTATAGGTGGTTATATGTGACCATGCCATTAACAACCTATATAAGGCAAAGGTTTTCAACATTTAATTATGCTTTAAGTAGCATGTGATGTCATGTGTATGTCAAACTAGGGGTTTTTCATGATTCTGAATCCATTCCAAGCATTAGTTTTGCACGAAAAACACTCCTTTCGCTAAATTCGGCAATATAGCCATACACTTACCCAAATGTGATGACCTCATCACATTTTGTGATGATGTCTATGGCAGCATTTAGCCCAAGGAGTGTTTTTCGTGCAAAAACAATATTGACAGTCGGTCAGCAGGTGGATTCGTAAATGTATATAGACACTTTTTTAGGCCAATAAGAAAACTATATATGCCTACCAAATGTCCCACTCTGCGCCGCACCCGGCTGCCGGACTAGTGGGAAAGGCAGTCTGTCTTTCTTTACCACACTCCTGCTATAATACTTACTTTAGGTTGTTGTCCTTATCTGTTGTTGACAGGTTTGCCTCTAGGACTCTGAAACTGCATCACTTGGTTTTCCCCCCATTAAACGGTGCTTTCACAAATGTGAGGGATATAACACAACAACGCCATGACCTATCAGTCTAAATTAGTTCGGTGCAATTATAGATAATGACTCATTTCAAATTACGGGAGAAAACAAACAACTCTTTTTTGCGGATATTATTGTAATTTGTACTCATAGGCTGGTTAACCCATGCACAGCACCCATTCACTGTTTTGTTAACGCAAATAATCAAACAACAATTGATTATGGGTTTCTGTGGGAAATGAGGGACGGAAATAATAGCTTAAGATGAGGAGCATGACCATCCATGACCATCGTCTTGACAAAAAGTGAAAAGAGTAAAGGTGTATTAGCTCGCGACCCTTAAAACAAATTCTGGGTCCTGACACAGGGGCCTCATACTGAGGTTTGCCTAGGGCCTCCTGATCCCTAGTAGTAGCCTAGTAGTGCCCCCTTAGAGATTCAGGCACATCTTGAATACTATAGGTTATGGTCTACTGGAAATCTAATTTGGGGTATAACCTACTGTGTAAAACACAGAAAAACAGATTATCCACAAAATGAGTAGTGCTTTTTGTCAGGTAAAATAGAGAACACTTTTAATAGAATTGTTTAAACAACAGAATATATTAAAACATGGACCCTCTTTAGTCAACCCTTTAGTTTGACTCCCAGCAGCTATCTTTTTATACGAGATAGATAGACTCTCTGCACCAGAGAGTTAGGGCTGCACTCAGTGTGGACTTCAACTATTATGGTTGAATAAGAGCACTTGACTGACTAATCCCACAGACTCCCACACATAGGCCTATATTTCCCCATGGTGCGTGGTCAGTGGTCACACATGCAGTGAAAGACCCCCATTATTATAAGTCTACATTTTCATATACCCTAGTAAGATGGTGTCGCTTGCAAACTGATTTGGAAAGCGACGTATTGCCTGCAGAAAGAAATGAGAGAAAGGTAAATGGTGCATTTATATTGGGCCTTTATCCAAGGTGCTTTACATAGATTGTGCATTACATTCACCCATTCACACACACATTCATACTGGCGGCGGAAACCATGCAAGGCACCAACTAGCACATCAGAAGCAGGGGTTCAGTGTCTTGCTCAAGGACATTTCGGCACTAACTCTGGGGGAGGTTCGAACTGGCAACCTTGCGGTTACCATAGGGAGGTGAGGAACAGAGACATGCATGAAGAGATAGAGAAAAAATGTCTTTCTCTATGGTGCTGGGTGTGGTGCTGGGTTCAGTGTGTGTGTGTGTGTGGGGGGGGGGGGGGGGGGGGGGGGGGGGGGGGATTTTCAACTTGTGTGTTGTTGTTGGAATCTGAAGTCTAGTGCACTTTGTGTGAGGTATAGAGCCTATGACACTTCCTCAGTATATATATAGGTGAATAATTAATTCCCTCCTTCGACACGGAAGACTGGCTGTAATTAAGCAGAGATTCAAGGCAACAGTAATATGTACAGACACTCGGATACAGATACAATCACATACACGCACGCACGCTCACACACGCTCTCTCTCTCTTTCACGCACGCGCGCGCGCGCGCACACACACACACACACACACACACACACACACACACGCACGCACGCACGCACGCACGCACGCACGCACGCACACACACACACACACACACACACACACACACACACACACACACACACACACACACACACACACACACTGAGAGACAGACAGATGCGGGGGTACTTTAGGGCCTCCTTTGGTCCCCTGGGTAAGAGCGGGGCTTGTTCTTGGATCACAGAGCTGTCATTGACTATTTATTTTAGTCCCCCACAATCCAGCTCCTCATGCAGCGCTGCTTGGAGGGGCGGAGCGGAGGGAGGGGAGCAGGGTGAGGGCAATCAAAGATCTCTTTCATTTCAGCACCGCTCAGTGCTTGTCAGTGGCCTCGGCAACGCTGTCCGACCCGCCACGTAGGCTACTGTCCTAGGGTGCAGGAACGAGAAAAGCATAAAATATATGCCTTATATTTATAAGATATAAGTTGCATATAGCCTATATGGATAAAGATGTATCTTTCTTTTTACACCACGGCGAGGGGTGCGAAAATGCTGACATTTTGTGTTGTGTTTGATGTCATTGGCTTTTTTTTGTCGCCTGTTTGATAGTATGATTGATCTTTTGATTGACGTGATGATGTATAGTCGAATTCAAAACGCTGTGCCTATACCTGATGTGGTGTCTTACTTATTTCAGTGTGTATAGGCTACATAAACCGAGAATCCAGCTCCACATTTGGATTTTACAGTGTAACATATTCAGTGTTTATCCAACTAACTCCGAGACTGTCCCTTTTTTCTTTTCTTTTCTTTTCTTTTCTTTTTTTTTTTTTTTTTTTGCAAAACCACAAAGTTTGTTCACTCACACATTAGTCTAAATTAGCTCTGTATTTTCACAAGTGCAGCCAATTAACTCGAATGTATTGACCCATATGGATGAGAACACCCACAAATGTACAGCCCCAGATGGCCCATTAACATTCCGCGGTATAGGCTATTGGTCCTATACTGCAGCCTATACTGTATAATAATAGTGAGTCCAACCTACCGCCCCCCTCGCCCCGCCTCGCCACCCTCGGGGGGAGAACAGAACAAGCTGCAGCGGTAGGTATAGGTACGTCGTCTGTCCACCGCGGTGTGTTGTCCACCAGTCAGTCAGTCAGTCAGTCAGTCACTCTCAGTCCTGTCCAGAGCAGCCGTCCGGTCGGTGCTGCCGTCTTGTCCCGCTGTTGCTTTAAGCAGTAAAGCAGTGCGTCCTATCGTCCAACAGGAGGCGTGTCTCCCCCACGGCCGGAGTAGAGAGCGCAACCACACACGCGAGTCTGAAGGAACCGAGTCCTCCGCTCCTTTCCGTTGTAGGAACAAATGAACTATACTTTGTCGTTGCTCTCGTGACTATTCCCTGCTCGTTCCGCACCACCTAGAATCAAAGGTAAGGCAGTTATTTGTGTTTAAAGTTTACAGTAATTCGGTCTCCGTATTTCGTGTGTGTTTGTGTGTGTGTGTGTGTGTGTGTGTGCGTGCGTGCGCGCGCGCGCGTGTGTGTGTGTTCAAATAAACACCCCATGTCTGAGGGTTTAAACACACACACACACGTGTGTGTGTGTGTGTGTGTGTGTGTGTGTGTGTGTGTGTGTGTGTGTGTGTGTGTGTGTGTGTTTAAACCCTCAGACATGGGGTGTTTTAGGATTTGGACATAAAACAGGTGAGACTGAGAAGAGGTGAGAGCACGATAGATGATGAATCCACATCGTTTCCAAATCGCAAACGCAGAAG
This sequence comes from Protomyctophum parallelum, assembly GCF_964188405.1. Taxonomy (NCBI): domain Eukaryota; kingdom Metazoa; phylum Chordata; class Actinopteri; order Myctophiformes; family Myctophidae; genus Protomyctophum; species Protomyctophum parallelum. The sequence continues at coordinate 46,571,175 of NC_139698.1, forward strand.
ATGTGCAAAACCTTTCTCATAACGACGGAATAACTCTATTCGCACCTTATCATCATCTCATCACCATATAAGATTTTAACTTCACCGGCATATGTTTTGTGGGCTATTTTGCGGAGAGGAGGGGGGTCCGACGAAGCTCGTAATTAGAAATAATTTGAACGGTCTTAAAAAACAGGTTACGACTTGCTGGTTAATAACGCGTGTAGAAACGTGACCTCGCATGTCTTTGCGCGACCTCTATTTGAGACGCTTGTCACCTCCTGAGTCTCAGCCCCCCGCCACCTCCCCGGGCTGATGTCTTCTATGTTGTAGAGGTTGAGACGACATTATGGGGTCATTAAACGTCTGCCATAGACTACAAATCGTGGCTGTCAGCCGGCGTTGACGTGATCGGCTTTATGAATGATCCATAGATAACCGTCTAATCTGCCCATAGATGGAAATTCAGCGACAAGCCGTGCATGTAAATTCCACAGTTGATGAGCACATTACTCCTATAGCGCGTTGCACCTGTAAATCAACTTTATGATCGCGCTGTTGTGCATGTTGTTGAGGGGTTATGCTCAACCCGATGAAAGAATGCCTTTCAGTTCGGTGCCCCCCCATGAAGTGCCGTTCGGACTGGAGAGCTTTCACCAAGCACTCGTTAAAATGGAAAATCGGAGCCAGTATAGGCTATATTTAAAATAAATAAAACAAATCAGGAACACAATAACTTGAAAGAAGCAGGATTTTCACTGATGTCAACTGTTTACGCATGAGTCACCTGGCATTTCCAGTTGGGTATAGGCTACCTGTTCATTACGCACAGTGGGCTATAGCCTATACATGCCAGGGAGTTGTGGCTTTTCACAGTTGAATTAGGTTGCCTTTAAGGAATTTCCGCGTGCAGGTTAAATTAGAAAAATGAATCCCATATCCTTGGAAATTGTATTTAAAATACGAATCCGCCTTTATTATTTCCTTTTTGCCGCACAAAGCTCGCCAGTCGCCACATTGAATAATAGGCATCTGGGGGAAAATACAAATAAACAGATGACACATTTTCAACTTCCAATTCCCACTATAGCGTATCAATTATGCTATAGCTCGCTATCATCTAATTCATGATTGGATTAAGTTTGCATTCGAATGATACCAGATAAATTAATCTACACATTTTCTATAATGTCCATTTACATTATCCTATATACATTGTATCAATCTGCTTGTAACAGTAGCAATAGCCTAGACTTATGTGTAACAACTGACCATAATGAATATTATATTTTAATGTGCATGGCACTGGGCTGGTAGGCTAATATATTACCTGAATATTACAGCATTTGACACATTGGCTGCGGTCCAAAGACAAATATCCACTAATTAATGCTTTCGTCAGTGACAGTTATCGATTTAAGAGGAAACGTTTGTCTTATTTCAATCGAGCCGATTGCGCCTATTTGAAAATATTACTGACGCTGCATAAGAAGCCCATGAAAGGACGCCAGCATCAATACTCTCGAGGCAAAGATATATGATACTGTATAAATGATATGCTTATGAACAGAGGAGTTGCTAGGATATATGATACTGTATAAATTATACGCTTATATGAACAGAGGAGTTGCTCGTATAAAGTTGATTTAAGCACACCAATTCATGCCTATAGTATTTCCTGTATTACCTTTATACACGTATATATACAACTCGAACTCCTATGGTCTAACTATAATATTTTTATTAGGCTTATTATTTTTACTGTTTTTAAATGATTAGCCTGATTAGCCAATTACGCAGGTGCATAATCACCAATTGGCCCAATGTATCTCGTTAATTCACTGGATAGCCTATAACTCTGAAAGAAGTAATAATTCTAACAGATGACTGCTATTTCAAGCCATATTGTGCAGTATGTTTGAGTTTATCTCTAAAATGCATTGTTTTGTTTAGTCAGCAAACCAGCAGGCCCAAGTGAAACCACATGTTGTGGTGACGTGTGTTTCTGTTTAGCCTTTCATCATTATTATTCAAAATATGATCTGCACATGGCCTATCTAAAATCTTCATACTTCATTCTAGCAGAACAGGGCCATCAACAGGCCTTATGTGACGTTTTTACAATCACAAATATTTTACTTTCTAAACATAATTACATTCTGTTCCAAACTTCATGTTATTGGCTTGAACGGATTTCACACAGGATAAGTATAGAAAATGTAAAAAAAATAAAATAAAAAAGTAACACTTCCAAAAAGACAGAACGACTGTGGAAAATCTCAGCGCACCAAGAGGCAATTCATCATGTTGAGACTAGTGACATGCTCTGTTCACACGCATCTCACATGTGACTCCAAGGCTGAACAACTCCGAGGCAATCTTTTTTAAATTCATAGATTGATTTTTACAGCTTTGCACACACTCCGCTATGAAGCAGCGACGACCATTGAACCAAACCGTGCATATCTGAGAATATGGGGAAGTGCCCGGTGCATGGGTGCCATGCACGAAATATGACCATTTCGCATGCCGATATATAGCTATAGATCAGGGGGGACGTGTGGTCGGCAATACCGGAGAAACATGCCCAATCTATGCTCTCCGCTCTCCCACTAATCTTGGCTCGACGTCAGATGCTGCACGGCAGTGCAGCAGAATGCAAGCTTGTAGACAGCCCGACACTGCTCGCAAGGTGTAAGGGCGCCCAGTGCAATTCCGCCGAGCGCGATTCTCTGCCGCGAAGGAGTCTGACCGGATATTCAAACGCCTGCATTCTCCCCGATGTTTATCTGTCTTCCAGGTCTCCCGTGAACGGATTTCTCCGCGGTTCACCCCATGCCTAACATGGATGCCTCGCCGTCAGCTGAGTCGGAAGGTTGTTTCTTGGCGCAGTGAGCCGGACGGACACGCAGTGCTTGCTAATGGATCTGGGGAAACGAGATGCCCTCTCCATGAGTGACCACCATGCCGTGAGCCGTCGTCACCCTGCTTAACGTTTCAAGGAAGAATTTCGGGGAATATACTCGGACCCAGGGAATAAATACTGTGCACCACGCAAAGCACCATGAAGATTTCCTCCCCGTTGATAACTAATGCGAGAATCAGGTGCATCGTCAGGCTTCTACTGCTGCTATTACAATGCGTGGGATATTCTCGTGGGATGCCGCACGTCTTAAGATTTGGTGAGTTAAGCTTTGTGTTGTTGTTGTTAAAATCAAGTTCTTACCATCAGTTACAAAGTTGTTGTACTTTTGCGTACTTGTGCACCACTGCCATGGAGCACGTGTTTCACGCTCTATAAATATGTTGCCGCCTGCTGTGGGACCTCATATTCACTGGGATGGTGTGCCCCCAAGATGATGGTTCATGGTTATGCTCGGAGAACCATCGTGTTTTGTTGTTGCAAGGAATGTGTCTGAAAGTTGGCATAAACTGTAGCAATATCTACTTCTGTAACAGTAAAACTGCTAGGCTCCCATATGACCCTGTGCAAAATTGTCAAACTTCAAATCAACTAGTTGAGTCGAGACAGAACCTGTTGCCATGGGGCCTAGGCTGCCTTTCTCCTGTGTAAGCTACACTGCTTCAGAGAGCGAGGGAATTGTTTATGACACTAGCTCAACCTTTCATTTTATTATCTTCTAAATTTAGACACATGCGAGCACGCACGCGCGCACACACACACACACACACACACACACACACACACACACACACACACACACACACACACACACACACACACACACACACACACACACACACACACACACACACACACACACACACACACACACACACACAGAGAGAGCGCTTTTCCAATTTCCAGCACCATGGACAGCGTCCTGTATCACTATTGGGCTGGTCACCTCTCTGTCCCAGTACCATAGACAGCGACCTTCCCTAGTGCCCTGGACAGCACCCTTCCCTAGTACCATAGACAGCACCCTTCCCTAGTGCCCTGGACAGCACCCTTCCCTAGTGCCCTGGACAGCACCCTTCCCTAGTACCATAGACAGCACCCTTCCCTAGTACCATAGACAGCACCCTTCCCTAGTACCATAGACAGCACCCTTCCCTAGCACCATGTATAGCACCCTTCAGCATGGATAGCAACGATCAGCAGTCCCATGGACAGCTCCATCCTCAAGCAACCACGGACAGCTCCATTGGCAGCACTGTGTTGTCTGTTCCACAGGCAGCAGTGGTTTGTGTCTACAGTAGTCCAGGATGTTGGAGGTGTTGGCAAGGCTGCTCACACCACGGGCAGCATCATTCAAATGGTTGCACGTGTTTCACCATGCATGACAATGGCATTGTTAATTGTTATTATTAATGATAGGCCTATCCGTGACCACATTACTAATAGCAAAGTCAGGCAACGGGGGAGTCAGTATAAATGAAAATGAGCTTAAATTATAATAAATGCTGCATTAAATACTGCATTTAATCTTTTAAATCATTTATTAGATCACCTTAACCTCACATTCATGCACACTAAACATTCTGTAAATACTCGAGGATACGCTGCTTAATCCACCGTTCTTGTGAAACTATACAATAAATTGCAGAGGTGGTTTAAACGTGCCTTTTCTGCTTCGTAAGCATATGTGAGTTTATGTTTAGCAGTGTACTTTAGGTGTGTGTGTGTGTGTGTGTGTGTGTGCGTGTGTGTGTGTGTGTGTGTGTGTGTGTGTGTGTGTGTGTGTGTGTGTGTGTGTGTGTGTGTGCGTGTGTGCGTGCCTGCGTGCCTGCGTGCACAAGGGAACACAAAAGGAAGGAATAGAGCAGAAGAGTCATCCAGGTCCTGACTGTGCTCCCTTGCAGCAGAAGTCGCATGATCTCAAACAGAGCAAGGGTAGTGGACGGAATGACAGAAGGAGCATGGGTGGTACCAGGCAGAGATGGATTTCTGTGAGAAGGGTGTGTGTGTGTGTGTGTGTGTGTGTGTGTGTGTGTGTGTGTGTGTGTGTGTGTGTGTGTGTGTGTGTGTGTGTGTGTGTGTGTGTGTGTGTGTGTGTGTGTGTGTGTGTGTGTGTGTGTGTGTGTGTGCGTGTGTGTGTGTGTGTGTGTGTGAGAGAGAGAGAGAGAAAGAGAGAAAGAGCTTTGAAGAGAGAACCCGCACCAGTGGGGCACAGAAATCCTGCTTTCTTTTCTCCGGGGCACGGAGCCATTTGTATCTTAGATGAGATCCTGTGAACTTGCACTCCGCTGTAGCGGTCTGTTGGCTTTCACTTCTCCATCTCCTCATCTTTGGGGCTGTATGAAGCATGGTGGCTCATTCATAATAAAGGACAGATCTACAAGAACAGATGTACAACCTAACAATGCGTCGTCAGCTTGTATATCTGCTTTTCTTTCTCACATCACTATGTGACACGTTGTCAGCTTGTATATATCTGCTGATTTCGCTGACATCAGACGACTAGTGCGACGATGTATAAGCTTTGGAGATGCAGCCGATTTGAATGCATCCCAACCGCAAATCTTATTCTTTCACTTCCCCATGGAATTAGGTATTGTCAAGACATTCTGCAATTGTCGCTTAAGTTGCCCGTGTGGAAGTTATATAGTGTTAATTTGTTTTTGAAGAAGATGCAGAAGATGGATAGGCCACTATAGGCCTACTGTTGCCTGCAGTTTCTGCGCAACAAACAATGGTACATCGTCATGTTCCGCTGTGATATCAGCTGAGCTGAGTGAGTGATGGGCTGAATTATTAGGTGCGCTGGTGTTCAGCATGTGTGTGAAGGTCACCGTCTAATGAGGAGATGAGCTAAATGCCGTGGGTCCTCCAGGCTAGAAAAACTCCCACTCAGCTGACGAGTCCCTCTGTCTGGGGGGAAACGGCGCCTGTCAATAACCATGGCAGGCTGACATTCTCCAACACACAGAGGACAATAGCATCTCCCCACTTCCCCACCCCCAAATAACTCCTAAACAAGGAGATTTGTGGAGAAAGAAAGCTACTTAAAGTGCAATGAGACAATGTGAGGCAAAGCGGATCACCCAGGGACTAGCGTGTTTGATCTGAAATGGGGGGCGGTGACAAGCATAACAGCTTTCGTTGAACAAGCTCATTTCTCAGTTCATGGTTACCGTCCTACTTTATCGATTGTCAGCAGATAGAGAGTATGGAGATGTTACAACACATACACCCCTTTTAACACCAGGAGGTGAATGCATGAACAGACTGACTGAGGCATGATTGAGAACTATTTAAAGGTGGGCTGTGGGGTTAAATACATCATGCCAGGTTGTATTAGTTTAGAGGGAGAGAGCGAAAGAGGCAGCAGCGGAGCCGCTTCCCCAATCACAGTGATGTAAACTAAACAGCTACTTAATTATTGTCTTTGTACTCTGCCGTGAGTGAGAATTTGGATAAACAGATAGAGGGAGAGGGGGAGGGAGGGGGGGGGGGTGATAGAACCAGTGAGAGAGAATATATATAGAGACTAGAGAGAAACTGAGAGAGTAAAAGAGATTAGTCAGCCCTTTTTTTCTGACTCTGAGCAATGCATTCACTGTGGACCAAACTGTGCATTTGTCAAAAGGCTGACTTCCGACCTTCTGCTTATAGCCAAGAGGAGAACATGGTGCACAGCCTAAGTGCTCTCACTCAACAACTTTGAAAGAGTTAAAGTACACCTAAATATTTGGTGAAATGTATGCCTTTTATTCGGGGACATTGACAAGTTCTGAAACTCAATAATAATAACAGAAACTCAATACAGAACAGAAACTCAATAAATAATGACAGTGCAGACAGTGAACAGAAATCATGTGTCTCAGCATGGTGGAGGGAGGCTGGTTCCCCCAGTAATTTGTTTATTGCGCTCACATCTCCTCCACTTTAATTAAACAGGCTTCGTCCTAGCACATGTGTTAGAGGTCATGGTTTTAGGAGCCTATAATGAAGCTATCATATCAATTACAAGCATAATTGTGTATTGCTTGCTTGGCTGAACTACATTTGACCCCAGTAAGAAGAATCTAATCTGGTTTGATGGCACCATGTTTAAGGGCAATATAATTTAAAAGGGAACCATTTCTTTGACTATTGGCTAATAATCATCCGATGCGTGGACGTCGCTGCAAGACTGAGACGTTCCAAGGATCCACCATTCATTTATACAAGCTTTTCATTTATAGCACAGCCTATAGAACTGGACCAATAAGAGCAGCGCTTCAGTCAAAAAAGAAAGAAAATAAAACAGTACATGAAAAGAAAATCCAGTTTGATCTAAATGTGTGTCGTGACGAATGGAACTGACTTCTCATCAGTGGTGAAATAATGCACCCCGCGCCAGGCGAAAGAAATAGGCTGTTTTATGACATTGGGATGAGGGGCATCAGTAAAGCCTTTTATCTGTTGCCAAAGGACCAACATTTAACCGGTGCTGTCGCCCTTAAATCACAGAGCGCAGAGACAGCATGCTGATAAAACTCAGGGCAGCGCCGAAGGAGAGGCGCTATCAAACCCAGGAACAACTTTTGCAATTGCACTGTTTCCCCCTCGAGTAATTCTCCCAATAAATAACTAAACCTACCGTTTGGCTCCAGGAAAGGTCAGGAAGAAACCTTGTATGCACTGTGTAAGCAGTTGTGTTCACGCACGCATGCACACACGCACGCACACACACTAATCTCAAAACTGGTTAAATTTGTACAACTCAGAAAATACCCTCAGACACTGAGGAGGGGTTCAGTATGTATGTTTTTAGTGAGCTACTTCAGGTGGGTGGAATCCAGATTGTCGGTAGCCCATTCGTCACAGATAAAAAATCCTCAGACAATTGCTGCATTGTTTGCCACTAAGGCAGTGGCACCTGGCAAGGGGTCATGCAGGGGGTACAGACATGCCGCGGCGCGTGTTATGCTGTGCATGCCTGCTTCTGAACAGTTGTTCTCATGGAATGGTTACTCGGGCAAATATAGCCAATAGGTTTGTTGAAATGGAAATGGGTTGAGCGGCTTCACAGAATGGCAACGCTCATTATATCATCTCTCATTGAGAGTAACTCAAGCATATGATATGCCACAGAGTCCCTTTACGCCCCAGGCAACGGAGCGAGCGCTACACGATGGCAGCTCTGCTTCTTCACTTGTGCCCGCTATGACGTTGTTGATACTAAAGTGTGCACCCCCTTCTTCAGTTATCTTTTGTCCCCCATCACTATACAGTAGTTTAGAGTCCTCAAGATGCCTGTTTGTCAAAACACTGACAACAAATGGGTCACTGCAGTGATGAAAAACTCAATTACGATTTTTGTAGGGGGGAGATAAAAGGAAATGTGTGCATAGTCATTTTACTCTGAGGACTGTACAAATGTAACCATATGGACCCATCAAGGGTGCATTTGTATACATTTGTGCACTCTCTGAGTTACAGATGGATACACTGGGTATTTTACTATTATGAAAGAAATGGGTATGGGTATTTTACTATTATGAAACAAATGCTTGGCTTAAAACATGATGCCAAGCAACTATTGTAGATAACATGAATGACAAAAGGACGTAACATGGTTCAAAATGTTGTACCAATAACCAAAGGCAAACGGGCACCAAATCAAATCCACATTGTCCGTTTTGTGATTTACATTTTGTGTTCCATATGTTTAGTTTGATTGGAGCTGAATGACATTTGGTGTGAAAAATGGCACTTCTTTTGCCAGAAATAATATGCCACACATCAATCCCCCCCTCCCCTCCCCTCTCTCTCTCTTTCTCTCCCCCCTCCCCCCTACTTTCTGTCTCTCTCCATCAGGCCCTTTGCACCACCACATTACAATGTCTATGATGAGGGTAAACATGGAGTGTCACACACGCCCGTCAGAGGCCTTTGATGTAATAAATGTCCAATGTTCTAGGTGCCCTCTGTTTAAAATGCATGACTTGCCAGCCATCCCCGCCACATTATAATCACTGAACCTCACCCTCTGTCTCAGCTTCAATATTTCACACTGGCCTGCTGTTTGCCCTTCTCATTGGCTAATTTCCTTTGTCTCACGTTCACTCTCTGCCTCATGTCTCTTCCTCTATATCTCTCTCTCCCTCTCCCTCTTTCTCTCTGTGAACGAGTTTCTGTCCTATCTCCTCCGGTTGATTTAAAGTGTGATTTCTTTTTAAAGAAAATACTTAGGCTAACTAAATTCACTTTATTTGCCTTAGCGCTGCCAGTCTGAATTATTGGCTACCTTAAATTGAGTTTTAGCAGTGTTGGCTTTGTGTGCAGTATTACACTGTCCTGGCTCACAGCCAGCAGACTCCCAAATATATATTTAAATCAGTGCTAAGCTGCTTACAATATTCATATTCCACTCACTACTAGTTTATAGAATATTTGAAACTGTGACTATGACTGGCAAATCGGGTACACAGTTGAAACATATCTCATCAAGTATTTTCAGGTACAAGGACTGAGAGCTGCCCCGCACGCACAAACGCACACACGCACGCACACACAGCCCAGTGCCATGGTAGTGTGAGAGAAGACTGTGTTGCTGATATGGCTGATGCTCTGCATGCCTCTCTTCCAACTGAGAGAGAGAGAGAGGGTGCCATGTTTCTCACAGGGCTTGTGACGCTGCCATGCGTGAAGACATTTAATGTGCCTCGTGAAATGATTATTCTAAAAGCTGCTCTCCCC